>NW_006408529.1:6285726-6293650 GCF_000296735.1 Chrysochloris asiatica
AATTGATGCTTTTGAGTCATGGTGTTGGAAAAGAATATCGAAAGTACCATGGGCTGCCAAAAGACCCAATAGATCCATTTTGGAAGAAGTGCAGCGAGAGTGCTTCTTAGAAGCCAAGACGGCCAAACTTTGTCTCTCATACTTTGGACATATTCTCAGGAAGGACCAATTGCTGGAGAAGGACATTATGTTTGATAAAGTGGAGGGTCAGAGAAAAAGAGGAAAACCCCCAACGATATGGATTGGCCAAGTGGCAGCATTGATGGACTCAAGCGAGACAACAGTAATGAGGTTGGCCCAGGATTGGGCAGTTTATTCTGCTTTGCATAAGGTCACTATGGGTCAGTACCGCCTCGATGGCACCTAACAGCAACAACAACAACAATCTCCATGAATATAGTTCATGGAACCATGAATATAGTACAAGTTCATCAAATTGTAGTAATATATCTTCATTTCCTTTATCAAAAATTGTTTTCTTTCTTATCTTCCTCTAGTGAAATTCTGATTATCAAGCCATCAAGACTAGGTCAATTGGGTTTCATCTGGAACTTTGCAATGTCTAAATTGCCTGACCCTATCATACGGACAGTTAGGGAAAGTAGAGTCCCCACTGCATAATTTTCATCTTTCATCAAAGGGAATACATGAGCAGGCATGTAAGCTGGCTGGCTACCACATTGGACTACTGGTGAATGGAAGAGGGGAAAAGCTGTGAAGGAACTCTGGTAGCGTAGTGGTTATGAATTGGCCTAGGAACCACAAGGTCAGGAGTTCAAAATTGCCAGCTGTATCGTGGGAGAAAGATGAGGCTTTCTGCTCCTGTAAAGATTTACAGCCTCAGAAACCCAGTACAGGGTCGCTATGAGTTGAAACCGACTCCGCAGCATATCACCACCATCACCACCATCTAGCTATGGAACCTAACAACAGCAACAACATCTACCCTGCATACAGAAGGGATAGAATTAATGCTTGATGTGAAGACTCCTTCCTTCTCAGTTGGTATTTTGAGCTACTATATCCACAAGTATAGGTCAAGTTCCTCAGATTGTAGCAATTTACACTCATTTCCATTATCAAAAATTGGTTTTTTTCTATCTTCCTCTTGTCTAGCTCTGATTATCAAGCCATCAAGGGTAGGTCAAATGGGTACTATCTGCAAATTTGGGCATTCTTTTACATCTCCCCTTACCCCACACCAGCTGGATGCTTCAGTTGCAGCTCCAGCCATCCATGGCTATGTCTTTGTCCATGGGCTCAGGAGTTCCCAGGTCTCACCACACTTTGGACCAACCAGCCTTTACTCTCTCTCATCTCCAGGTCAATGAGAGTCTATGGAATGTTACTGAACTCAGCCCATGTCTTCATTGCTGCCTGTTCCCCTCTTCCACTCACCAGTAGACCAACGTGTTTACCAGTAAGCTTACATGCCTACTCATGTGTTCCCTTTGAGTTTCGGTCTTGGAGAGGTGTTTGTCCTGAAGGGATTTAATTGCTTACTTTGATGGCTCCTTGCTGAAGAAATTGCTTATTCTTGTGGTAGCCAACCATACTGTCATTTTTGTTTTGTATTTTCCTATTGATCTTTCTTTGAAGATGTATCTTCTGTTGCTTTAGCTGTTCCAGGCTGGTCTGCCTGTTCTTTCTAGTGGGGATGTCCCACCTCAGAAGATTCTTGATGGGGTTCAGGATTCTAGCTAAGGTCCTATAAAGTGTAATGGCTCCACAAGAGATCTACTTCACTGAACAAGTTCTACAACCCACTTTATGCATTCCAAATCAGTTATAGGCTGAAGATGGGCCTATAAGCTTTCTGTAATCATATCTCCTGAGATTCCTGTTATCCTACTCAAGGATTTATTTTACAATATTAATCAAAGGAAACCAACATTTATAAGAGAGTCAAGTATCTTAGTTATTATTTCTTCTCTTCGGATTATGGCTCAATCCCTTGTATTATAGAGCCCTGTTGTTCCTAGGTTGAGCATGCATCACTATTCATCTCTGTCCCATCTTGGCCATACAAATCTGTCTCAGTTTCCCCATCTTTCTAGTTCTTCCACACATTCTTCCTTCTTGTGCATTGCCCTCCCCAACACCTGAACTATGATGTGTCTGCCCTCTACCCTGTGCACTAGTGTCCCCTCAGTCCACCTCCCCCAAAGTCCCCTACCCTACCCCGACCAGGAACCAACAAATATTTTTTTTTCCTTCCTTTTAATATGGGTATCTTTCCTAGGGCTTTTACAATAATGGTCTTATGCAGTATTTGTCCTTTTGTGATTCACCAGTTTCACTCAGCATAATATCCGGAAGATTCATTCATGTTATTGCACTGGCTTACTGCTTCCTTGTTATTCTTCAAGGTAGCATAGTATTCCATTGTGTAAGTACCACATTTTGTTTATCCATTCATCCACTGATGGGCAATTAGGCTGTCTCCATCTTTTTGCTATTGTGAATAGTGCTGGTATGAACATTGGTGGGCATATATCTACTCATGTTACAGCTTGTATTTCTTGAGGATATATACTAAGTAGAGGAATTTCTGGATCATATGATATTTCTATTTCCATCTTTCTGAGCAAGCACCATACTGTTTTTCAGAGTGGTTGGACCATTTTGCATTCCAAACAACAATGTAGGAGGGTTCCAGTCTCTCCACATCCTTGCCAGCATTTATTGTCTTCTGCTTTTTTGAACTTCACTGTTATTGCTAGTGTGCGATGATATCTCATTGTTGTTTTGATTTGAATCTCTCTAATGACTAATGATTGTGAACATGTCCTCATATGTTTGTTGGCTGCCTGACTCTCTTCCCTGGTCTGTTCATATCTTGGTCCCATTTTTTAATTGGGTTATTTGTTTATTTTTTGTAGAGGTGTTATAGTTTCTTATAGATTTTAGAACTAGTCTCTTGTCTGTTATTTTTCCCATTCTGTGGGCTCCCATTTTACTCTTGGTGAAATCCTTTGATGCACATAAGTTTCTAATTTTTAGAATGCCCCAATCATCTATTTTGTCTTCTTTTGTTTATGTAATGTTCACAATGTTTGGTATTCTGTATGTGCCCTGTATTAGAGCCCTTAAATTTGTCCCTATTTCTTTCACTGATGACCTTTATAATTCTGGGATTCATATTTAGGTCATTAATCCATGCTGAGTTGGTTTTTGTATATGGCATGAAAGAACGGTCTATATACAGTAATCTTAAAGCAGCTCTATTCATACTTGACCAAAACAGTAAACAACCCATACAAAATTTTCAATTGAAAATGGATAAGTGAGCTTTAATAAGTCCATAAAATTGCATAATACTTAATAATAATAATAATAAACAGCACACAAAAAAACTGTTGCTAAAAAACAATTTGGACACTCTGGTGTGTGAAGGAAACCAGGTTCAGAAGGTTACATTTGCATAATATCCTTAAGAACACAAAGCCTCACTATGTAGGAGAACTTTGTGGTTGTCAAGAGATAGAGGTGGTGGAGTGCTAGCAAAGAATATCACAACATAATATTTGGAGAGGCTGTTATAGAGTCATTGTGTATTCAGATTGTGGTAGTGCTGACACATTTCTATACATATACTTAAATTTTTAGAACTGTATGTGCACACAAAAAGTCAGTTTTATTGCCTGATAACTGCAAAACTTAAATGAAATAAAGAAATTATCCAACTAGGTCCCCAATAAATATATTCAGTTAAATTCCATTAATCAACATTGAGAACAACTTAATAAATATATGCTGTTCAATGAACTAGCAAGTATGTATGGAAAACCTTATTACCATTTAAATAAGTTATTGAAATAGTTTCAAAATATCAACAATTTCTAAATGCAGTAATGCTTTAATCTTTAATGATCAACTTAAGAAAGACAATGTCTAGTTTTTTTCTTTGGTAATAGCAACTTATTTGTATATTTGATATATAGGTTCATCATTTCCACTTTGTTTCCATTGTTTTGTAGCTCATTCAGTGGAATAAACAATTAGTTGTTTTTTGTTTTTTGTTTTTAATAAGATATCCTACAGTCATTTCCAATACTCACGAAAAAACAAGAATTTGTTGATAATGATATTTGACATAAGAATTGTGATATGTTATGGTTGATGGAAATAAAAGAAATCTCTTAATATTTCATTCATTCTCTTTTATTATCAATGTCTTTTATTAAAGGCATTTAGATATTTCCAATTGTGTTTATAAATTCATATAATATATTTATGCAAGGCAAATAAAACTGCATAGTAATCCCAAGTGAAATAATAATTTATGAAAGAATTATTTTAACTACAATAGAACTTAATATAGCTGAAACGTCCCCTAAGAAGTTTCTAAAGTTAAATTTTGAAGTATAAGTTAAAGACATACTATAAAGTCAAAATGAAATAATTTTTATAGTTTACCAATTTTGTGAGAAAATATTTCATTCCTTATAGTAACTTTGAGGATTATTTTACATTTTAGATAAGCTTTGTTGTTGTTGTTAAGTGCCATTGAGTTGATTCAGTCCCATAGCAACCCTGTACAGAGAGTTTCCAAGTAGCAGCTGGTGAGCTTGAACCACCGACCTTGCAGTTCAAACAGCTTTGCAGTCCGGCACATTAACCCACCCCCGCCCCCAGGCCTCTAGATAAGCTTTAACATAATCTTATATCTAAAATGTTTAATTTTTCTTTTCCTATAATTTAAAAGATCATTTCATTACCAGCATCTGTTTAGTATTCTTTTACTGCAGTCTTTGCTCTTCTTCATTTTTGTAGGTTCTTTTCCTGCATGTACTAAAAGGGGAGATGGATAGTTCTCCCACTTGGTAGTAATTGGGAACTTTAAGGAAAACATGAAAAATGCCACATATTAGGAAATATTTCTATGACAGCTTTAAAGACTAAGAAAATTTGTGTCTTTATCTACCCAAGTATATAAAGAGAAGTAATTAAAAATCACTCCAATTTAAGATTTAATAGGTATTTTGTTCTAAACACAGTTCTGCATTTTTGCCATTTTGAATAGAAGTTCAGAGTGTTATTATAAAATTTTCTTGAATTTACAAAGCATCAATTATACTTACCACCACTCGTCTGTCAGTTTGTCATACTTCAGCTTGCATTTAGCTGTGATACTTGAAGCATATTTAATACCAGCAGGGTCACCCATGATGGACAGATTTCCACAGTTTCCAGATTAAGAAATACACATATTAAGGAGTACTGTAAACCCTCCGAATGATTAGCCACTGAAAACCATATGACTAACAGCAAAACATTGTCAGATATAGTGTCAGTAGATGAAAACATTATGAATAGCAGCAGAACATTGTAAAATACAATGACTGAAAATGAGCCCCTCAGGTTAGAAGGCACTACTCAAAATGAGAAAAAACTGCAAGTACCCATGAGTAATCAGAACTTGGATCATATGAAGTATGAATCTAGGAAAATTGGAAGTTGTCAAAAATGAAATGGAGAAAATAAAAATCAAGAACCTAGGCATTAGCGAGTTGAAAAGGACTGGCAATGACCATTTTGAATATGACAATTATATGGTATACAATGCCACGGAGAATAAATCGATGAGGAATGTCATCATATTCATGTGTATAATGGTATATATATATTTCAATATCTATCTTAAAGTACAGTGCTGACTGAGAAAAGGATAATATAATATTAATACACTCACAGGGAAAACCAGTTAATACCACTATTATTCAATTTTACACACCAACCACTAAAGCCAGGGATGATAATATTAAAGAATTCTATAAACTTCTTCAGTCTGAATTTGATCAAACATGTCATAAAGATGCACTGATAATTACTGATGTTAGGAATATGACAGTTAGAAACAAAGAGGAAGGATCAGTAGTTGGAAAATATGGATTTGGTGATAGAAATTATGCTGGAGATCACATGATAGCATTTTTCAAGACCAACCAATTTGTTCATTCACCTTACTTCTTTCTTCCTGTGCGACCTCAACAGTTAAAAATATTGGTAGTATTATTGTACTTTTTTATGCTAACTTCTTTACAGAATTTACATTTGAACATGTTTCATGTAAGTGATCAGCAAGCAGAGAAACTTATGTTACATTTTAAAGCAGCATATAAGACCTGCTAAATTGTTACTTTTATAGGCTTTTATTTTAAAAAACTTACAACTTTTAGAATATTCCAGCACAGATAAAATATTATGTATGCATATGTTTGCAAAATGAGTATTTTAAGAAAAATATATATGAACTTTAATTATCACAGCTATGTCAAAGAATCTTTAAGGCAATATTTTTGGAAACACCTTGCATTCAAGGAAAAACGGAATTTGTCAAAACTGAAACATAACACATAAACATTGATATTCTAGGCATTAGTGAGCTGAAATAGACTGGTATTAAAAACTTTGAATCTGACAAGCATATGGTTGACTATGCTCGAATGACAAATTGAAGAGGAATGGCATCACATTTATCATCGAAAAGAACGTTTCAACATCTCACTTGAGGTGTAATGCTGCCTATGATAGGATAATATCCATACGTGTACAAGGAAGACCAGTTAATACCACTATTACTCAATTTACACACCAACCACTAAAGCCAGTGAGGATGAAGTTGAAGAATTCCATCAACTTCTTCAGTCTGGAATTGATCAAACATGCAATCAAGGTGGTTTGATAATTACTAATGATATAAATGCAAATGTTGGAAACAAAGAGGAAGGATAGTTGGAAAGTATGGCTTTGGCTACAGAAAAGATACCAGAGATCACATGATAGAATTTTTCAAGATGAACAATTTATTAATTTAAAATATTCTTAAAATAGCATCAAAGGTGAATTTACAAATGGACCTTCCCAGACAGGAGACACAGGAATTAAACTGACTATATCTGTGAGAAGAGAAGGTGGGAAGACTCATTATCAGCAGCCAAAACAAGGCCAGAGTAAAACAGTGGAACAGACCATTAATTGCTCTTATTCAAGTTCAAATTGAATCTAAAGAAAATTAAACCAAGACCACAAGAGCTAAAATATTACCTGAGTATGTCTATTTTGCTTGAATTTTGAGATCATCTCAAAAATAGTGTTGATGCATTAGACATTATTGACTGAAGACCAGAAGAATTGTGGGAGGACATCAATAACATCATAAATTTTTTTTCATAGAACCCAGATTCTCGGATTATTTGCTCAGCGTACAGGTTGAATAAGTATGTTGAAAGAATATAACACTGTCACATATCTTTCTTAATTTTCAACCATTCAGTGTTCCCATGTTCTGTAAACATACTGACTGGCCAATGTGATAATGACAGTCTATATCAGTCTTAAAAAAGTGTTGCCTTAGAGATTCTTTGACAGAGCTAGGATAATTAAAGTTCATATAGTTTTTTCTGAAAATATGTATTGCATGCATAATTTTTATCTGTGCTGGAATATTCTAAAAACAGTATGTCTATTAAAATAAAAAGCCTATAAAAATACCAATTTAGCAGGCCTAATGTACTACTTCAGAACAACATAGAATAACATAGATTTTTGTGCTTACTGATCACTTACATGAAATGTGTTCAAATGTAAATTCTGTAAAGAAGTTAGCATAAAGAAGTACAAAAATACTATAAACATTTTTAGCTGTCAAGTTGCACAAGAGGCAGCAAATAAGCATTGGATATCTGTCTTTGAATGTGTGCAGTGATTTTTTGTTGTTATTAAAACAAGAGAATGTTTTAGCAATATCATTATCTATCCCATAACCTTATATGCCACGTTTTCTTTCTAGATACAGAATCAGTGTTTTAAAGTAGTTAGAAAGTACATAAGTACAGAGATTCTAGTTTTTTAAAATATTGAGGTAATAATTAGTATGTAAAAGGGAAATGTCATGAAGTAAAGTAACAATTTTAAAAAA
>NW_006408529.1:6299949-6306420 GCF_000296735.1 Chrysochloris asiatica
ACTCTACAGCACTTACCAACAACAATGTTGTTGTTGTTGTTAAGTGCCTTCGAGTCGGTTCCGACCCATAGCGACCCTGTACAGGGTTTGCGAGGGTGTAAATCCTTACGGGAGTAGAAAGCCTCATCTTTCTCCGGCGGAGCGGCTGGAGCGGCTGGTAGTTTCGAACAACTGACCTTAAGGTTCGCAGCCCGATTCGTAACCACTACGCTACCAGAGCTCCTACCAACAACAATATATAGGTATTTTTGGCACAGTCAATATTTACTCTAAAGCAAAGATGAAAACTGTGAGTGGGGTTGATGGCCAGGGAGCAAAATAATAAAAACTGAATAACTAAAACAGAAATAATGAGAATGCATATGTGGTATGGGAAATGTAACCAATGTCACTAAATAATATGTGTAGAAATAGTCATCAAAAATGCAATAAATTTTTTTAAAAAAACATTTTTTAAAGAGTATTGTGTGACAAAAATTGTTTTCAATTGTTACATTATTGACAATGACTATACATTAATATTTCCTGATTTATACTGAAAAATATACAGGGTCACTGTGAGTCAAAATATACAAATCACAAGATACAATATTTGAGGTTTTATATAAGTACTCCATGAAGAAGCTAAATAGTATAATTTAAGATAACCATTTGAACTGCCAGGTTGGGGATTCAAGCTCACCAGCCACTCCTTGGAAACCCTAATACAGGGTCACTATGGTCAGAACCGACTCGACGGCACACAACAACAACAACAACAACAAGATAATATCAGTTAGCTAAGAACCAAGGGGTTTTGTAATATGTCTCCATTAGAATATGTAATAATAAATCAATGCCATGTTGAGACACAAACACAACAAAATCTAATGCTAAGGATAAGCACTTGACTGAAATATTGGTTTGAACTGGAAGGTCAGTGGTTCAAATCCACAAGCTGTTCCTCAGAAACCCAATATAGGGTCACTATGAGGCAGAACCGACTCATAGGCTCTTAAAATCAACAATAATTGTTTCATTAAGTATTTCATTAAACATCACAATAAAATTTCTTTCCAAGTCAGAATCATCATCTGCTTGGATGGAAAGTGAATGGACAATATTCATGATATTGAGACTTGAAAAAAAGATCTATTTCATGGAAAGGGTCTTTTAGTACAAATTATTAAAAATGATAGTACAACTATACTTTAAATTTTATAAATGATATTTAAGTTTCCCATTTTAATGTTTCTAAATTAGCTGTGAACTGTAGCACATTTCTTCTTTTTTTAAGTATTATTGCTGAGCGTAGTGGTTATGAATCGGGCTGCGAACCTCAAGGTCAGCAGTTCGAAACTACCAGCTGCTCTGCGGGAGAAAGATGAGGCTTTCTGCTCCCGTAAAGATTTACAGCCTCAGAAACCCTGTTCAGGGTCGCTATGGGTTGGAACCAACTCGATGGCACTTAACAATTGCTGATCTCTGGTAGCGTAGTGGTTACGAATCGGGCTGCGAACCTCAAGGTCAGCAGTTCGAAACTACCAGCTGCTCTGCGGGAGAAAGATGAGGCTTTCTGCTCCCGTAAAGATTTACAGCCTCGGAAACCCTGTACAGGGTCGCTATGAGTCGGAATCGACTCCACGGCACATAACCACCACTACCATTGCTGATCTACAAGTTGAAACAAAAAGTTTAAGATTGCTGTTACTGTTGTTGTTAAGTACCGTCGAGTCGGTTCTGACCCATAGCGACCCTGTACAGGGTTTCTGAGGGTGTAATTCTTTACGGGAGTAGAAAGCCTCATCTTTCTCCCGTGGAGCGGCTGGTAGTTTCGAACCGCTGACCTTAAGGTTCGCAGCCCGAGTCATAACCACTACGCTACCAGAGCTCCTTCTTATTGCTACACTCATATAATTTATGTTATATAAAATTCAAATATCTCGAATTCTCTGCTTTACTCAGTAGTCACAATAGATGCTGGGTTAATGCATCAGACTGCAAAGCATTCTCTCTATAGTCCTGGTTTTGCTCTATTGGACTTTCACCTGTTTGTTCCCCTGAAAGCAGCCCTTCGTAGACCAAGATTCACCTTTGATGAAGAAGTGCGGCGCAAGGTAGAATCTCCACTGAGTGGTTTACAAATTGTGTAGACGGGACTTATGAAAGGATATGGTGATAAAACGCTTGTGTTTCAATAGTGAATAACAGCTATCAGGACTGATAATGAGTCAAAGGTCAGTGATTCAAACCCACCAAATAATGTTCAAAAACCTTAAACAAGGTTCCTCTGAGTCCCAGCTGACTCAACATTTAGTAACAACAGCAATGGTCTAAATATTACTCAGAATTCCTTAATTTTCACTTAATTTTTTTTTTCCATTCCAAGATCTCATCATGACATGACATTATATTTAGTCATCATGTCTCTTAAGCTACTAGTAATTGTGACAGATTCTTAGGCTTTCTATGTTTTTCATATCTTTCACAGTTTTAATGAGTACTGATGAGATATTTTGTAGAAAAGCCCTGATTGGTGTTAGTTTGATAATTCCCTCATGATTATAATAGGGTTATTGGTATTTGGGAGGAATATCAGGGTTGTAAATTTCTGTTTTCATGACATTATTTCAAGAGTAACTATCAACATGACTTTTAAGTGTTGATACTGACCTTGATAATCTGGCCAAGGTAGTGTTTATCATATTTCTACACTGTAAAATGTGTCTTCTTCACTTTCTGTACTACACTTTTTGAAAAGAAATAATTATGGGCAATCTATAATCCATTTCTTGTAGGTGAAGTATCTATACATAGATCATTTGAAGGGCTTTAATATGGGAGATTTAAAAAAATTTTCATAATGATTTATTGATGCAATCATTTATAGCATCTGTATTGTTATGAGCAGTCCACAAGTCAGCTCCCCCAAAACAATGAAAGAAATGCTTCTGGTCTTCTCCCACCCCCATGACTACTTGAAGATTGGATAGGGTGGCCCATAAAGTTTTGATTGATTAATTTTGAGCTCTAAATAGCTAGGCCTTTCTTTCAAGTTCAGTTTAGTCTGAAAGCTACATGGAAATCTGTTCAGAATTACATCAAAACACAAGCTTTCACTGACATATGTGGGTTTACTGAGAATGAGGTGCATTGGCCAGAAATTAAACCTAAGTTGCTTTCATGAACATTGAGAACGGAGTGAAGGAAATTTTCTTTTATACTTTGAATTATAATACAATACTATTTTATTTACTTTGATCCTTAAACTTTTCAGTTTTGGCCATTGGAAACTCTTTCAGTTGAATCTTCAGTACCTCTGACATAGCTCCATCTTTGTGTGTGTGCTGTGTGTTTTTCACAACTGACAATAAGAAATTACCCAAGAAACATCTTGTGTATTTCTCACCCAAAGAATCCTTGACTCGTTTTTCAATCCACAGATACTTGGAAAGTTCCATAAATTCAATAATCTTATGTTATTAATTGGCTCCACTATTAATTTTCAAAATATTTAAGGAAATAATAACCAAGAAGTGACAATGTCTTCCAGAAAATAAAAGCAGAGGGACAGATTCCTAACTCATCCTTAAACCAGCATTACCTTAATGTAAAATAAATAAATAAATAATAATGTAGTTGATGCTTGATCCAAGCAAAATGAAGACTTTGACAACTTCAATCCTTTCTCCATGTATATAGATGTTGTTTATTGGTACAATGTGAAGTATATTTGTTTTCCTTACAATGAGATGCAACCCATACCAAAGGCTGTGGTCTTCAATCTTTATGAATTAAGTCCTCTTTAGTTTCAGCAAGCAGTGTTTTATCATCTGTATATTGCTGGTTGTTAATGACTTTTTCTCCAATGCTGATGCCATTTCATCATAAAATCCAGCTTCTCAGATTATTTACTCAGCATACAGATTGAATAAGTATGGGGAAATAATACAACCCTGGTGACGAGATCCTATGTCGGGGTTCAGCCTCGACAAGGAAGTGTGGGTGTCATGAAGAAGGGAGATCTGGTGGCAAAAGGGATAGAGAAAGAGAGAGACGAAATATATACAAAAAAGACAGACACACAGATATGATGCAAGCTGGCAGGTAGGCAGATCTGCAAATATTTTGTCTAGCATTCCACACAGAACTCACTCAACCTCAGTCTTTTATTCTCTTTTTTAGGGAGGGATTTGTTATGAAGGAACGATGTAATTCACAAAGGGAGGATGTGATTCTTTAGATAAGATAGGATACAGAACTGAAATGTGATTAATCATTCAAAACAGGACATAATTTTAAGATATTTTCATAGTTTTCTTAACAATCTAACATTTTTATTTTTACAGAAAAATGGTTCAATCAAGCTGTTATATATTAATTAACTTTTAGGCTTAAATGATCTAGAGCAGCGACATGTGGTTTCTCAAGGATACTTAACATAAAACAAGGTTCCTGAAAGGAGCCAAGCTGTCTCTGTACACTTTGCAAACTTTTGTTTGTGAGCAAGATCTCAGGCACTGGGCTTCATTTATCTATATCTAAAATGCTACATTGTTCTCAATTATCACATTTCTGTATACTTTCAGGTGGAAGGAGAGCATCTGGGTTAAACTGATTATATTCAGAGGAAGTTTAATGGGGCTGCCACTATTATCCTCTAATCCAACATTCCCAGAATTTACCATTCCACTTTATTTACAGACCTTGGGTAGTTTTTCTCTAAAAACTTTTTCTCATATTCCCAATATACCTGTTCCTGGCCTTTCTCAATTATCTGATGAAACTTTTACTGCCTCGACTCTAAAAAGGGGTTTCAAACCCATTATTGTTCATGGATATCAAACATAATTGAATAATCAAATAAGGAGAAGTTCTGATATTCATCCCAGGTGACTATCGCTTGTTCCTCAGAAAGATTTGTTCCCAGGACTCCACGCACTGCCAACACAGTGGAGACATTAAGAGAGGCATTGTAAAAGAAACCTTTTTCTCAGAAGCTACAATTACTGGAGTTAGAAGCATAGAATGAACAATATTAGGACCAAAGACAATTATACAGAGGTAGCCAACCAGTGAATTCGCAAGAACCAATGAACCTGGGACATCAGGAGGTCACTTCCTTGGCCCTCAGGGTCCATGACTTGTAATCCTGATAAGGGAGGGCCCCAGGGTTGGATTTTCTTCCATGTTGTCACAGGGCCACAACGTCTCAGTACTTGTGTATGTCCCCAACACCCTGGCACACACCTTTTCTAATTTTAAACCATTAGTTGTTCCCTTGTTCTGTTCAAAAAACTGCCTATTGGTTGATATACAGTTTCATCATGAGCAGAAATAAATGTTCTAGAACACTCATACTTCGCAATGTTGTCCCTAGTGTGTCATAATCCACACAATTGAAAGCTTTTGCATAGTCAATAAAGCACAGACAAACATCTTTCTGATATTCTTTGCTTTCAGCCAAGAGCCATCTTACATCAGCAATGATACTTCCCGTTCCTCGTCGTCTTCTGAATCTGGCTTGAACTTCTGGAAGTTCTTAACCAATGTATGAATTCAGCTGTTTTTGTTAACTTTTAGAAAATCTTTACCTGAATTGGATATCAATGATATTGTCCAATGACCTCTACAATCTGTTGGGTCACCTCTTTTTGAAATGAGCAAAAGCATGGTTCTCTTCTAGTCAGTGGGTCAGATGGTTGTCTTCCAAATTTCTTGATTTAAATGAATGACTGCTTCCAGTGCTGAATCAGTTTGTTGAAAAATTTCAATTTGTATGGCTTGTTCATTGCCAATGCCTTCAGTACACCTTGGACATCTTCCTACAGGATCATTGGCTCTTGATCATATGCTACCTCTTGAAATGGTTGAACATTGACTAATTCTTTTTAGTACAGTGATTCCGTGTATTGCTTCCATCTTCTTTTCATGCTTTCTGCATCATTCAATATTTCCCCCATAGAATCCTTCAATCCCACAAGCCAAGGTTTGAATTTTTTCCTCAGTTCCCTTAGCTTGAAGAACACTGAATGTGGTCTACCCTTTTGGTTGACTAACTCAAGGTCTTTTCACATAACATTATAATACTTGAGTTTGTCTTCTTGAACTGAACTTTGAGAATTTCTGTTCAGTTCTTGTACCTCCACACTTCCTCCATTTTATTTAGCATCTCTATGGAGAGCAAGTTTTAGAGTCTCTTCTGACATCCATATGGGTCTTTTTGTTCTTTTTTGTCTTCTTTTGCATTCTTCCTGCATAATATTCATGATGTAATTCCACAACACTTCTGGTCTTTGGTCTTTATACTCTTGTGTCTTGTGTGTTGCTGTGATTCTAGAAGCTATGCTACAGGTATTTTAAATACCAGCAGAGTCATCTACAGTGCACATGTTTCAGCTGTGCTTCCAGAAGACAGACTGGGAAGAAGGAGAGTTGGGCTACTTCTGAATATTTAAGTTACTGAAAACCTTATGAATAGCAGTGGAACAC
>NW_006408529.1:6307056-6307505 GCF_000296735.1 Chrysochloris asiatica
AATCAATAAAACCAGTGATGATGAAATAGAAGAATTCTACCAACTTCCTCAATCTGAAATTGATCAAATATGCAATCAAGATGTAGTGATAATTATTGGTTACTGGAATGCAAAGGTTGGAAACAAAGAGGAAGTATCACTAGTTAGAAAATACCGTTTTGGTGATAGAAATGATGCTGGAGATCACATAATAGAATTTTGCAAGACCAATAACTTCTTTATTGAAAATACCTTTGTTAAACAACATAAAACACCAATGTACACTTGGCTCTTACTAAATGGAAACACAGATATCTAACTGACTTCATCTGTGGAAAGTGATGGTGGAAAAGCTCCATATCATCAACCAAAACAAGGCCAGGGAGAGACTGTGGAACAGACCATCAACGGCTCATACGCAAATTCAGGCTGAAGCTGAAAAAATTAAAACAAGCTCATGAGAGCCAAAA
>NW_006408529.1:6307882-6308579 GCF_000296735.1 Chrysochloris asiatica
TTTTTCTTTTTGCCTCCCATTTTCTATTAGACAGCTTCCACTTTTCCAAGATCCATATTTCATTAATATCATGTTCCTATTATTAACAGATATATGAAGCTGTTTTCCCACAAAATGATACCAGGTTGAACTGCTGAATGCAACAACATATCTAACTGTATTGTAAAAGTATAAAACACTTCACTGAAGCTATCATGAAACAAGGTATTAATCACGGTTACTGGAAATGAAAAATGTCTGAGATTAAAGAAAAAATATATAAACAGTGTACTGTAATGGATAAAGATTTTCCTTATCAAGAAATAAATGAACAATTCTGTACCATTATAACTATACGTTGGAAAACAATGTTTAGATATATTGATTGTTGATGATGGGTACCAGATTTCTCCATTTTGAATGTAATACTACAGATAACTAAGGGAAGAATATTAGAATGGTTAATGCAATAGTGGCCTAGAGGACTGTTGTTGTTGTTGTTATGTGCCGTGGAGTCGGTTCCGACTCATAGCGACCCTGCAGAGGGTTTCCGAGGCTGTAAATCTTTACGGGAGCAGAACGCCTCTTCTTTCTCCTGCGGAACCATATTTAATTTGATGAATGTAAATATGAATAAATAATTCAATATTCACATTAGCTTGATATATGCACACCTGTATAAATGTATATTATATATGTTGTTGTTAAGTGCCATCGA
>NW_006408529.1:6308941-6309512 GCF_000296735.1 Chrysochloris asiatica
TCCATAGGATTTTCATGAGACAATTTTTCATAAGTATATCTCTAGGTTTTCCTTATAAGAGTATTCTGAATAAACATGCACCATCAATATTTCAGTTAACAGCCATGTGTATTAACCATTTCTACCAATGTGGAGCTTCTATATAACTTAGACAAGTATAGGTTAAAGTTTTAGTATACATATGTAGTGCTTCTTGTGGTCAGCTGGAAGGGCCTTTAAACATTCTGCAGTATCAACAAGTTCCTGCAGTACAACTAGCATCCAGATCTTGTGTTTTTATGCTATTTTCCAATAAATGAAACCAGCGCTCTTGCCTTTTTGTTTTTACTTTTGAAGTTGTTAATCCATGGGTATACAATGTTTCTATATGGTATGATGTAGTGTACCAATTTCACATTTTTATGAATAGCCAATTGACCCAGAATAATTTTTAATAATAGCTCATCTCTTCTCCTGTGTATCTACTTTATCATCTCTGTCAATAGTAATTATTTATCTATGACTATATAAACATCATTTAAGCATTTCTCAAGCTGGGGGAACTGAAGAAAAAATTCAAGCCTCGACTTTC
>NW_006408529.1:6311252-6312548 GCF_000296735.1 Chrysochloris asiatica
TTTATTTGGTTTAATTAAACTCCATTGGTTATTTTCATTCAAAAATATTGCTTAAAATCTTTGTTCTTCTTCACTGCCTTGGTTCTTTGTTCTTCCATATAATATCATAAATCAGTTTCTCTAGTGTTGCAAAATTGAAACATGAATTGCATTGAAGCCTGAAGATCAATTTGAAGAGACCTGACATTTAAGCTATAATTGTTGTTGTTAAGTACCATCAAGTTGATTCTGAAATCTCTTCAAATGATTTCTTCATTGTTTGTTAATGTGCTGGATTGCAAAGTCAGTTTGAACCACAAGGTCAGTGGTTCAAGTTCACCAGCATCTCCTTGGAAACCCTGTACAGGGTCTCTAGGGGTCAAAACTGGCTCGACAGCACTTAAAAACAACAGCATCTAACCACCAGGTTGATAGTTCAAACCTACCAGCCACTCCATGGAACTGACTCAAAAACACTTAATAATAACAACAACAAAAAACTTGCATTTACTTGATATATCTTTTGTATCCAAAGATTTCTAAATTCCCACTAAATGATTGGGTAGGGAAATGCAAATAGAGTCTACAGGACTCTAATGTCAGGACTGGTTATTTTTGCCATCCCTTTAAGTTTAAAAGGAGCCATCTCAGAAGCAGGAACAAGCAATCCTAGGACCCACAAGAAAGAAGAGCATGAGTAGCATGAGATCCCTACTTGGTAAAGCAGCAACTGTTGAGATGGTGGCATAGAGAGACAGAGCAATTGCAGATTTCTAGACCTATGGACCGGTAGAGTACCTACACGCAGGAGGCTAGTTTGAAGAATGGGCTCTTTAAGCATTTACAGACTTGCTATAGGATCTTTGTTAACAGTTTTCTAAGCAAAGAAAACAAACAAACAAACAAACAAGAAGTCACATGAGTGAGAGACTGAAGACAAGAGTGAGGCATGCCTGCAGTACTGCAGAGAAGAGGCATTCCTGACTGAATGGCTGCTGCATCTTCAGTTACATCTGCTCCTTCAGTTATACCATGCTCACTTCCCTAAAAAAATCACAAAAACATAATTGCCAGTATTGTTTATAAATTCTGTGTTACCATTTCAATTGATTATTGAACCCAGATGTGAAGCTGAGAGTGCTGTGGGGGGAATGATGGGTGTCAGAATAAGGTAACAAAGATTGTAGGATGGATTCATGGTTGATCCAGCTTCACAGGAATTGACCTTATCCTGATCTTTAGTGTGATTCTCCTCCCCCTTGTGAAGTCAGTAGAAGTAAGACATGGCTTCACTGCCATTTTTGCATAAAGAAATGG
>NW_006408529.1:6313873-6318162 GCF_000296735.1 Chrysochloris asiatica
GTTCCGACTCGATGGCACCTGACAACAGCAACAACAATTCTGTTTTATTGTATCTGTTTTGAAATTCATTGAAATGACTAGAATTATTGGAAATTGGCATTTATTTGTTATTTCTGGTTTTATGTCTTTTGTTTCAAAAGCTTTACTATTGTTGTAATTCTGTATTAGATGGTCTTTATCACCTTAAGGAAGGTACTTTGCATTATTAATTACTTATTGTTGTTGTTAGGTGCCATCAAGTTGTTACTGACTCATAACTTCATGCACAACAGAACAAAACACTGCCGGGTCATGGGACAACCTCACAATCATTGCTGTGCTTGAGCCCATTGTAGATGCCAATCCATCTCGCTGGAGGGGTCTTCTTCTTTTTCTTCGACCCTCCACTTTACCAAAAGTAATATCCTTCTTCAAGTACTGCCCTTCTTGAAAATATGTCTAAAGTATGAGAGACAAAGTCTGGCCATCCTGGCTTCCGAAGAGTATTCTGACTGCACTTCTTTCAGCACAGATCTATTAGCTCTTTTGACAGTCCATGGTACTTTTAATATTGTCCTCCAATACCGTAACTCAAATAATCAATTCCGTATTCACTGCCCAACTTTCTCATGCATATGAGATTATTGAAAACACCATGGCTTGGGTCAGGCACACCTTAGTCCTCAAACTGACATTCTTGCTCTAGAAAACTTTCAATGGTTTTCTACAGTAGATTTGCCTAATGCAATTAGTTGTTTATTTTCTTGACTGCTGCTTCTATGAGAGTTGATAGTTGATCCCATCAAAATTAAGATTTTTACAACTTCAATCTTTTCTCCTTTATATTGATATTAATTCATTGGCCCAATAGTGAGGACTTTTGTCTTCTTTATATTGAGGAGCAACCCATACTGAAGGCTGTGGTCTTTTATCTTTATCAGTAAATATTTTAAGTTATTTTCATAACTAGCAAGCAGGGTGGTGTCATCTGCATAATGCAGGGTGTTAATGAGTCTTCAATACTGATGCTATGTTTTTCTTCATATAATCCTGCTTCTCAGATTGAATAAGTGTGGTGAATGAATACAACCCTAATGCACACCTAACCTAATTTCAAAACATTCAGTATTACATTGTTCTGTTGAAACAGCTGCTTCTTGGTCTTTTGAATCGGCTTTAACCTCTGGCAGTTTTCTGTCAATGTACTTTTGCAGCCATTTTTTCTTAAAAATTAGTAGTAAATGAACAACACAATTTTTTTTTTTTCTCCACTTATGCTAGTTTGCCTAGTGTGGTGCTGTAAAGATCAGTCACAAAGTTAGCAGTTAAAATCCACTAGCTGCTCCTTGGAAACCTATACAGGATTGCTGAGTCTGAACCGACTCAATGGCACATAATAACAACAACAATCCTTAATGTAGTATATTGTAATCTGAAAAACTGGATTATTATCAACTAAGTATTTTTTAGAATAAGCCTATTCAATTTAAAATTCATTATTTTTTACAAATATACTGCCAAATTAGATATTCTAATACGTTGTTCTTAGTTTTTTCATTTTCAATATAAAACTAACCTCTTTACTTTGATTCTTCTCAAGCAGCAGTAGATTTATTTTCTACTTACTGTAAACTAAAATAGGAGGCAATTCTCTCTCAAATAGACAGAGAAAACAACATCCTAGCAAGTTATAGAGCAAATAAATAGAAACTGCCTCAGATTCTAAAGTAACTGGTAGGACAAATTCATCCCAGACATTTTTAAACATTCATTTCTGGATCATATTTGAGAGGAAAATGAACTTTCAAATTAATTCACAGTATTTTGTGGTCTTATTACTATAGTACATTAGCCAAACTGTAAATGATGTATGCAGTTTTCCTTCTTCCTTTCTTCTCTAGAAATACTTATCTATGAATTGAATAACCTAATCCATTATCTGAATGATTAAATTCATCTGTAAATTTTGATATATTTTTATTTGCAGAAAATGAAAGGTTCATTTGAAAAATTAAATAACTACAGATTATTTCATGTTATATATTTTTTCTGAAATCTGATGTTTTACTGCAAATTTCATTTATGATACCAGGAATTCAGGAGAACTGGCGGCTCAATGTTTAAAAATGATTGGTGCTTAGCCAAAATGTACATTGGTTTGAGCCAACCAGCAGTTCTTCAGAAAACAGATGACAATATTCTTCCAAAAATGTACAGCCTAGGAAACCCTTTAGGACAGCTGTTCTCTTTCATATAAGGTCCCTATGAAACATAACCAACTTGATAGCAGGGACTTGGTTACTTATTTGATTTACCAAGAATTTCTATTTGTATTTTTCTATTGCTAAAATGTATAGAAATATTCATGAAATATATTTACATTATGTGCAATTCTAATGCCATTGAAAATTATCATTGTTTATTTGAACATTTTAAAAATAAAACTTGTCAAAGTTCTACCATTTCTATGTTTGTTTCAAGTTTTGATGCTGTTGTTAGGGGTCATGGAATTAGTTCTGACTCATATAAACCTTAGGCACAACAGAACAAAACACTATCTGATCTTGTGCTAGCCTCACAGCCATTGAATCCATCTTTGCTGCCACTGTGCTAATCCATACCGTTGAGTGTCTTCCTCTTTTTTATTGACCCTCTACTTTTCCAACCATTATGTTTTTCTCCAGGGATTGGTCCCTCCTAAAAATATGCCCTAAGTATGAGAGACAAAGTTTCACCATTCTGGCTTTTAAAGAGCATTCTGGTTATACCTCTTCCAGGACAAATTGGTTTGTTCTGACAGTCCATGGTACTTTCAATATTCTTCTCTAATACCATAACTCAAATGGATCAATTCTTCTATGGTCTTCCTTATTCGTTGTCCAACTTTCACATGCATACAAGATTATTGAAAATATCATAGCTTGGGTGATGTGCACCTTAGCACTGAAACTGACATTTTCTCTCTTCAACAATTTAAAGAGGTTTTGTGCAGCAGATTTGTGTATTGCAATATGTTGCTTGATTTCCTGACAGCAGGTTCCATAAGTGTTGATGGTGGATTTGAGTAAAATGAAGTCATTGACAACTTCAATTTTTTCTTCATTTAACTTGATATTGTATATTGGTCCAGTGGTGAGGATTTTTTTTCTTTACATTGAAGTGCAATCCATATCAAAGGCAGTGATCCTGGATCTTCATCAGTAAGTATTTTAAGTCCCCTTCACTTTGAGCAAGCAAGGCAGTATCAGTTGTATATCACAGGTTGTTAATGAGTCTCCTTCCAATCCTGATGCCATGTTATTCTTCATATAATCCAGTTTCTTGGATAATTTGCTCTACTTAAAAGTGGAATAAATATGGTGAAAATGCAATCTAGACACACACATTTCCTGATTTCAAACTATTAAGGGTCCCCTTGTTCTATTCGAACAACTGCTTCTATGTCTATGTGCAGTTTATTCATGAGCTCAATTAAGTTTTCCAAAATACTCATTCTCTGAAATTGTGTCCACTGCTTGTTATGATCCTAAGAATTGAAAGCCTTTGCGTACTTAATAAAGTACAGGTTGACATGTTTCTGGTAGTGTCTTCTCTCAGCCACAATCCGTCTGACATCAGCAGTGGTATCCCTTGTTTCTTGTCCTCATCGGAATCCGGCTTTTACATCTGGCACATCTTAGTCAATTTACAATTGCAGCCATTTTTTAACTATACTTAGAAAAATCTTACTTGCATGTGATATAAATGATATTGTCCTATGATTTCCACATTCTGTTAGGTAACCTCTTTTTGGAATGGGCACAAATATGGTTAGCTTCCAATCAGTAGGCCACATAGTTGGCTTCGAAAATTGTTACCATCGATGAATAGGTGCCTCCAGTACTGCTTCCATTGTTGAAAGGTTTCAATTTGTATTCCAGTTTGTTTTTAATTTTATTTGTAATATTGTTGTTGTTTTTAGGTGCCATCGAGTCAGAACCGACTCATAGTGACTCCATACACAGCAGAACAAAACAATGTCCGATCCTGGGACAACCTCACTAATGGTGCCACACTTGATGCCATCAATGTCGCCACCTGGCCAATCCATCTCATTCGGGGTCTTCCTCTTTTCTCTGACCCTCCATCTTACCAAGCATGATATCCTGCTCCAGGGACTGTTCCCTCCTGACAATATGTCCAAAGTATGAGAGACGAAGTTTGGCCATCTTGGCCTCCAAGGAGCACTCTGTCTTCACTTCTTCCAAAACAGATCTATTGGTTCTTTTGGCAGCCCATGGCACTTTTAGTATTCTCCTCCAACGCCATAA
>NW_006408529.1:6320442-6321419 GCF_000296735.1 Chrysochloris asiatica
CTAAATTTTTACTATAATATGTATAAATATCTTCCTTACCTTGTTTGTGAAGGAGCCCTGAGAGTGTAGTGGTTTATGAGCTGTGCTGATAGCTCTAGGGTCAGTAGTTCAAATCTACCAGCCACTCAGTGGGAGAAAGTTGAGGCTTTCAACTGAAATGATTTACAGCCTTGCAAATCCTATTCACAATCACAATGAGTAGGAACTGACTTGGTGGCACATAATCACCACCACCAATTGCATTGGAATTTATTATTTTAATAAGCATGTTTTTATTGTCTTATTTCTATTTCTAAATTGCCTAATTATATAATTTAAAGATATTATCATCTCCAACATAATCGTCTCCAAAATTATTAGCCATACATTTAAAAATGCATATTTTATTTTAGTGCTGTTTTCAAAATATAGAGAGCAAAACATACACCAGTTCACCAATTTCTACATGTGCAATTAAGTTATTTTGATTACAATTGAGCAACCATACTCATACTCCTTTTTTTGAAAATTTCCTTTCTTTTAACATAAATCCATTGTCTCCTAAAGTACCTGCCTAATCTTTTATAACTTTTTAGTATGAATATCTTGGAAAGCTATTTATTTGTTTATTCATAAATGGAACAGATATTTTTAGCACTGCTGTCTTTTCTCAGTCTTTCTGTGTTGGATATAAATGTGTTACAGGAGCAGAATCAATTGTCTTGTGAACCAAAAGCAACAAGCATAGGGAATAAAGCCAGCAGACATTGTAGAGGAGAATACAATGAGATAAAATGGCTGGAATTTTGATCAACAAACTGATGCATGCTACACTGACTTTCAAACATTTTGTTATATGAGAAAAATAACTTAGTTTTTAAGACAGTGTATGTTGCATTTTCAGTTACTTGTATCAGTACACACTGAAGCCGAATAAAAGCCTAAACGAACTAGTTTAAGAACTGTATATATATATACAGTTCTTAAACTAATATATA
>NW_006408529.1:6321526-6325983 GCF_000296735.1 Chrysochloris asiatica
TTTTAAATAAAACTCAAAGAAGAATTTACTTTTTAAATCAATAGCTGTAAATATGTACTGCTAAATATTGCTATCTAAATATTCATAGTTCAGCTATAGTTATGAGATTTATCAACATGTGGGATTAAAGAAATCTTCTGAAATGCCTTTGTTATTAATGGAAGGTGGATTTTTGGTTTATCCATAGTTATTATTTGTTATGTGTTTTCTTACTGTGCTTGATTGAGAAAAATGTATTAATTTATATGAAGTAGACACAAAACTTTAAAATGAATGAATTATATTTTATATAAAGTACAAATGTTATAACTTTGTCATTTGCTATAAAAATCAAAGATATATTATGTTCCGACTCATAGTGAACCTATGCACAACAGAACAAAACACTACCTGGTCTTGTGATGTCCTCATAATTTTTATCATGTTTGAGTCCATTGTTGAAGCTACTGTGTTAATCAATCTCAACTATGGTCTTCCTGTTTTTCATTGATCCTCTATTTTGCCAAGCCTGGTGTGGTTTTCTAAAGACTGGTACCTCATATATCCAAAGTTCTGTGAGACAAAGTGTCACAATTCTTTTTCCCAAGGAGCATTCTTGATGATCTTATTCATACACAGATCTGTTTGTTCTTTTTTCAATCCATGGTACTTTCAACATTCTTCAGCAACACCACACTTCAAGTGAATTAATTCTTCTACTGTCTTCCTTACTAATTTTCCACCTTTCACATGATTAGGAGACAATTGAAAATACCATAGTTTGGGTCAGACATACCTTAAAGAGGTCTCTTGCAGCAGATTTGCAGTATGGAGTATGTCATTTGATTTCTTGAAGAATATTTCCATGAGAGTTGATTGTGATCCAAGTAAAATGAAATCTTTGAACACTTCAATCTTTTCATTGTTTATCATGATGTTATTTATTGATCGAGTTAAGAGAATTTTCATGTTCTTTATATTGAGGTGCAATTCATACTGAAGGCTTTATTTTTTATGTTCATCAGTAAGTACTTCAAGTTCTCTTGAGTTCCTACTAGCAATTACCACCTGCATATGACAGGTTATAAGTGATTCTTTCTCAAATCCAGAAACCATGCTCTTCTTCATATATTCCAGCTTCTCAGAGTATTTGTTTAGGATACATTGTTGGAGCAATTATGTATGTATATATGTTATTGATATATTGTTGTTGTTAAGTACCATTGACTAAATTCGACACATAGAAACCCTGAATAGGTTTTCTGAGGAGCAGCTGGCGGGTTTGAACTGCCAACCTTATGTTTCCAAGTCTAGTGCCAGTCTTACAGCAAAACACTGAGAGTCATTGATATATACACACACAATTATGAGAATCCTTATAATGGAATTAAACATTTTAAGAATTTGGGAGGAACAAAGTATACTTTTCCTATAAGAGGACTACTTATTGCTGACCAAAGAATTGTCTATGGTAGGCAACTTCTAAAATGGCCCCTACTGATCCTCTCCTACTGATATTTAAAATCCTGAATAGTTTCCTAACTTTAAGTGTGGACTAACTTGTTGCTGTTGTTGTTATTAGGTGCCATTGAGTCAGTACCAACTCATAGAAACCCTATGCACAACAGAATGAAACACTGCCCAGTCCTGCACCAACCTCACAATTGTTAATACATTGGAGTCCATGACTATTGCCACTGTGTTAATCCATCACACTGGGGGTCTTCCTCTTTTTCTCAGACTCTCCATTTTACAAAATAGGGTATCCTTCTTCAGGGCAGGGACTGGTTGTCTCCTGACAATATGTCCAAAGTATGAGAAACAAAGACTAGCCATTCTGGCTTCCAAGGAGCATTCTTGCTGTACTTCTTCCAACACAGATTGATTTGTTCTTTTGCCAGTTCATGGTATTTTAAAATTCTCCTAGCTCAAATGCATCAGTTCTTCTATGGGCTTCTTACACTCACTGTCAGACTTCCGAATGCATATGAGGTTCCTGAGAATACCACGGATTGCATCTGATGCACCTTAGTCCTCAAACTGGCATCATTGCTCTTCAACACTTTAAGTATATTTTGTGCAGTAGATTTGCCAAATGCATTATGTCCTTGGATTTCTTGACTGGTGCTTCAATTAGTGGTTGACACAAGAAAATGAAGTCTTTGACAATTTCAATCTTTTCTCCATTTATATGGATGTTATTTATTGGTTCAATGATCAAGATTTTTGTTTTCTTCACATGGTGTAATGTATATCAAGGCTGTGGTCTTTGATCTCCAACTGTAAATATTTTAAGCGCTCTTCACTTTCAACAAGCAAGGTTGTATCTATCATCTGCATATTGAAGGTTGTTAATGAGTCTTCCTCCAATTGTGATGCCACGTTTTTCTTCATAAAAGCCCATTTCTTTGATTATTTGTTTAGCATGCAGATGGAATGAGTATGGTGAAAGACTAAAACCCTGGCAAATGCCTTTCCTAATTTAAAACCATTTCGTTTTCTCTTGTTCTGTTCAAACAACTGTCTCTTGTTCTAAGCACAGGTTCCACATGAGCACAATTAAGTGTTCTGGAATATTCGTTCTTTGTAATGTTGTCCATAACATGACATGATTCATCCAATCAAAAGCATTTCTGTAGTCAATAAAGTAGAGGTAAACAACTTTCTAGTATTTTCTACCTTTCAAAAATTATCTTCTGCTCCTCTAGCCGCTCCAGGTTGGTCTCCTTGTCCTTTCAAGTTGAAATGTCCTACCTCAGAAGGTTCTGGTTGGGGATCATAATTCCAACTAAGGTCCTAAACATTCTGAAAGAAGCTATTTCATTGGGCAAATTCTAGAACCCTTTTTATATAGGCTGAAGACGGGCTTACAAGCTATCTATAATTATATTTCCCGATATTCCATTCTATCCCATTCAAATGTCTATTTTACAATAGTTGGCAAGAAAAACCAATATTCATAACACAGTTAAGCATCTTAACATTATTTTCTTTCTTTTGCCCATTCAGACTATGACTCATTCCCTATATCAGAGAGCCCTGTTGTCCCAAGGTTGATCATAAATCACTATTTACCTCTGTCCCATTTAACCCATGCAATCCTGCCTAAGTGTTCCCCTATCACTTCCTTCTCCTTGTGTATTGCCCTCCCCAACACCCAAACTATGTGTCTATCCAGTCCCCTGTGATCTACCGTCCCCTCCCTCCCACCCATAATAACCAACAAGGAATTTTTTTCCCTTTTAGTATGGGTATATTTCCTTATGATTTTACAAAAATGGTCTTATGCAATATTTGTCCCTTTGTGACTGACTAATTTCACTCAGCATAATGTCCTCAGGTTTCATCCATGTTATCCAGTGGCTTGTAGTTTCCTTGTTAATATGATAGCATATTAATTAGTCCATTGTGTGTGTGTACCAAAGTTTGTTTATCCATTCTTCCATTGATGGGCACTTAGGCTGTCTCCATCTTTTTGCTATTGTGTATAGTGCTGCTATGAATATTGGTTTGCATCTATCTACTTGTGTTATAGCTAGTATTTTCTATAGCTATATACCAAGTAGAGGCTGCATCGTAAGGTGTTTCTATTTCCTACTTTCTCATGAAGTGTCATACTGTTTTGCAGAGTGGTTGGAACATTTTGCCTTTCCAACAGCAGTGTAGAAGGGTCCCAGTCTCTCCGCATCTTCACCAGCATTTATTGTCCTCTGCTTTTTTGAACTTCAGTGTTATTGATTGTGTGAGATAATATATCATTGTTGTTTTGATTTGCATCTCTCTAAAAGCTAATGATCATAAAAATTTCTTCATATGTTTGTTGGCTGCAGAAGTCTCTTCCTCAGTGAAGTGTCTGGTAATATCCTGTGCACATTTTTAAATTGGGTTGTCTTATTATTATAGAGGTGTTGTAGTTTCCTAGAGATTTTAGAAATTAGTCCCTTATCTTTTATTTCATTGCAAAAGATTTTTCCCATTCTGTGGTGAAATTACTCTTTTGGTGAAATTTTTTGATTCATATAAGTTTCCAGTTTTTAGTATGTTCCAATTACCTGTTTTGCCTTCTTTTTTTTCTGTAATTTTCATAAAGTTTGGTAGTTGTAGTTGGTGCGTTATTTGTATTGTTGTTGTTGTTAGGCGCCATCAAGGTGGTACCAACTCATAACGACCTTATGCACAGCAAAATAAAACACTGCCCAATCCTGGGCCAACCCCACTATCATTGCCACACTTTAGTCCATTGATGCTACCACTTTGTCAATCCACCTCACTGAGGGTCTTCCTCTTTTTCTCTGACCCTCTACCTTACCAAACATGATATCTTCCTCCACTGACTGGTCCCTCCTGACAATATGTCTGAGGTATGAAAGATGAAGTTCAGCCATTCTGGCCTCAAAGGAGCACTCTGCCTGTACTTCTTTGATGCCTTGTACGTTGTTGTTATTGGTAGGTGCCATCGAGTCAGTACTGACCCATAG
>NW_006408529.1:6327062-6328144 GCF_000296735.1 Chrysochloris asiatica
GAAAGCCTTTGCATAGTCAATAAAGCACAAATAAACATCTTTCTGATATTCTCTGCTTACAGCCAAGATCCATCAGACATCAGCAATGATATCCCTCGTTCCATGGCTTCTTTTGAATCCGGCTTGAACTTCTGGAAGTTCTCTGTCAATGTATGATTGTAGATGTTTCTGGATTACCTTTAGCAAAACTTTAATTGCATGAGATATCAAAGAGATTGTCTGATGATTTCCACATTCTGTTGAGTCACCTCTCTTTGGAAAAGGCATAAATGCAGAGTGGTTGGAACATTTTGCCTCCTGTGCCACCTCACTTTCTTGAATGATTTAGATTTTTATACCATCAATTTCTGGTGCCTTGTTCTTTGCCAATTCCTTCAATGTACCTTGGACTTCCTCCCTAAGTATCATTGGCTCTTGATCATATGCTACCTCTTGAAATTGCTGAACATAAACCATTTCCTATTGGTAAAGCGACTGTGTGTATTCCTTCCATCTTCTCTGGATGCTTTCTGCATCGTTCAATAATTTGCCCAGAGAATCTTTCAATAACGAAAGTTGAGGCTTGAATTTTTTTCTTCAGTTTCCCCAGCTTTAGTAAATGCTGACCATGTTCTTCCTTTTTGGTGTTCTGATTCCAGATTTTTTGCACATTTTATTGTAATATTTGGCTCTATCTTCTCGAGCTGATCTTTGAAATTTTCTGTTCAGCTCTTGGGCCTCCCTTTCTTCCATTTGTTTTAGCATCTCTATGCTGGAGTGCAAGTTTCAGTGTGTCTTCTGACATCCATTTTGACCTTTACTTTCTTTCTTGTCTTGTCAATGTCTTTTTGCTTTCTTCATGTATGACGTTCTTGATGTGATTCCACAACTCTTCTTTTCTTCAGTCTTTCGTGTTTAATGTTTCAAATCTGTCCTTCAGATGACCTCTAAATTCATGTGGGATGTATTCAAGGTCATATTTTGACTCTCATGGACTTGTTTTCATTTTCTTCAGCTTCAGTTTGAATTTGCATATGAGTAATTGATGGCCTGTTTCACAGTCTGTCCCTGTCATCTGGCGAGGTCCATGTGTATTGTCGTCT
>NW_006408529.1:6328874-6331287 GCF_000296735.1 Chrysochloris asiatica
GATCAGAACAGCAACGAATGCCTGACAGAACTGCGGACATATAGATGTGGACATTCGTTTTTTGGTTATCTACTCATTGGTCTCTGCGCACCTCCATTCTGGTGACTAGGGTGGATGCCTGAGCAAATGGATACCCCATCCCCACCCTTGGAAGTTTCTACCATGCATGTGCACATATCTTCTCAAAATTTAAAAGTGACAGTTTCCATTTAAAACCAAACAACAACCACTCGTCAGTTTGTCATACTGTGGTGGCTAGTGAGTTGCTGTGATTCTGAAAGCTATGCCACCAGTATTTTAAGTAATCAGCAGTGTCACCCATGGTGGACAGGTTTCAGATGAGCTTCCAGACAAAGACAGACTAAGAAGAAAGAGTGATGAACTGCTTCTGAATCTTTAGTCACTGAAAACCTTATGAATAGCAGAAAAACACTGTCAGATATAGTGCTGGAAAATGAGCCCCTCAGGTTGGAAGACACTTAAAATGTGACTGGGGAAGAGCTGCCTCCTCAAAGTAGAGTTGGCTGTGATAACGTGAATGTAATAAAGCTTGTGGCAGAAAGCCTGCAGGACCTTCATTTGCCTTGTATTAGAGTCCTTAAATCTGTTCCTATTTTTTCATTGATAATCTTTTATAATTCTGGAATTCATATTTAGGTCACTAATTCATGCTAAGTTGGATTTTGTATATGGCATGAGGTAAAGGTCTTATTTCAATCTTTTGCATATCGATTTCCAGTTCTAACAGCACCATCTGTCAAAGATCAGTTGGTTGTTTTATTTATTTATTTTTTTACTTGCGACAATTTACTTGCAATAATTTCTGGATTCTTGATTCTGTTCCATTGATCTATGTGTCTTTCATTGTACCACTACCAGGCTATTTTGAACACTGTTGGTATGTAGTAAATTTTGAAATCAGGGAGTGAGAGGCTTCCAACTTTACTCTTCTTCTTAAGCAGTGCCTTCCTTGTCCTGGGACTCTTTCCTTTCAATATAAAGTTTTCAATTGTTTTTTCCATCTCTTTAAAAAATGTCCTTGGAATCCGGATTTGGCTTGCGTTATTTGTGTGAGTTGCTTTGTGTAGTATTGACATTTCACAATCTTAAGTCTTTCTATCCAGGAACATGGTATATTCTTCCATTTTTGTAAGTTTCTTATGGTTTCTTGTAGTAGTGCTTTATAGTTTTCTTTGTATAGGTCCTTTATGTCTCTGGTTACATTTAATCCTAAATATTTCATCCTTTAGGTGGCTATTGTATATCAAGTATAAATATAAATACAGCTATCATAAACTCTTTGATATATTCAATGAGCTATCTGTAATTATTTATTTACATGTTACCATAGTCATAATTGGAAATCAGTCATTTATGTTAGCTTCTTATATGCTAATGTGATACCTATTTGAACACTCATGGTGTGGTGCTATAGGATCAGCACTAGATTGTAAACCACAAGGTCAGCAGTTAAAACCCACCAGCTACTCTTTGGAGACCTTATACAGGGTTGCTATGAATTATAATAGACTTCACAGCACTTAACAACAGCAATAACTCAATCACTGTTTAATTTTTGAGTGATAAACTGATAAGTAGTCTTATAATTAAAGATGGCATAATGTTTTACATTTCTGACTAAATTTAAAACCAATAACTGTTTTCCATGTAAAGAAAAAATATAGTCATTTATAAATTTAGGCAGTAGAATAATTAGAGATTAGATCAGTAGCTCATTAAAAAGATGATTTATCACAATAGTTGGTAAATTTATTGAAAACAGTTGTCTGTGTTATCAACCCACTAGCAGTATTTGCTTGCAATAAATATATTGAAAATTACATTCGTACTATTTTCTGAAACCTTTGTTTCACTTTCCCTTAAGTGATTGACTATGCCAACAGGCAGCTCAACAGTCAGTTCTTAATTTTACATTATTAGGAATTATATTGACAATATAAAGGAGTCTTGTTAGTGCAGTGGGATAAGCACTGACTTCTAAACAACTTCAATATCAGTGGTTCAAATCCACCAGCCTCTCCATGAGAGAAAGAAGAGGTACTCTGCTCCCATATAGATTTATTGAATCAATTGCAGTGGGTGGGTAGGTGTGTATGCAGATTATATTAATTTATGTTTAAGTTTGCATTATTGGAATGTGGAAAAAATAGACTAAAAAAAAAAATCATTCCAACAAAATTTTATGTCCTGACATGAGATCAAATTTAGTTTATAAATTCTTAATTAAATTGTTTCATTTAGAGTGTTAAAATATTTTCAATTAATTGACTTAGGATATCAGTAGATGGTACCTGTTAAAAATTTACTGAGTATATGTCTAAAGAGGAATTTCTTTTAATTGTTCAAATTTTAGAAGAAATATTCAATTAAAAAAATATGTTTCTATATTTAT
>NW_006408529.1:6331822-6335733 GCF_000296735.1 Chrysochloris asiatica
TCTATCTATCTATCTATCTATCTATCTATCTATCTATCTATCTATGTTAATAATCTAAGTGAAGGAATTCTGATATGATGGTGGACTAGGCAGACACGCTACCAAGACCCTCTAGAAAGAAGACACAAAAGATCAAATGAAACAGATAGGAATACTAATTGTAGAACCTTAAGCTCCAGAGGAAAGAATAGAAAAGTTGACTGAATAAAAATTAGGAGAAGAAGCTGAACAAAAGCAGTGAGAGAGGAGATAGGTTGTTAGCTTGCCTAGTGTGGTGCAGTCATTTTGAACTTTTGCAAGCAATATTGCATAGAGATACTGGCCGGAAAAAAAATTTAAAAAAAACAAAAACTATTTCTGGACTTGTGACAAGAAATGTGGGATTTTCCATTGCTCCCCACATCTTTTTAGTGATCATAAGCATGGCTAGCCCTCACCCTTACCCACCCAGTGGTCAATAGCCTCCCCACCCTACACAATTCTGACTCTGTCTGAGGTCAGAGCTGTGCCAGTTTTACCTCCTCCCAAACTGGAGGCTTTTGAACTCCACTGCTTGAGAGCAGATGAAAAGGCAGTGCCACATCCTGGTCACCCCAGGAGCCTATGAACAGTTTCTATAGCTAGCCACATTTTCCCCAACTGCTCTCTGGGCTCAAAAGACTTCCCCAGGAATAAGCATCCTGACCTCAGCAATCTTCTGAGTTGTCACAAACTACCTTTGGATCAGTAGCTCTGATTCCAGACAAAATCTAGGCTAGCAGGAACTTTATATAGTCCCCACCATCTCATCCAATTCCCCTACCCAACACCATAAGCTTCTTGGCTGGCAGAAGGTGCTGACCCATACAGAGTGTTATGTCACCCCATAGTTTTCTCCTATATGGGTCCGGCCCCTACGCAAGTATTCTGTGTTCTTTGTTGCTGTTTTTTCCATTTTTCTTTTCCTTCTCTTGCTTCTATTTCTGTTTATTCTCTGCTTTTTTTTTTTCATTGCTTCTCTTTTCTTTTACCCTTCCTTTCTTCCTTGTCTTTTTAATATTTTCTCTTAACTATACTTTTCACTTTCCTTTTTCCACTCTACCTAGTTTTGTTTACCATATTTTTTTTTTCTTTTCCTTTGTTTTAAATTTACTTTAATTCTCAGTTTTTAAATTTTGTTTTTCTTTCTTTCTTTTTTTCAAATTGCTTTCCACCTACTTGGTGTTTCCTTATTATTTTCTTTTGTTTTTGTTTTTCTTGTTTTCAACAATTGTGTCAAAATGGCTCAGCCACAGTATATTTTCTGAAGCAATGGGTCCAAGGCCACTATCTTCTCTTATATTATCTGATCATCATAGACAGAAGACAGCACTAGCTAAACTTACCTTCAACTGTGCTACTTGAACAATAAAGAGAACTGCACATACATTCATATTCTTTATTATACCACCAGGAGACAGGCGGTGAGTAACTAAGGGTACACCAATATACAATCATCAATTAAATATGAATGCAACAATACTATGTCTTGAAGAAGATAATTTAAGTTCACATCAAGAAACCAGACAGAGTTTGGCTTGTGAACTTGATGTGAACTCACACATAGGACCAAAATACAGAGCTAGAACACCTGTCTGAAGAAGAAATAAATAAGACTGGAACTGCTTGCTAAATGATTCCCAGTATCTTGCTTTTGCCAATGTTTTCAGTGCAGCTTAAACTTCTTCCTTCCGTAACATTGACTCTCTTGATAATATGCTACTTATTGAAATGGTAGAACATCAGCCATTTATTATGGGTGCAGTGACTCTGTATATTCCTTCCATCTTTTTTTTTTTTTTTTTTTGTGTGTGTGTGTGTGAATTATGTGTTAGTTTACATGGGTGAAGATTATCTTTACATTCATCCTATCGTATTCTGTTTCATTGCAATAATAACAATCCCCTGCATACATCATCAAACAACCAAAGGGTGCATCCCACACACCTGCCCCCAGGCTGCCAGCACACAGCCCTCTGCCTTCCTGAGTCAAGAGTCCCCAGCTGCTCCTTCTGTCCACATCATCATCTCTGCCTCCATCCCTAGTGTCATTGTCTCCCTGTGCAGTGTCTCGAATTTAGCTTTTCTTCCTTGATAGTTCAAGGGATCTCTGCTCCTGGACTGCAAAATCAGCCACTCCCCTCTTTTTATTACAAAGCATTTGCATTTACCTTTCCAATACTCACTGTCAGACCTCATAGTTTTGTGACCAATATTCACAATCATTCCCTATTGAACCACAGGATTCCTTTCCCCCTCACCTTTTAACAACCCCAACCAGACAGGTTGGAATCAATTCCATGAAGATTCTACTTTTCCCTGTATCCTGTGGAGGTAGGTTCCCTATTAAAAGCTTGTAAGCCAGTCACTTCTTGTCTTTGTAGTCCCCCTATTGTGGGTAGCCAATGTTTAAGTTCCCCATCCCTGTCAACTCTGTGTACCAAGGGGATGGGAATGATCCTCAATGTAGAGATTTGGCCACTCCTTTGTCATACTGCATCCACAAGCATAGGTCAAGTTCATCCACTTGTAGTGGGTTATTCTTTTTTTTCTTTTTTTTTTCTTTTCCTTTTCTTTCTTCCTCTAGTTATGCTCTGATCATCCAGCCATTGATTCCAGGTCAAATGGGAACTATATGCAAGTGTGGGTGTTCTTGTGCCTCTCCCCTCATGTCATATCAGCTGGATGCTTCTACTACTCTGGGGCCATGTCCCTGCCCCTGAGCCCAGGAGTCCCCAGGTTTCATCATACTGCTGGTTAACCAGGTCTCAATCCAGGTTAACAGGAGTCTATTGAATGTGGTCTGACTTAGTTCAGAACTTCATTGCTGTTGTTTCCCCTCTTCCCCTTATCAGTGACCAAGTGGTCAGCAGCAGGATCACATGACTGCTAGAGTACTCCTATTGAGTTTCAGTCTTTGAAGGATGTTTGCCTTGAGGGGACCTGACCACTTGGCTTGATGGCTCCCTGGGAAATAACTTGCTTGTTCTTGTAGTAGTCAATTGGACTGCTGTTATTGTTTTTTTATTTTTCCTGCTTGTATTTTTTTCAAGAAATATCTTCTGTTTTCTAGCTGCTCCAGACTGGTCCTCTTGTCCTTTTAAGTGGAAATGCCCCACCTCAGAAGATTCTGGATGGGGATCAGGATTCCACCTATGGTCTTGTGCAATGCAAAGACTTTGCAGGGAGCCTCATTCACTGGGCAAGTTCTAGCCCCATTTTAGGCACTCCAATCAGTTATAAGGAGCTCTGGTAGCATAGTGGTTACAAATCGTGCTGCTAACCTCAAGGTCAGCAGTTCGAAACTATCAGTTGTTCCACGGGATAAAGATGAGGCTTTCTGCTCCCATAAAGATTGACAGCCTCGAAAATCCTGTACAGGGTAGCTATGAGTTGAAACCAACTCCATAGCACATAACAACAACAACAATCAGTTATAGACTGAAAATGGACTTACAAACTTTCTCTGATGATGTTTCTGGCTATTCTTCTCTCTCCCCTTCAAGTTTCTATTTTACAATATTAGGCAAGGGAAACCAAGATTCAAAAGACAACCAAGCATCTTAATATCATTTCCCCACTTTTACTTATTCATACCATGCTTCAATCTTTGTATCCACAAGCCCTGTTGTTCCATGGTTGTGCTTACATTGTTGATTATCTCTGTCCTATTTAACCCATATAAACCTGCCTAGCTATTCTCCAATCTGCCTTGTTTTTGCTTTCCCCTTCCCTTCTAGAGTGTGCCATCCCCCAGCACCCAAACTATCCTGTGTCTATTCCCTATCCTGTGCTCCACTATCCTGAGCCTAGTCCCTACCCTGTGCTCCACCTTCCCCTCCCTCCCCTCACCCTACCCAGACACCCTGGTAACCAACAACAACAAAAATAAA
>NW_006408529.1:6336619-6337531 GCF_000296735.1 Chrysochloris asiatica
TGCTTCTCTCTAATGGCTAGTGATCGTGAACATTTCTTCATATGTTTGTTGGCTGCCCGGATCTCCTCCTTGGTGAAGTGTCTATTCAAGTCCTGTGTCCATTTTTTAATTGGGTTATTTGTCTTTTTCTTGTAGAAGTGTTGTTGGTTCCTATATATTTTGAAAATTAGTCCCTTGTCTGATGTGTCGTTGCAAAAGATTTTTTCCATTCTGTGGGCTCCATTTTTACTCTTTTGATGAAGTCTTTTGATGCACATAAGTTTTTAATTTTTAATATGTCCCATTGATCTATTTTGTCTACTTCTGTTTGTGTAATTTTCATAATGTTTGTTAGTCTGTGTATGCCCTGTATTAAAGCTCTCACGTTTGTCCCTATTTTTTCATTGATGGTCTTTTTAATTCTGGGATTCACATTTAGGTCTTTAGTCCATGCTGATTTGGTTTTTGTATAAGGCTTGAGGTAAAGGTTTTGTTTCAGTCTTTTGCATATCGCTTTCCAATTCTGCCAGCACCATTTGTTGAAGAGACTATCTTCTCCCCATGCAATATACTTGGATACTTTGTAGAAAATCAGTTGGCTGTATGTGGATGGGTTAATTTATGGATTCTCAATTATGTTCCATTGATCAATGTATCTCTTATTATACCAATACCAAGTTGTTTTGACCACTGTAGCCATGTAGTAAATTTTGAAATCAGGGATTGAGAGGTTTCCAAACTTATTCTCCTTGTTAAGCAGTTCTTTACTTATTCTGGGTCTCTTTCCTTTTCATATAAAGTTTGTAATTGTTTTTCCCATCTCTTAGAAGAATGTTGTTAGACTGTGGATTGGGATTTCATTACATGTGTAAATTGCTTTGGGCAGTATTGACATTTTCACAATGTTAAGTCTTCCTATCAAGGAGCATGGTA
>NW_006408529.1:6338406-6339579 GCF_000296735.1 Chrysochloris asiatica
GGATGACCTGATCGATTTCTTCTATTGTTATGGGTCTGTTCAAGTCTTCTGCTTCACTGTGTGTGAGTTTAGGTAGGTCGTGTTTTTTCTAAAAATGTATCCATCTCTTCTAAGTTTTCAAATTTGTTGCAGTAAAATTCTTCATAGTATTCTGTTATTATCCTTTTGATTTCCTTTGGTTCTGTTGTGACATCGCCCATGTGGTTTCTAATGCATGATATTTGTGTTTTCCCCCTCTTTTCTTTTATTAGGTTTGCCAATGGTTTGTAAATTTTATTAATCCTTTCAAAGAACAAGCTTATAGTCCTGTTCATTCTTTCTTCAGTTTTTCTGTTTTCTATCTTATTTATTTCTGCTTTGATCTTTATTATTTCTTTTCTTTTGCTGACTGTATATTCCCTCTGTTGGTCTGTTTCTAGCTGCTGGAAATGCTTTGCTAATGTGTTAATTTTTATTCTTCCTTCTTTTCAGATATGCACATTTATCGCTATAAATTGTCCTCTCGGCACCACTTTTGCAGTGTTCCAAAGATTTTGGTATTTTGTGTTTTCTTTCTCTTTTGTTTCTAGAAAATTTCTGATTTCTTGTTTAATTTCTTCTATTTTCCAGGTGCTCTTCAACAGGGTATTGTTCAGTCACTATGTATTTAACTTTATTTCCTTGATCTTCTTATTGTTGATTTCTAATTTTATGGTATTATGGTCTGAAAAGATGCTTTGTAGTAATTTGACTTTTGTGAATTTATGGAGGCTTGCTTTGTGACCTAACACATGGTCAGTTCTGAAGAGTGTTCCATGTGTACTGCAAAAGAATGTGTATTATGCTGTTATTGGGTTGCATGCTCTTTACATGTCTATGAGGTCAAGTTGGTTGATTGTGCTGTGTAGTTCCTCTGTAACTTTGTCTAGTTTCTTTCTGGTTGCTCTGTTCCTTTTTGAAATTAGTATATTAAAATTTCCCACTATAATTGTAGATTTATCTATTTCTTTCTTCAGTAATAGCAGGGTTTGTGTGTATCTTGGTGCGCTTTCATTCAGAGCATAGATGTTAATTATGGTTATGTCATTTGCTCAATTGACCCTTTAGTCATGAAATAATGTTCTTCTTTATCTCTTATGGTGGTTGTTGCCTTAAAGTTTATTTAATCAGAGATTAGTATTGCCACTCCTGTTT
>NW_006408529.1:6341209-6342340 GCF_000296735.1 Chrysochloris asiatica
TGTCTGCTTCCAGCTCATTTGTCTCAGTTACTTTTTTTCTGGTTTTGGACATGTGTTGAGATCTTTAATTGTGTTTTCTTGGACATTTACAGCAGTTATGTGGGTTTTTAATGCTTAAATGGATGTAAGTTGCTTTGTTGTTAAGTTTATTAAGTGTCTTCCAGTGGATATGATCTGGAGATAGGCTTCCCTTTTCACGAGTAGTGACTAGCAGCTGGTTTTGGCTCTTTTCCAGTTGGTGGGGTATTACAATGTATGCTTGTAGTTTGGTTATATGAGTACAATTGCTGTCTCTTTTTGGGTAAGGTAGGGAGAGAAAGCTCCAACCCCTGGGAAAAGAGTGAGACCAAAAGGACCAATGACAGGAACTATATATAATCAGAGACAGAAACCACCAATCAAAAACAAAAAGAGAATTATGATTGCCCACTGACCTTTGCTGTGCAGGCAGGGATAAAGGGTCCCACTTAGGTCAACTTTGGGACTGGGTCCTAGAGTCCAAATGTCATAAGAAGTAGCCTGAGGGTTTCCTCTCTGTGCCATTGGAAAACTGTGAGTGCAATGCTGGACCCTTTTTGGGGTGTGCTCCCACCCGTCTGAAGGCATCTGGGCTAGGCAGTGAGGGTGTGATCAGAGTGAAGAGGAAAGATACATGAAAAAAGAAAAGTGAATGAAAAATTGGTCACACCTCTCTGTCCAGACGCTCAGCTCCAATACTTCTAGTGCTAGGTTACTGCCTCCACTTGGCTGCAGCCCTGCCCGCCTTAATTGTGTCCTTTTTTTGTTTGGGTTTTACAGATTGCTCATATGGTTTTCCTGTCAGGCCAGCCCTGCTTTTTTCTTGCTGGTAGGCAGAAATAAAGGGTGCTGCACAAGTTAACTTTCGGGCTGGGACCCAGAGCCAGATGTTATAAGCAGCCACCAAAAAATCTGGCTGTGGGATGATTAGCTGTCTTCCTCTCTGTGCCACTGGACTCTGTTGGAGATCCACACCCACTTGCCTGAAGGTGGCCAGGCTGGGCAGAGAAGGTGCATCAGGGAAGAAGAGGAAGAAATGTGTAAAATTCCCCCACATCTCCTTTAGTAATTGTCCCTGCACTGGGTTTCTACACCAGTTACTGTGCCAGTCAG
>NW_006408529.1:6343689-6349407 GCF_000296735.1 Chrysochloris asiatica
AGACATTTGACTGTGTGAATAATAACAAAAAATAGACAACATTGCAAAGAATAGATTTCCTGAACACTTAATAGTTCTAATACAGAGCCTGCATATAGACTAAGGTGATACTGTGTGGTTTAAAATAAAGAAAGGTATGCGACAGGTTTGTATCTTTCACCATGCTTATTCATCTGTATTCTGAGCAAATAATATGGGTAGCTGGAATTTATGGAAAATAACACATCTTCAATATTGGAGAAACACTCATTAATAATTTATAATATGTCAATAAGTCAATGACAGAGGACTTGAAGCACTTGTTAGTGAAGATCAAAGACTTTAAGCTTCAGTATGAATTGCATCTCAAAACAAGAAATAAAAACATAAAACCTCACAAATGAAACAGCAAACATCTTTATAAGTGAAGAAAAGGGTGACATTGTTGACAACTTCATTTTATAGGACCCACAATCAAAACTCGTGGAAGCAGCAGTCATGAAATAATATGACATATCACATTGAGCAAATCTGCTTCAAAAGATTTCTTGAAGAAGCTGATTGTTAAAATCAAAGGTGTTAATTTGTGAACTAATGTATACCTGACCCAAACCATAGTATTTTTGATGACCTAATATGCATTGAAAATACTATGGCTTGGATGTGACACTATAGGATAAGCCCTGAACTTCTAATTTCAAGATTGGCATTTCCAACCCAACAGCTGAGCCTTAGAAAATCTATATAGGATCACTGTGAGTCAGAAACAACTTGATAGCATTTAACAGCAATAATATGCTTGTGAAAACTCTAAAAGAGTAAGAAAAACTAACAAAGAATTAATGCCTTTAAATTATGGTATTAGAAAACAATGCTGAGTATCAGAAGAGTGAACATGTCAATCTGAAAGAGTTTAGACAGACTGCTCTTAAAAGGTAGGATGATGAGACCTCTTATCTCATATTGTAATCATGTTATCAGGAGCGACCAATCTGCAAAGAAGGAGCTCATGTTTGGTAAAGTAGATGGTTGTTGAAAAAGAGACAGACCTTCAACGAGATGGATTGACCCAGTGGCTGCTCAATCATAGCAATAATTGTGCACATAGCAACAAAAGGCTCAAACATAACAATTGTGACAAGCGATGTTTCCTTCTGTTGTACATAGGGTCATTATAAGTCTGAACCTACTCCATGGAACCTAACAATAACAACAATGAAATAAAAGCTTGAATTTTTCTTCACACCCACAATGCATGTACATGGTCTGAAAGCAAGAGTTTTGACAAAGTAAATGGAGTAGGTGTTCTTTGAAAAAGAGAAAAATCAAATAGTCTGTATTCAGCAAGTGCACCCTGCGTGTCTCAGCTATCCAATGCTGAACTATCAGTTTCCTTCATCAATACACATTGGCCACTCCATTTACTCTTTTTAAAGTGGTGTTTTCATATTACAATACAATAAAGACAAGAGGCATCAATATTTCAGAGAATCCCCATGAAGGCACTCTGTCAAACAGAAGTTAAGGAAAAATAGATCAGCCTTTTCTAGAGTTTAGCATTGGTGTAGAATCAGTTAAGAATGATTCACTCAGTGCATCTGGTTCTATTTACTATGTCTGTGTAATTGTACTGCATACATTTATAAATATATACTGTATTTTTACAAGCTCATGCATTTAATGTAAAACTTGAGCATAGCCTTCAAACTTTTTATATTACATTTCATCCACAGGTAGCAATAATGTATGTCATGACTGAAACAAAGTAATATCAAAATAACTTATACCTCAATTAAGAAAGAAAACAATACCAAGCAGAAAAGATTTAGGAATATTTCTAGAGCTAAATTAAAATGTATATAACAATCTTGATCCAGATTTGCCATAGCATTTTTTCACACATAGTAATGTTTATATACCCTCTACTAAAAGGTAACAAAAATAAGGTATTTAAAACTACTTCCATATCACGACTTGAAACCACAGGCAGTCTATCCTCTCCTTATTCTATTGGAATCGTATATGTTACACCTGTTCTTCCCAGTGTTAGATTTCTTCTATCTTGTCAAGCATAGCTCTGATTTTTACACACCTTCCTATTTGGGAAGACATTAAAGGCTCTTATCATTTTCATTTTCTAGTGACCTTAAGACCATAGAAGAACTCAGAGTTCATCTCTTAACAGGATGATACTTTTTCAAATAACTATTTAAATACTGTCCTCATAAGCACATCTGTTGTCTGCCTTCAATGTTTTCTTTTCTGCCTGCTAGGTCATATACTGTTAATTCTCTTAGGTCAGGTTTTCTACAGAATCAAAACTAGTGAAACATACATATGTATATATTTAGAGAGAAATTTATTATCAAAGAAATGACTTAGAGTTGTGGAATCCCAGGTCTCCATTGGAAGAGAGAGCTAGACTTCCTCCCATGTGTCCATTATATTGGGAGCAAGCCACACCCCCACGAAAGCATCCCTTCAATTGATCATAGCCACTCATCATAGAGTTTGTTTTGCCTGTATTAGGTTTTATCACCATAGAAATAAGCACATCTCAACTGCTAAGCCAGAGTGCTCCTTAGGGGCCAAGATGGTCAAATTTCATCTCTCATACTTTGGACATATTGTCAGGAGGGAACAGTCATTGGAGAAGGATATCATGTTTAGTAAGGTGAAGGGTCAGAGAAAAAGAGGAAGACCCCCAATGAGATGGATTGGCCAGGTAGTATTGAGGGACTCAAACATGGCAACAGTACTGAGGTTGGCCCAAGATCAGGCAGTGTTTTGTTCGGCTGTGCATAAGGTAGCTAAGGGTCAAAAAGGTCAGTACCGACTCAATGGCAACTAACAACAACAAACCTCTGAAAATAATTGTCTAGTCAAGTTGACACAGAACTCTGACCATTACAGTCCACCTTGAAACCTATAAATTATATGTATAATCTCTAAAAGAAAATGGTGAAGTCATACTTGTGGCTAACATGATGTAATTAAAACATGTACTACCAAAAACACACTGGTCACAAATGAACAAAGCAAAAATATCTGATGCACTCACAAAAAACAAAACAAATTGAAAAATATATATTCACTTAAATACCCAAAGAGCACATTCTGCTTCTTGGACAGAAGCCAGGCTCTTCTCCATAGACACACAGACATACTCAGTCCATGTCTGCTCTGTCTTTCCATGCCACTGCCTCTACTGTCATCTCAGCTGCTGTCATTTTCCAGGCAGGGATCTCATGCTCCACTCATGGTTTTCCTTCAAGATGACCTAGGGATCATCTTGGTTCCTGAAATGGAAGATTGTTACCACCCCCACTTCTAGTTACACATCTTACAATTAGTTTTGACCATCACAATTAATCCTACTATGAATAATTCACAATTGAAACCATAAAATCTTGTCAATCATCCTTTCACCAGTCCTATCTGGAAAAAAGAAAGACTAGTCAGTGGGGACTCTACTATATCCACTTCATTCTGACACAAAGCTCACCCAGGGAAACTTGTTAACCAGCTACTTCAAGGCTGTATAGCTCCAAAATTTTTGATAGCCTAAATTGTCCATTCCTATCAACCCAATGTGGAATCCTGGTGTCACACTGTGAGTTAATGTGCCAGACTGCAAGTCAAGCAAGTTGAACTTCAAGGTTCATGGTTCAAACTCACCAGCTACTCCTCAGAAACCCTATACAAGGTCACTGTGGGTCGGAATCGACTCGACAACAACAACATCAACCCAGGGTGGTGTTATGGGTTAATTCACTGGACTACAAGATCAGTTTGAACCAAAGCTTGATGGTTTAAATTCACCAGGCACTCCTCGGAAACCTTATGTAAGATCATTGAGTCGGAACCAACTCAAGGGCACTTAACAGCAACAATCAACCCAATGCACTAAGGAGACAAGTATGTTCCTTGATCTGAAGAATCTCCCATTCCATTTGGAATTTTGAGCAATTGCATCCTTAACTAAAAGTCCAGTTCATCAAATTAAAGCAATTGATCTTTGCTCACAGTGTGAAACATCTTTATCATCATCTTGTCAGGTTCTGGTCAACTTAGCCCTAGTCATACAGGCTAGGTCAAAAGGATACTAGCTGCAAGTTGAGAAATTTACATCCAACTCCAGGCACTTCACACCAGTCAGCTACTTCACTATCAGTCCTAATCCCCATCTTGCCTGTGGGCTCAGATGTTGACACAATTCTCTAAAGTTCAAACCAGATAGCCTTTCTTCTCTTATGTTAAGGTCAATGAATGCTGACAGGACATGTCCCAACTCAGCCCAGGTATTCATTGTTGCATTTCTCCCAATTCCACTCACAGGTAGACCTTGGTGGTCACCAGCAAGTATACTATTTATCAGTTTCCTTGAACTTTCAGTCTTAGAAGGTTGTTTTTTTCCTGATGAACCAACTTTCTTTCCCTTGATGCCTAGTTGTTAAATGCCATCGAGTCAGTTCTGACCCATAGCGACCCTGTATAGGATTTCTGAGGAGTGACTGGTGAGCTTGAACCACTGACCTTGCAGTTCAATCGACTTAGCAGTCTGGTGCGTTAACCCACAGCCCCACACAGGTAGACCTAGGTGATCACCAGCAAGTATACTATTCATCAGTTCCCTTGAACTTTCAGTCTTAGAAGGTTGTTTTTGTTTTGTTTTGTTTTTCCTGGTGAGCCAACTTTCTTTCCCTTGATGCCCAGGAAACTCATAATGCCAAACTGTCCACTTTTTTTCTCTGTTTGAATCTCTTATTCTTCTAGCAATTATGGGTTGCTCTGCATGTTTTTTCAAATGCAAATGTACCAATTCTGAAAGTTCTGGGTGGAACTCAGGATTCCACTTAAGGCCCCCATACTCTAAACAGGTTTAAAGCATAATTTTTTTTTTTTTTTTTTTTTTTTTTTTTTTATGGGTAACTTCTAACTACCCTTTTAGCAAATTCAATCAAGTAGAGGCTGAAGGTGGATTTACAACCTCTCTGTAATCGTAATTTTCAATATTCATTTCTATCACAATCAAAGACAGGAGGAAACTAATATCCATTAGGCAGTCAAACACATAAACCTTTTAAAAACACTCAAGTTCAATCTTTTCTTCTATCTTGGATTAACCCCATAAATATGTATATGGCCTTGGACCTACTGGTAGGGTGGATTCCAGTAAGCTCAGGTCCTGTATCAGCTATACTTTTAAACTAATATTTCATCAGCTCCAAACAGTTCCAGAAGCTGCTGTTCTCCTCTCTGCTGAAATACTTTATCCCATGCTCCTTCAGTCTATCTCTTACAAAACTTAATAATGTTGTAGATCTGTAGCTATTACAATGAATCCTGCACACCAACTGCTTAAGTGAAGTGGGAGTCATGCCCAACTTCTAAATCCACAAGAGGGAAAGAGGACCAAACTCAAAATCAACTCAAAGCTGATTCCTATGAAGTGGAGGTCAAATATGCCTCTACCCTGTATCAGTGTGTTTAATATTAGTCAGATTGGAAAACTAATTTAGAAAACTCATCCTTATGATTTTGTTTCTCTTAAACCCCTTCTCTCATTACCACAGATCTTAGACCATGTTTTCTAGAGAATCAAAGCCAATGAAACATATATGTATATATATATATATTGTTGTTGTTAAGTGCCATTGAGTCGGTTCCGACCCATAGCGACCCTGTTTCCGAGGGTGTAAATCTTTACGGGAGTAGAAAGCCTCATCTTTCTCCCGC
>NW_006408529.1:6349662-6362056 GCF_000296735.1 Chrysochloris asiatica
ATCAAGGAAATGACTCACAATTGTAGAGTCCCTGTTCCCCAGTGAGAGAGGAGTGAGAGTTATGCTCACATATCCATTATATTAGGAGGAGGTCACACTCTCAAGGAAGCATCCCTTCAATTAGGTCTCATCAACAAGGGACTAAGTACACTCCAACTGCTAAACCTCTGAAAACTCTGGTCTGGCAAAGTTGACACAGAACCATAATCATTACAATAATCAACATTTTTTTCTTGAATATATCTATTAAGCTAATTAAAAAATTGTTTTACTTTTGTCTCAAAGCATACATAAGTGTCATATAAAATATACTATTAGCATTTTTCTAACATTACTAAAAAGGAACAAGATATCTAAAAGTCACACATATCTGACAACTCATACTCTATTCGATATTTATACTTATAATAGGATATGTATTCACAATTTTTCATGATCCTAATTTTCAAAACTGTATCCACAAATGCAAATTCAGTACATACTCAGCTAGAATATGTTTTCCTAGATTGGTATTTTTTAATGTTAAATATATTAAATGCAAAAAGATGACTTTATTTTATTGGGCAGAAAACAAGGTTTGAATAACATATAATGAACATGAAACAAATAGTGCTGATTTTATCAAGTATTCTACTGTTATCTACCAAAATTCTGCAACAAATATTTTGAGTAAAGTCTAGATCTTTCCTCAATCTGATATTGTATATATTATATAACATATTTTAGAACTCATTCATCAGTCAAGACATAAGGTTTTCAAATATAATTTATTAGAAAATATTTTATATCTTCATGTTCATTTGTTACATAGTAAAAGAAACATTTGAGGGGACCTTAAAAAAAGTTCATGTAAATATTCCATTATTTTTTAAATTTCTTTTTTGTTTGTTTGTTTTTTACTTTTTATTATGGATTGGGTGAAGGCTTACAGACAAGATAACCAGTTTTACCTTCAACAAATAATAAACTGAGTTTCATCTCAATAATTGTATGTGTTTTCTCCCTATGCCTTCTATCTCCCTTCTGCTCACCTTCCTATCTTTTCTAGCCATTGTCCTTAGGTATATTTGCCCCTTTGATTTTGAATAATTGACTTTTCCATCAAAAATAATGAACCTATTTTACTAGTATTATTATTCTGCCTATATACCTATATACTATTTGGCTGAAAGTTTCTCCCTATATATCTATCTACTGCTTGGCTGAAAGAGAAAGTGTTCCTTTCCAGACCTGAAGTGTGGTTGAAGGTCACAGTCTCAGATTCTTTCAGTCTCTTTCTGACAAGTATGTCTAAATTTTTTTTCTCCAAGTAATTTTGAGTTTTGTTCCACACATTATACCACTGTATCCAGGACCTTCTAATGTGATCCCATTCAGAGCAGTTGGTAGTGGTAACTATGTGCCATCTAGTTTTGATCTCAGGGTCATACTCTATAGAATGCATTTGAATTCGTGATCTTCTTTTCTGCAACAATAATACAAAAATATTTTGTATGTACAGACTATAATAATGAAATGTAAGACAGACATAATTAGTGAGCATCAACAAAAAGCTTGATGAGTAACAAGGAATTCTTATCCTCTACTTCCCTTTTCAACCCCCCTTAAGTAGCTATCGTCTAACATTAACCATTTCCTTTTGGAACAGTGACTCTGTGTATTCCTTCCATCTTCTCTTGATACTTTCTGCATCATTCAATAACTTGCACAGAGAATCCTTCAATAATGAAAGTCGAGGATTGAATTTTTTCCTCAGTTTCCTGAGCTTGAGAAATGCTGAGCATGTTCTTCCTTTTTGGTTTTCTGACTTCAGATCTTTGCACATTTTGTTGTATTATTTGGCTTTTTCTTCAAGAGCAGATCTTTGACATTTTCTGTTCAGCTCTTGTACCTCCTTATTTCTTCCATTTCTTTAGCATCTCTACACTGGAGAGCAAGTTTCAGTGTCTCTTCTGACATCCATTTTGAACTTTTCCTTCTTTTTTGTCTACTCAATGACTTTTTGCTTTCATCATGTATGATGTTCTTGATGTCATCCCACAACTCTTTTGGTCTTTAGTCTTTAGTGTTTAATGTATCAAATCTGTTCTTCAGATGATCTCTAAATTCAAGTGGTATATATTCAAGGTCATATTTTGCCTATTATGGGTTTGTTTTCATTTTGTTCAGCTTCAGTTTGAATTTGCATAGGATTAATTGATAGTCTGTTCCAGTCTATTTCTGGCCTTGTTTTCACTGATGATATGGAGCTTTTACATTGTCTCTTTCCGCAGATGTAGTCAACTTAATTTCTATGTATTCCATCTGGTGAGGTCCATATATATAGTGGTCTCTTAGGTTTTCTAAAGAAGGTGCTTGAAATGAAGAAATCATTGGTTTTTCAGAATTCTATTATGCATTCTCCAGCATCATTTCTATCACCAAGGCCATATTTTCCATCTACTGATTCTTCCTCTTTGCTCCCAACCTTTGCATTTCAATCAATCTCTGGTAATGACCAATACATCTTGATTGTATGTTTGATCAATTTCAGATTGAAAAAGTTGGTAGAATTCTTCTATTTCTTCCTTACTGGCTTTAGTGGTTGATGCATAAATTTGAATAACAGTGGTATTAACTGGTCTTCCCTGTAGGCACATGGATATTATCCTATCACAGACATCATTGTACTTCATGACTGATCAGTATATCTTCTTTTTGACAATGAATGCAACACCATTCCCTTTCAATTTGTCATTCCCAGCATAGTAAACCATGTGGTTGCCAGATTCAAAATGGCCAATACCAGTCCATTTCAGCTCACTAATGCCTAAGACATTGATGTTTATGTGTTCCATTTCAATTTTGACAACTCCCAATTTTTCCAGATTCATACTTCATACATTCCATATACCAATTTTCAATGGATATTTACAGCTGTTTCTCTTCATTTTGAGTTGTGCCCCAACAGTATATGAATGTCCCAAGCCAACAAGACTGAAAATAGGGAATCATAGATATCAATTTTTGATCAAAACAACTACAAAGCAAGAAGACGATGAAGTATCATATTCCAAATGTTGCGAAAGTTGGTAGATTTCAAAATAAAGCCAACTGTTTTAACTGGGAATGAAATTAAGTAATTGCAGGGTAACTACAAAGAAAATTAGTAGCGTTTCATATCAAATCAAGAAAATGAAAAAAAAATAAGAAGTTTTTCTAAATAATAATAATATAAAAAATTGGTGAAGAAATTGACAACAAAATGAATTCAGCATAGAAAATATGTATAAAAGAGAAAATAGCAGTAACACAAAATAGACACAGCAAAATGATCGAGATCAATTCATACTTATCAATAATTACACCAAACATCAATGTGTTAAATATACCAGTCTAGAAACAGAGAGCAGAAGAAAGGATAAAGAAACAGGATTCTTCAATATGCTGTCTACAAGAGACTCACCTTAAAGACAAAAACAAAATGAGATTTTACATCAAAGGATGGAAAAAATCTCATGCTAATGGAATAAAACATATAGAGTGGCATTATTAATTTCTGTAAAAATAGACTTTAAGGTAAAAACCTGTGTAAGAGACACAGAAGGACATTATGATAAAAGTGTTCATTGAACAAAAGATCATACTCATAATAAATGCCAATACTCCAGTGAAAGAATCCCAATGTGCACAGATCAAACTCTAATAGAATTAAAGAAAGAAGTAGACAACTCCAAGTGTAGTGCTGTAGGATCAGTACAGGACTTTGAACCACAAGGTCAGCAGTTCACACCCACCAATTGTTCCTCACAAATACTACACAGGGTGACTGTGGGTTGGAACCAACTCGACAGCAATTAACAACACAACAGCAACAATAATAGTATAACATTTTAATATACCGCTTTCACCACCACCAACAACAAAATAGAACAATTAGAAAGAAGCACAGAACTATATATCACTGTCTACCAACTTTATCTCATAGACATATACAAAGCATTTAATCCTGAAATAGCACAATGCCCATTCTTGTCCAGTGAATATGGAACATTCTCCACAATGGAAAATATGTTAAGCCACAAAGCAATTCTCAATAGATTCAAGAACATCAAAATACTACAAACCATCTGTTCAGACCACAAAGCTGTACAATTAGAAATCAACAATAGGAAGATCAAGGAAACAAAATCAAGCACATGGAAGATGAATAACACAACATACCAAAAGTTTTGTGACACAAAAAGTAGTGCTTAGAGTATAATTTATAGCAATAAATGCACACATCCTGAAAAGAAGAAAGAAAGAGCAAAAAAATCAACAAATTGTCAAAACATCTCCAACAATTAGAAAAACAATAGCAAAGTGTAGCTACTGCTACAAGAAGAAAAAAATAATAAAGATTAGGCAACAATAAATTAATTTGAAAACAGGAAAAAAATAGAAAGAATCAATAAGACAAGAAACTGGTTCTTTGAAAGGATTAATAAACTGACAAACCATTGGCAAATTTAACAAGAAAAGAAGGATAAGATGCAAATAACACACATAATATTTCATTTGGGTGACATTACAACAGAACCAACAGAAATGAAAAAAGGTAAAACCAAGTGCTTTAAAAACTTGTACTCTGAAAAATTTGAAAATTAAAAAAAAAGGACAATCATTTAGAAAACTTCAACAGTCTTATAACAAAAGAATTTGATTAAATTATTGAAAAATATTCCCAACAAAACATTTCTGGGTCCAGATGTCTTAACTGGTGAATATTACCAAATATTCAGAGAAAAGCTAACACCAGTTTTACTTAAACTGTTTCAGAACATAGAAAATCATGGACTACTACCAAATACAGATTATGAAAGCAAACAATACACTGATACCAAAACCAGCAAAGACATAACTAAGAAAAAAAATTATAGATCAATATAAGCTCATGATATACATGCAAAAATTCTCAAAAAAATCTTAGCCAATTAGATTTCAACACAATATCAAAAAATAACATTATGACCACATATATGTCATACCAAAGTTTCAAGATGGCTGACTATTAGAAAAATAGCAATATAATCTATCATGTAAATAAAACAAAGGATAAGAAACACATAATCCTATCTATTGATGCAGAAAATGCATTTGACTAAATCTAACATCCATTCCTGATACAAAACACTCAACAAAGTAGGAATTAAAGGAAAACTCTTCAACATAATTAAATCCAACAGCCAATATTACTTTCAATGGTAACTGAAAATGCTCCCTCTGCTAACAGACTCAATAATGATGCCTTTTGTCACTACTGTTATTGTGTTATAAATCTTAGCCAGGACTATAAGACAAGAGAGAGAAAACAAGCTCATCTAAATTGGACTCCTGGTGTGTTGATGTAGGATCAGCACTAGACTGTGAACCAAAAGATTAACCATTCAAATCCACCACCTACTCTTCAGAAACCCTGTCATGGGAACTGTGAGTAGCAACCGATTCTTCAGAATTTAACAACAATAACAAAATAGGCAAAGAAGTAAAATTCTTTAATTTCAGATTATTTGATCTTATACATAGACAATCCCAACGACTCAGAAAAAAAAAAAAAAATCACTGGTACTCACTAAAAGATTTAGCAAACTAGCAGCGTCTAAAATAAATATGCAAAAATTAGTTGGACTCTTCTATACTAATAACTACAGCTCTGAAAACGAAATTAGGAAAACAATATCATTTACAATAGCCACCCAAAAGATGAAATAGTTAGGTGTATACCTAACCAGAAAAATAAAAGAATATACAAATAAAATTGCAAAACACTAATACAAGAAATCAAAAAGGAGTTACAAAAATGGAAGACTATATCATACTCATTGATAGGAAGGCATAACATTGCAAAAATATCAAGTACCCAAAGCAATCTATAGATACAATGCAATCCCAATCCAGATTCCAACATAATTCTTTAAAAAGATGGAAAAAATGGTGTGGTGCTGTAGGATCAGCACTGGTCAGCACACCACAAAGTTGGCAGTTCAAACCTACCAGCTGCTCCTAGGCAAGCCTACATAGGGTTGCTATGAGTCAGAATCAATTCAATGGCACTTATCCACCACAGCAACTTTATATGGAAAGGAAAGACAGCTCAGATAAGCAAAGCATTGCTTAAGAAGAACAAAGTTGAAGGTCTCTTAGTCCCTGATTTCAAAATTTACTATACAGTCACAATGATCATAACAGCCTGATATTTGTACACTGAAAGGTACATAGATCAATGGAACAGAATTGAGTACCCATAAGAAAATCCATCCACATATATTCAGCTGTCTTTGACAAATGTCAAAATATATTAAATGAAGTGGAGATTGTGTTTTCAACCAATGGTGCTGAAAAAAACTAGAAGTTTATTTGTAGAAGAATGAAACAAGAACCAGATCTCACGCCATATAGAAAAGCAAACTCAATGTGAATTAAAGACCTAAATGTAAAATCTAGAACTATAAAGATCTTTAAGGAAAAAATAGGGACAAACTTAAGGATTCTAATGTTGTTGTTGTTGTTAAGTGCCATCGAGTCGGGTCCGACCCATAGCGACCCTGTACAGGGTTTCTGAGGGTGTAAATCTTTCGGGAGTAGAAAGCCTCATCTTTCTCCCGCGGAGCGACTGGTAGTTTTGAACCGCTGACCTTAAGGTTCGCAGCCCGATTCGTAACCACTAATACATGGTATAAATACACTATCAAATTGTACTAAAAACAAACAACTACTAAAAGATAAAGAGTTGACTGGGACCTCCTGAAAAATCAAACACTTTTGTGCATCAAAAGATTTAGCCAATAGAGTGAAAAAGAAGCTCAAAGTCTAGGATTGTTTTTTGTTTTGTTTTGTTTTTTACAGTGATGTACCAGACAAGGGAATAATCACTAAAATTATTGGAAACTGCAATATCTCCACAAGAAAAAGTAATTTAACCCATTTAAAAAATGGGCACAAGACATGAACAGACACTTAACAAAGGAAAATATTCAGGCTGTCAACAAGCATTTGAAGAAGTATTCACAATCATTAGCCATTGTTGTTAAGTGTCCTGGAGTTGGTTCTCAAAAAACAATGAGATATCATCTCACACCAGCATTAATATCAAAGTTCAAAATAATAGGAAACAACAAAAGCTGGTGAGAATATGGGACCCTTCTGCATTTAGGGTAGACTGCAAAATAATTCAGCCATTGTGAAAAATGGTATTTAAAAAAAAAAAAAAAAAAGACTAGGTTTAGTGATCAGAAAGAGATTGGAGGATCCTGAGGCTATGGCCCTCTACGACCTTTCAGGACTGGAAAGGATCTCACCTCATGGTTCAATTTTCAGCTAAGCAATAGAAGAATGTGCAAGAGCACTAATAAGGTATGTTCACTATGACTGATGGAATAGTTAATCATTCATAATCAAAAGGGCAATATTTACCTAAGAACAAAGTTGAGAAATGATAGGGAGGTGCGTGGAATAAGAGACCACAGGGAAGAAGCAGACAACTGTTATTGCATGGAGGGGATTGCAATCATTGAGATCAAACTAAGTCTATGATGTGTTGAATGAAAAATAATGATCTTGTATGTCAATCTTCACTCAATTCAAAATACAAGATTTTCTTAAAAAGTTGGAGAATGTATAAGGAAGATTATAGAAGAATTATGGTGTTGGCAAAGCATGTTAAAGTACCATGGACTGCCAGAAGAACAAACAAATTTATCTTGAAAGAAGTACAGCCAGAATGTTCCTTAGTAGTGAGGATGATGAAACTTTGTTTCCCATACTTTGGACATATTATCAGGAGGGACCTTTCCTTGAAGAAGGATATCATGCTTGGAAAAGGGGAGGATCAGCAAAAAAGTGGAAGAACTACAATAAGATTGATTCACACCGTGGCAGCACCTGTGGGTTCAGTCATAACAATTAATGGGAGGTTGGTGGAGAATTTGACAGTGCTTTGTTCTGTTGGGTTGCTATGTGTCAGAATCGACTCAATGATACCTGGCAACAACAAAATATTTATATGAATTCTTACCTCCAAAGCTGTGGTACTAGGCTTATTTATTGTGAAATGCTTAAAAATATATAACATTACAACTTCTTAATAAAACACATTTCTACATTATAATTTCTAAATTAGCTTACAATTTTTGGATTTTATTTATTTAAGTAACCATGTAAAAGCTTTAGAAATAAGGATTATTATATTAATCTAATAATAAAACATTGAAAATGATTATAATTTCAGAAGAATTACCTAGGAAAAATTTCTTAAGGTACTATTGTGAGCTAGGCCTATTAATGCTATCCCTTAGCATATATACTGCTGAAAGAGAAAATATCATCGCTAATTATTTATTCATGTACTAAAAATCATATCCTGTATAGAGATTTACTTTACTCTAAAAAGATTCTTTATAAAGCTTTGAAATTCTTGCTCATATAGGTGCCTGTTGTTGTTAAGTGCCATTGAATAAATTCCAACTCATAGCAACTCTGTCTAGGGATTCCGAGGAGCAGCAGTAGGTGTGAACTGCCAGCCTTGTGGTTCACAGTCCAGTGCTGTTCCCACCACACCACACTAGAAGTCAATAAAATGTCAAAATTAGCAAATTCCACCATAGGCAATGTTTTACTGCACAATTTGTGGCAGAAACCCAGCTTCAATGAATGTGTAGGAAATAATGTCACATTTCTAATTAAAGTGAATGACATATGTAAACAAAAAATAAATATATAAATAAATACATATATAAATATTGTTGTTATTGTTAATGTCATCAAGTCAGTTCTGACTCACATAGACCCTGTTTAGGGTTTCCAAGGAGCAGATGATGGGTTTGAACCATCGACCTTGTGGTTAGCAGTCCAGTGCTTATCCTACAATACAACACCAGAACTCCATATAAAAATCAAAATAACACTAATATTCCATGGGGAGCTTATTATGTATAGCTTTTGATTGCCAGGTGAAATTTTAGTCTTCAGAGTATAGACTTTTGAATATTAAAATGCAAAAAGTTTAGAATAAGACAGTTAGAAATCTGGGTAAGAGATATATGGATATATGTCAACATACTACAACATATGAAGATAAATCTTAATTTATTCTATTATTGCAATACTTTGCATTTTATTTGGATTTTGTAATAAAAGACTTTGTAGATTTTTCCCTTTTAAAAATGTTTATTTAGACACACTTGTAAGCTGAGTAGAGTTTTTTTTTTTTTTAAATGATTGAATTTTAAATGTGACATCGCATTCCACTTCACAGAGTGCTCATTAAAGACTGCAAGCTGCTGCTACTAAGGTCTTCTGTCAAGGTTCCTGCACATTTCCCCCTTGAATTCATATGTTTAATTGGTTTAACCAAAAGAACATAATCTCTACCTGGTAACAGGAATATATCCAAGTTTCCTATTAGTTTTCTTTATCTCTAGTGGGTATCTCGAGCAGTACAGAATACTAACGAGCAGAATATAAGGACCTTTGTGACTAGAGAAAGGGAAAGACAATCTTCATTTTTGGAAAGTTTTACCATTAGACCAAATGGCTTCATACAATTTTCTCTAGTGTGGTCTCAAGCATATTGTAAGAAGACTTCCAATGAGTTGAATTCTTTATATTATATTGCCAAGCTGTTTGAGTAATGCAGCTGGGTCTAAAATTTTGGCTTTTTAGTCAAAGCTGAACAGTGTCCATAGATTTTTCTGAGCCACTTCCAACATACAGTAGCAGCTGCTGTGTTTATGTACAATACCACTGTGCAAGTGGCAATTAAACTACAAAATTCTAGATACATAGTTGAGAAGCAGCAGGCAGTCAAGTCACAACTGGCACTGAGGTAAAAAAGAAAAGATTCCTACTTTTGAAATGCATGTCAAGCTAACAAACTCCCTAACTCTATATAAAATGACGAATGAAAAGATTTACAGCCTAGCTGTAAAAACATCCCTATCCAGGGATGCTATGAGTCAGAATGAACAGGATAGCACTTAACAACAATTAGATATAACAGAACAAAAATTTATAAGATTAAATTTAAACATTTTCTCTATCTTTTAACTCTGCTTGTAGCTTTGCAAAATAATTATGAACTCTTTTGATACATGATACAAGTTGCATTTATACTTCGTATCTTATAATAAATCACTCTCTCTACGTGTTATCCTGTCTCTAAGGATCCCTACTATGCTCTCACAAGGGAAAATAATTTATATATAATTATTGTTGTTTTTTTTTTTTTATTTATTTAAAACCTGTACAAGCAAGAATCTGTCTAAGGTGAAACCTGTCCGAGAAGAAAATCTGAAATGCTTTCTACTAGATAGAAATCACTAGAGATGTGGTGATTGAACCCTGTCAAAAGTGGAAATCTTTGTGAATCTGGAAAATTGGAGCAGCTTCATAGAGTTTCTGTTTCACAGTTTAAAAATGCTAATATGTTACTGATGAAAACAAACAAACAAAACACACACACACACACACACAACAAAAACAAGCAATTATAATCATAGCTATCCCATTCATTGAGAATTGTTTATCCTTGTAGTTCAAGATACAGTGTACTTCGTACTGAAAAGTGCCAGTTTTAAATTCCAGCCAATTCTTTTTAGCCTCTGTATTAACATATTTTAAATACTGATTATATTTTAGATACTGATTGTGGTTGTGATTGATGGCTTTCTGGGGTAGTAAGTAGGCAAGTGTACCTCAAATCAGGCTGTTGCTGTTGTCTGCCTTCAAGGTGATTCCCATCCAATGCAATTCTATAGAACAGAGTTAGAACTCATAAAGTATCTTATACTGTGCTCTTTATGGGATCAGATTGCTAGATACTTTCTCCCTCATAGCAATGGGTGATTTCCAAACAGAGCTCCTTTATGTTGTGGTGTTGGAGGAGAATATTGAAAGTGCCATGGGCTGACTAAAGAACCAATAGATCCGTCTTGGAAGAAGTGCAGCACGAGTGCTCCTTGGAGGCCAAGATGGCCAAACTTCATTGCTCATACTTCGGACATATTGTTAGGAGTGACCAATTGCTGAAGAAGGATATCATGTTTGGTAAGGTGGAGGGTCAGAGAAAAAGAGGAAGACCCCAGTGAGATCAATGGGCTCAAGCGTGGCAAAAATAGTGAGGTTGGCCCACGACCAGGCAGTGTTTCATTCTGTTGTTCATAGGGTTGCTATGAGTCAGTACTGACTTGGTGGCACCTAACAACAACAACAACAACCTACTCTTAATTAATATAGCATTAAGTGTTATAATTCCTAATATGTTGCTAGCTAGATCTTTTCGTATTTGAAAGACATAACATTATCATGCCTAGTGTATTTGAGGATTAATTTATTTCAATTATTTACTCATTTTAAAAACTAAGAATCATAGTTTTAATTAAGTTATGCTGGTTTCCTCAACTAATATGAAAATCCTTTAATACAAAGGTCAAAAGTATTGCATTTTTATGTTAACACAAAATGTAAAGCAAAAAATTAAAGATTGGATTCTATGTTCTCTTCCTTTGATTTATTTACAATATTTCAAATATTCCCAGAGTTATAAATATTACTTCTGTTTAAATATTCACTCATTTCTGACATTGTTTAAATGCACAATAGCCCACATCCTACTCTAACTCATAACAACCCTGTGGAACAGAACAGAACTGTTCCTTAGGGTGTTTGAGGCAGTAAATCTTTACAGGAACAGAAAGCCTTATCTTTTTTCTATGGAGCTGCTGGGAGGTTTGAAGTGCTGACCTTATGGCTAGCAGCCGAGTGTGTAACCCACTGAATTTTGTTATTTAAATATCTTGATAAGTCAGCTGTGATAGGTAGGTAAAATATGTGATACACAGCAGGAAAGACATTCAGAAGGACTAAGATTTTATTTTGTTTGAACGACTCATTAGTTGCAAAGCTTAGAACGCCAACTTAAATCTCAGATGTCTTTAAATAATTAAGCATACATCTCTCTCAGAAGTGTGTAAAGAAGAATATCACATATCAGGGTACATTTTCTCTAAAGGACAATTTTGGGTATGACTGGAACAATACCAGATCAATTAAACTTTAAATTTCTTGAAGTTGGAAGCCATATGATCCTGTTCAATGCTATCTCTCCATCTCTTCCTTTATGTTTGTTATTGGGTAGGTACTCAATAGATACTTAATGAACATAAATGTTAGTATTTCATGTATCTTGGGTAAGGGCATTATAAAAAAAACATGTGCAATTGCAACCCAGATTTACACTGAAGTAGCAAGCACATTGTGTAGCAAATTGAAATATTTGAATTTTAAGCTAAAACAAGACTGTCAAAGATTTCTAATAAAGTGTGGTTCTCATTGCTGTGTACTATAAGACTTCTTAAGAGAATTAAACTCATGTTTA
>NW_006408529.1:6362498-6363108 GCF_000296735.1 Chrysochloris asiatica
AACAACAACAACATATATTTGTAAAGGAGCTATGGTTGCGTAATGGTTATGAATCGGGCTGCTAACCTCAAGGTCGGCAGTTTGAAACTCCCAGCTGTTCCGCAGGAGAAATATGGGGCTTTCTGCTCCTGTAAAGATTTACAGCTTCAGAAACCCTGTGCAGGGTCACTATGAGTCAGAACCGACTAAACGATACTTAACAACAACAATATATTTGTTGTTGTTAAGTATCGTTTATATAGGAGTCCTGATGTGGTGCCGTAGGCTAATGTGTCAGAATGCAAAGTCAGTTGAACTGCAAGGTCAGCAATTCAGGCTTATCAGATTCTCCTTGGAAACCCTATACAGGGTCGCTATCCGTTGGAATTCACTATATGGCACTTCACAACTCTCTCTCTCTCTCTCTCTCTCTCTGGTTTGGCGCTGTGGCTTAGTGCGCCAGAGGCAAAATTGTTTTAACTGCAAGGTTGGTAGTTCAACCTCACCAGCTGCTCCTCAGAAACCCTATACAGGGTCGTTTTGGATTGGAACCAACTCGACTGCAGTTCACAACAACTATATATATATATTTGTAGGGTGCTGTTGTTGTTGTGAAGTGCCGCCGAATCGG
>NW_006408529.1:6363687-6364816 GCF_000296735.1 Chrysochloris asiatica
AAAATCATGAAATGGCAAAGGTTTATTTAAGAAAGAAAACCAGCAGAGAGACATGCTATAGACAGCAGGATCTTCCTAAGCTCACAGTCTTTGGGGGTTTTGTAGAGCTGAAAACAGGGGAACACGCAGACGTAGTCTCAGCAGGTTCTTGGATCTGTTAAGGGCGTCTTGCGTTTTCAGATGTTATTTCCTGGCTCCTCATTTCTCTGGTTATGTGCTCATTTAATAGCCAAGTTGAAGTCTAAGATTTTAAGATGGATTCTATTGTGAAGGCATCTGGGATACTTGTAACTTTGAGATCCAGGCTTGGCTCTGAAGTGCCATATGGAGATTAGCAGCTGACCAAATAAGTTGTTATTGTGCCTGCCCTGTGTGCTAGTTATTTTCCACTCTGCTAGGGTTTGGCTTGTGGTTTGTGGGCTTCTGCATCTATCAGGCTTTGCAGGCTCAGGGGGCATAGCAATTCCTGCTATTCATTAAAAAAATAAGTGTTTTGCTTAATTTCATTTCCTGCCTCACCTGTGGTTTGCAAGATCTCTGCTTTTACAAGAAAATTGTTGCCCAGTTTTTATTCTTTTCCTCTGTCTTTATTCTTTCTTTCTCCTGGCTGTGCCTTTTAGTAGCACCTTTTCTTTAAGTACCTCTGAGTCAGGTCTGACTCATAGCAACCCTGAAGTTTTGAGATTTCTGAGGCTGTAAATCTTTGTTGGAGCAGAAAGCCTTATCTTTCTCCTGCAATGTAAATATAAATTGATCAAGGTATAGATGTTATTAAGATGCATGTTGTTGCTGTTAAGTGCTGTCCAGTCTGTTCTGACCAATTGTGACTCTTTATAGTAGCACAGTGGTTACGAATCGGGCTGCGAACCTCACAGTCAGCAGTTCGAAACTACCAGCTGTTCTGCGGGAGACAGATGAGGTTTTCTGCTCCCGTAAAGATTTACAGCCTTGGAAACCCTCTACAGGGTCGCTGAGTCAAAACGGACTCCAAGGCATATAACATAGGATTTCCAAGGAGCCGTTTGTGAGCTTGAACCACCGACCTTGCAGTTCAAATGACTTTGCAGTCTAGCACATTAATCTACAGTACCACACCAGGACTCCATTAAGATGTGTGTGTGTATATATA
>NW_006408529.1:6365047-6366678 GCF_000296735.1 Chrysochloris asiatica
AGAAAGCCTCATCTTTCTCCCGCGGAGCGATTGATAGTTTCGAACCGCTGACCTGAAGGTTCGCAGCCCGATTCGTAACCACAACGCTACCAGAGCTCCTTATATATGTATATATGTATATATATATACATATATGATGTTGATTCATTCCCTATTCATAGTGACTCTGTACAGGGCTTCTAATGAGTGACACGTTTTTACCCTGTATTAATTACTACAAATCTTTCCACATATTAGGGATTATTGGTGGAAGAAAATATTAAATAATGGATTAAGAGACCAAATTAGATGGTATGTGGGTTTATAAATTTTGGGATTTATAATTAAACACATTTTTTTTTAAAGTTTTTATTGTGAATTTAGTGACAGCTTACATGGGAGAACATTGGTTTTACATTCATCCTTTCATTGCAATGATTACAATCTCTCTGTGCATCATCATTCAACAGTATTTCCTTCTATTCCTTCTGTTTTATTATTTTTTGGAGGGTGGGGGATAAACACAAAAAATATTTTGGGATAATTGTATATTTGCATCCATCTGTAAAGTAAAAACAACAACAACAAAAGCATGCCCTTTAACCAATTTTTCCTAAGAGATTATCTTCATAGGACAGTTTCACAATGAGGATGTTAACATTGTTGCAGTCTAGGAACAGAGCAATTCAATCACCACAAGGATTCCTTTTGCTGATGTTTTTGCTCATATACCCACATAAACATTTCTCTCCTGTTTCCCTAGCCTCCAACTTAACTCCTAGAAGTTATCCATTTCTATAATATTTTCATTTTTTTAAATGTTATGTAAATGTAACTATTCAATATTTAATAACTTGGGATAGGCTTTTTTCACTCAGAATAATTATCTGGAAATTCATCCAAGTTGTGGTATATATTAATAATTTAAACATTTTATTGTTCAGTAGCATTCCATGGTAAGGATTCATCACAATGTGCTTCACGATTTACTCTTTAAAGGATATTTGGCTATTATTGGTAGCAATTTAGTTATTCAGATTTTCAGCTATTATGAATAAAGCAGCTATGACCATATGTGTACAGATGTTTGTTCAAACATAAGTTTTTTTTATGTTTTATGTTATTTATTTGGGATAAATAACCAAAAACTCAATTGCTGGGTCAGTGGTTAGATGTTACATTTTAATTTAAAAACAATCCAACAAAAACAAACAAGAACTGTCTTGTCTGTAATATTTCACATTTATACCAGAAACATATAGTTGATCTAGTTTCTCCAAATCTTCATCAGGATTTGGAGCTTTCAGTATTTTAAAACAACTCTATTCTGTTATAGATGTTCTAAAAGATGTGTAATGATAGCTCATTGTTTTTTAAGTTTAAAGTTTCCAGGTGGAACTTGTACAAAGAAGGTAAATGAATAGACTTATTTGCCATGCATACATTGTCATATATATAACAAAACACCAGTTGTGGTGTTTGTGCAGAGTACTAAATATACTGTGAAGTGCCTGAAAAATGAATAAACCAACCTTTGAAGAAATGAAATTGAAACGTTCCTTAGTAGCGAGGATGTGGAAATTTTGGCTCTATTACTTTGGACAAGACATCAGAAATGTTCAATCACTAGAAAAGGACATCATATTTAAAAA
>NW_006408529.1:6370623-6371393 GCF_000296735.1 Chrysochloris asiatica
ATAAGGAAGACCTTAGAATAATTGATGCATTTGAATTATGGTGTTGAATAAGAATATTTGAAATACCACGGACTGGTGGGAAAACAAGCAAATCTGTCTTACAAGCAGTGCAGCCAGAATGTTCCTTAGAAGCAGTGATGGCAAGATTTGTCTCTTATGCTTTGAATATGCTTTTATGAGGGAGAAGTTGCTGGAGAAAACCATCATATTTGGAAAACTAATGGGTTGGGTCAAGAAATGAAGAACCCCTAAGAGATGGAACAAAAGAACGTCGGTAAAAATTGGCTCAAACATAACAATTGTGAAGATGGTACAGGACCAGACAGTATTTTCTACAATTGTGCGTAGAAGTCAGAATGGTGTCAAGGCATCTAAAATAAACTTAAAATATTGTTTTAGAATTTTAACTTTATAACTCCAGTCTTCTGTTTCTTAGTAACATAGCAGTGATATAATGGAAATACCACAAGTGGATGGCTTTTACAAACTGAAATGCATTTCCTCATATCTTAGTAGGCTACAAATCTGAATTCAAGGCACTATTTCTAGGGGAATACACTATTTTCCTATTAGATCATAGTTTAGGATACTGTCAGTGTTTCCTTTCATATTTTGATGTCACACTCCAAATAAAGTTCTTTTTTATTGGTTCAGTACTGAAGCTGAATGTCGAGGTCCTATGTTGGGGTCCAGCCTCGACAAGGAAGTGTGGGTGTCATGAAGAAGGGAGATCTGGCGGCGAAAGGGATAGAGAAAGAGAGAGACAAAAT
>NW_006408529.1:6372333-6374158 GCF_000296735.1 Chrysochloris asiatica
AATGAAGTCTTTGACAACTCCAATCTTTTCTTCTTTGCTAAGAATGTTGTTTATTGATCCAGTTATTTCCTTTACATTGAGGTGCAACCCATACCAAAGGCTGTGGTCTTTGATCTTCATCAGTAGTATTTTAAGTCCTCTTCACTCTCAGCAAGCAAGGTTGTATCACCCGCATATCACAGATTGTTAATGAATCTTCCTCCAATACTGATGCCATGTTTTCTTCATATAATCCAGATTATTTGCTCAGCATGTATTGAATAAGTATGGTGAAGGAATACAACTGTGGTCCACACCTTTACTAATTAAAAATCATTCTTTGTTCCACTGTTTTGTTAAAACAAATTTCTTGGTTTATGTACAGATCTCCTCATGACCACAATTTCTTAGGAGCATTAAGTGTTCTAGGATACTCATACTTAACACTATTGTACATAGCTTGTCATGAGCCACACAATCAAAAGCCTTTGCAATGTCAGTAAAACACAGGTAAACATCTTTCTGGTATTCTCTGGTTTCAGCTAAGCTCCATCTGATGTAATCAGTGATGGCTATCACTTCATGTCCTCTTCTGAATCCAGCTTGAACCTCTGGAAGTTCTCTGTTAACGTATAGTTGTAGCCATTTTTGGATTATCTCAGTAAAACTTTACTCCTATGGGATATCAATTATTTCTGATGATTTCTGCATTCCTTTGGGTCACTTCTCTTAAGAATGAATCTCTTTCAGTTAGTTGGCCAGGTAATTGTCCTCCAAATTTCTTGGCATAGATGCAGTCTCGAGTGCTGCATCAGTTTGTGGAAAGATTTTACTTTGTGTTCCATCTACTCCTTGTTCTTTTCCAGTGACTTCAATGCACCTTGGACTTCTTCCTTCAAGATCATCGGCTCTTGATCACATGCTGCATTTTGAAATGGTTTAACATAGACCATTTCATTTTGGTACAATGATTTTGTGTGCTCCTTCCATCTTCTTTGGATGTTTTCTGCATCATTCAACATTTTTCCCAGAGAATCTTTCAAGTCACAGTTGGAATTTTTTTCTTCAGATACCTCAACTTGAAAAATGCTGAGCATGTTTTTCCCTTTTGCTTTTCTAACTCAAAGTCTTTGCACATTTCATTGTAACATTTGACTTTGTCTTATGCAGCTGACTTTTGTTCAGCTCTTGCACTTACTCACTTCTTCCATTTGCTTTGGCATCTCTACACTGGAGAGCAAATTTCAGAGTCTCCTCTGACATCCATTTTGGTCTTTTCCTTTTTTCTTGTGTTCTTAATGACCATTTGTTGCTCTCTTCCTGTATGATGTTCTTGATATTATCCCACACCTCTTCTGGTCTTCAGTGTTAAGTGTCTAATGCATCATAGCTGTTCTTCAGATAATCTCTATATTCAGGTGGGATATATTCAAGATCGTATTTTCAGTCTCATGGATTTTTAATTTTTTTTTTTTTCAGCTTCTGCCATAGTTTGCATATGAGCAAATGATGGTGTGTTCAACAGTACATCTCTGGCCTTGTTTTAGCTGATGATATGGAGCTTTTCTACCGTTCTTTCCACAGATGTGATCAATTTGATTTCTGTGTATTCCATCTGGTGAGGTCCATGTCTTTTATGTTGTTTAAAAAAGGTATTCCCAAGGAAGAATTGGAGAGTCAGTGAGAAAGAGACAGACTCCCGGTGAGGTTAAGTGGAGAGTCAGTGAAAAACAGAATGACCCCCAGTGAGGTGGATTGGACCAGTAGCTGCAGCAATGGACTCAAGTGTTACGGCAGTTTTGAGGCTGGTTCAGGACTGTGTGGTGCTTTTTACTGTTGTACAAAT
>NW_006408529.1:6374508-6375965 GCF_000296735.1 Chrysochloris asiatica
ATGCCATTGAGCCAATTCTGACTCACAACCTTGTATAGGTTTTTCCTAAGAATGGTTTGTGGGTATGAACTGCCAACCTTGTGGTTAATAGTCCAGTGTTTAACCTACAGTGCCATTCCAGGATATGTATATGTTTCTTGGACACTAATAATGATTTCATTATTAGTATTATCATTACTCTACCTGGTATGATTTTGAAATGTGACATTATTGTTTTTTTCTCTCACAGTCATTCCATTAGATCCTCAGTATTTTTTCAGCTTTTCTTTTATGATTCCTGTTCTTACAAATGATTTTAAATTATTTTCAATATTTATTCCAGTAGAAGTGAATATTCTTTGTCTTTTTTCTATATTAATGGTGACTCCATAAAAGATAAGCACTGGATTGCAAACCACAAGGTCCATGGTTGGAGACTGTTAGCCCCTTTTCAGAGGAAAGATGAATTTTCTGCTCCTGCAAAGATTTCAAGAATCTGGAACTCACTCAACGTTGCTTCACAACCACCATATACTAACTTTATTTGACCAACTTTTGTTGAATTATGGATTGAGTGTCCATAATCATATTGATTTTTCTTTAGTCTGAAAACTGGAGACAATAGAATAGTTCATAAACCCATTGTCATAGAGTCTATCCCAACAGATAGACACTTTTTATGACAGAATAGAGTAGTCCAATAGCATTTCTAAAATTGCAATCTTTTAGGAAGCAGACTGTCATATTTTTTTCCTGTGGAAAGACTGGTGAGTTTGAGGACTTTAACCACTGCACCACCAAGAACCCTTAGAATGAAATAGTTTACAGTTTCTTCAAATGTAATTTAAGTATGCACAGTAATATGTATTCTGACCCACTATTATCTTTGAATATTTCATGAGATATAGAGTATGAATCTATTTAAATAATATTTACTCCACTCATACCTGATCTCTTTAAGTAGAATTGTATTTGATTTATTCAAACTACCACAGAGCTATTTCCTTCTTGAAATGCCACTACATTGGCATCATAAATACAACATAGTTATGATTATTTCTCCATCTACTTTCGCTAACTCATCATAGATCATCTTAGAATGTTGGTGTTGGTGACATCTTTTGCTTGGAAGCACAGGGGCATAAATCTTGCACTATAATATAGTCATGATACATAGATCTCCTACCAACTGCTTAACAGATTTTTATAATGCAAACAACCACTTTGGACACTTTGTTCTAGTATTAAAAGAAGTGAGTCAACTCAGCTTATAATGCAAGGAATTCAAATAATATAGTAAGCTCTGGATGGTTAATGTACAGTAATTTGTTCTATTCTCCCAGGTGAATGCAACTGCTTTGACCTTGTAAAAGTATCTACACTTATAAAACACTGCCTCATGGGCTTTTTTGTCTTTTGAAATATATTATTGTTTCTGAGATATCTGCTACTATTCTAAATCTGATCATTGGTAATAA
>NW_006408529.1:6376065-6379403 GCF_000296735.1 Chrysochloris asiatica
GATAGAGAGAAACACTGTAAACTGATGATATATAGCGGGGATAATAATCAATGTAATGAAACAAACTATATGAATGGTTGAATGTGAAGCTGATGTTGTACCCTGTAAACTTTCACTCAATGCAAAATAAAAACATTTAATTAAAAAAAAAAAAGTAACATAGGACAATCAATAAAAGAGTTTCAAACCTAAAAAAAAAAAAACCCAAAAAACAACCCTTTTCTTTCTATGTTGTCATTAGGAAATGTCTAGAAATGGATTTTAAGAACAATAGCCGAAGAAATTACAAGGATTTAATCAACTTTCCTAATATGAAGATTATGGATGTCATCAATACTGGAATATCCTGTTTACATTTTCTTTGAATGTTCTCTCATTTAATTCTGTCTATTCTATGCATTGCACCACTTTCTAAATATTCTTTGAACATTCTCATTCTGTCTCCATATCATCTACATTTTCTATCCACTTTTTTTTTGTTTGTTTGTTAAGGCAAAGCTTAATAGCACAAGCATAATGTTAATATCTTACCTAAGATGCTCCATTTAGATGTCAGTTATATACAAAGAAATAAACTGTATTCAATGTTGAGAACCCACTTCTTTCTGGAGATCAGATTGGTCTGTGATTTAATTATAGTATTCTGACAAAAATTTATTTTCAAATTTGTAGTTGTCCATGATTTTCTTCAATGATATTACATATTTCAACTTTCCTCACAAGAAAATAGTGTGCTTCTCCACAAAGATAATAATTTAATTCCTCATTGTGAGTTTCCAGAGCCACAATTATATACTATTCCAGTTAAATAATAAAAAAATATCTAAAAACTAGTATATAGCCTTCAACTTTACTATTTTTTTTTTGTAAATTAAAATTTCAGTATTGTTTTTATCAGTATTCTGGCCCCAACTTCCCTTTCTTATAGATGTTCAAGAAATTTTAATATTTCCTAAGGTTTCTTCTATAATTAAGAATATAATGAATGACTGCAGAGTAAAGAAAAACAGATGAAGCCACTCTATGTCCTGAGACAGATATTCAAAAGGAATTTTTTAGTGAATCTTCAATTACTGTCTAGCTTAGAAAGTATTTGGTGATGCCATAAGACCCCTCTCCTTACTAAGTTTGGGGGTTGTTGTTGTTGACAAGTACCGTTGAGTTGGTTCTGACCTATAGCAACTCTTTACAGGGTTTCCATTAGCTATAGCTTTAGCACAGGAGCAAAGCAAAATAGATTAAATTTTTTTATCATTTGCATAAAGAAGTGTGATTTCTAATAGTTTTCATCAAGTTGACTACAGTTATACAAGAAATATTATCTTGGAGATTTTTTTTCCCAAAAATCTTTTTTTTCCCAGTAAAATGTGTCTATGCTGTTGTTGTTATGTACTTTCAAGTTATTTCCTACTCATATAGACCTTAAATAAGGTTTCCAAATCTATAATTTTTTTAGGGAGCAGAAAGTCTCATATTTCTCCCAAGGAGCAGCTGGTAGGCTTGAACCACCTATTCTGTCATTTGCAGTCCAGCGATCATTCGCAGGCTACAGCCATAGAGCTCCAAAATGTGTTTATGTTTTTGTCGTTATTAAGTGCTATTCAGTCAGTTACAACTCATAGCAACTCAGAATAGTATTTCTGAGGAGCAGTTGGTGTATTTAAACTGTTCACCTTGTGTTAGCAATCCAGTCCTTACTGACTACACACATTCTCAGAACTTCAAATGTGTTATATATGATCTTCAAAGTGTTGAACACCAAAAAATGGCTTTCTAGTGAAAGAAAAGAAAAGAAGAGCAAGAAATTAAAATTTAATCTAGTTTAAGAAATTTCCAAAATTCAATTTACCCTTCACTCTTTTTCCTCATCTTCTTTACTCAAGGTTATTCCAGAATTTTGAGGTCCTTCTCAGTACTTTTTTATTTTCCTTCTAATTTTATCTTGTTTGGACTACATTGTCTACCATTTTCCTGATAATATATTGTGATATATATTTTTTATATGTTTATTTTTCTTTAGAAGTATAAAGGTTCTGAATATAAGGAGCTGTTTCTGTGGAAGTGAAATGGCTTATTGCTTTCTGCTCCATGGTCAACTCAAAGTAAAGATAAAGTGTTCCATTAAATTTCTTTTTAATCGTATAAGTGCCCTGATGAAATTGTCTCACTACACAAAACCATTATGTTAGACACAAATTAAGGCATATACAAGACATCACAATGGTATTTAAAGTGAAATATTTATGAAGTGATTTAAATACTAATGACACAGCATTCCTAAAGGAGTCACAAAAGTAAAGGATAAGAACATTCCACACCAGCACCTCAGACCGTAAGTCTGTTGCGTGTTGCATATATTGTTTCTCATTACTCAATTCTTAGAAATGTAGCCAGGAGATAGAAAAGAAACAAGGCTTGTGGGGAATGAAGAATTGTGTTTGAAGGGCATGTCCTCTCTTTTTACCTTTGACTACTGGTAGCAAATACAGAAGCACATTTTTTTTTCAAAACAAAAACCTTATTTATTTAATTGGACTATTTGAGACACAACTTTGACATTGCATTTGAAAGAATCATTTCTTCATTTGATAATTGCAAATCAATGAAATGACCTTCAACTCAACCCTGCCATCATGGATACAACAAACACATTGCAATTCTTTCTTATTTGAAATTTTCTTCCTTACGATACTCAAAAGGTTGGTAATCTCTTTTCTCATGGTTGAAGAGTGGCTAATGTCATTCTAGTGGTCTCATGTAGACACTATAATTTTCAACAGAAACAAATATATTTGTACTCTTTTTGTATCAGTGAAAAAAATTTCCCACAGATATTCCCCAGCAAGTTTTCTTTGATTTCCATTGGCTAGATTTGAGTCATTTGGTTCATTTGTTCATGTGATCTTGACCAATAATAGTTTCTCCCTTGGTAAGATTCATCTAAGCAAATGTATCTACAGATAGCAATTAAAATTTTGACTATGACCACAATTAAGAAGATGGGGTACTTTTAATTAAGAGACTGATTGTTCCTGTCATAGCACATGAGTTGTTATTTTTGTTTTAAACTATGACAAAATTATTCTGAATAGCACAACAGGAATTCATTAACTCATGTTATAAATTTTAGCTATCTAAAATTATATTGTGTGGCGCTGTGGGTTAATGTGCCAGACTGTAAAGCCGTTTGAACTGCAAGGTTGGTTGTTCAAGCTCACCAACTGCTCCTTGGAAACCCTATACAGGTTCGATATGGGTCGGAACTGACTCAATGGCACGTCACGACAACAACAAAAACTATATTGGCTCAATTTGATAATTTCAGATAAAAAATATAA
>NW_006408529.1:6379919-6381525 GCF_000296735.1 Chrysochloris asiatica
AGAAATAGCACAATAATTCACTAGGTAACATCTCATTCCCCAATTAATTAAATAAATGAAGTGTATTATATTTGCAAAATAAAGAAACTCTATTAAATGTGATTTTCTTTAAAAAATTGAGCAGTAGACATACATGCTTCTCATTAATGTATGCCACTGAATTTAGCAATTAAAAAAGGAAACTAAAAATCAACAATAATGATAATAAAGCTTTGTAGTTTTAGGGTGCATTTTTTTCTTTAAATAGATTTTTTTCACATTCATTTAAATGAAATATTTGCTACTAAAGAAAAGTCTTATCAAAGTAATATAACTAAACTCATAGGACAAATAATTTCAAAAATAATATCTTAAAATAGCAACTTTCACCCATATTTTAGATCTACCATATTTGAGAGATTACATATACAAATGTAGCAGTACAAATTGACTTTAATTCTGCTTCTATATTAAATGCATTATTAAGTTATGTTAAGTTGTTTCCAAATCATAGCGACCATGTACAGAGTTTCCAAGGAGAGATTGGTGGGTTTGAACCTTGTAGTTAGCAGTAAAGTACTTTATGTACAGCACAACACCAGGCCTCAAAAATAAATAAATAAATGTTTGTAGGATCAGAAAGCCTCATCTTTCTTCCATAGAGCAGTTGTGGTATTAAATACGTTGTTGTTGTTATTAGTTCTGTTGAGTCAGTTCTGACTCATAGTGACCCTGTACAAGGTTTCTTAGGAGCAGCTGGAGGGTTTGAATTGCCCACTTGTGGTTCACAATCCTGTACTGATTCTATAGCACCACATCAGTAGTCCAGTATTAAATATAGTAACTGCTTAATGGTATTATTGTTTCTGTTTCTAGGTGCCATAGAGTCAGCTCCAACTCATAATAACCATCAGGATGACAATATTATTGTTTTAAAATACAGAGTATAAAAATTACTTAATATATTATATAATACAATAACAACAACATCTTGATTATTAGGATCTCAACTGACAGAGTGAGTTAAGTGTCCGAGTGCTAAACACAAGACTGGCATTTCAAATCCACTAGCTGGTCTGAGACAGAAAAATGAGGCTGTCTATACTGGTAAAGAGTCACAATCTCTAAAAAACCCTACACAGCAGTTCTTCTCTATCATAAAGGATTGCCATGAATCAGAACAAATACCATGACAGTAGGTAGATTTATCTTGAGTTATGAATTAGCTTATTTTTCAAATTGAAGCTTATACATTTCTTAAATTCCATATCATTTTATAATTGCTTTAGGTTCTACATAAATACCTACCTGGTAAAATTTATTTGGTAATTTGTTGTTGTTGTTGTTAGGTGCCATCGAATTGGTACCAACCCATAGTGACCTTATGCAGCAAAACAAAATACTGCCAGATCATGGACCAACCTCACTATTATTGCTACGCTAGAGTCCATTGATGCTGCCACTTGGCCAATCCATCTCGTTGGAAGTCTTCCTCTTTTTCTCTGGCCCTCCACCTTACCAAGCATGATATCCTTCTCCAGCGACTGGTCGCTCCTGACAGTATGTCCAAATTATGAAATTTGGCCATCCTGGCCTCCAAGGAGCACTCTGGCTGCACTTCTTCCAA
>NW_006408529.1:6382512-6383478 GCF_000296735.1 Chrysochloris asiatica
CCTTGTTCCACAGCCTCTTCTAAATCCAGCTTAATTAATATTAATGTTTTAGGTACTAGTCTCTCAACCCTGAAAAAAAATATTCACCTGTATCTTCATCAGTGTTAATATACACTGCAAAAATATTAAGCTCCAGAATGATTTGCCAGGGAAATTTTATTTAATTCACAGTCTACCGAATTCTGTCGTTTTGGGATTATCTTCATGGTTAGCCACTAATTTATTAACCCACATTATCCCATAGCACCATCCATTGAAAACACTGTGGAAAGTTCCATTATGACATGATTTAGAGTCAACACAACACTAACTGGTTAAGTATTTTGGGTTAAAGAAATGCCTAATAATAATTGAGGAGTCCTGGCGTGGCATTATAGTATAAGCACTCCACCACAAGGTCAGATGATATGTCCTTATACAGTTTTGCTATGGGTCAGAACTCACTCAACAGCACTTAACAACATATATATATATGTATATATATATAGTTGTTGTTAAGTGCCATCTTTGATTCAAAATGGGCAATACCAGTCCATTATAGCTCACTAACGTGTAGAATATGATCTCTATACATCTCATTTTGGTTTTGATGACTTCCAATTTTCTTATATTTATACTTTATACATTTCAAATTCTGATTATTCATGACTATGTGCAGTTGTGTCTTCCCATTTTGAGTACTGCCCCATCAACAAATGAAGATCCTGAAAGCTTTGCATCATCTAAGTCATGATGGTCAACTCTACTTTGAAGAGGCTGCCCTTCCTCAGTCTAACTTTATGGGCTCACTTTCTGAAATTATATCAGACAGTGTTTTGGGTTCCATCAAGTTGATACTGACTCATAGCAAACTTATGCACAACGGAATGAAGACTGCCAAGTCCTGTACCAACCTCACAATTGTTATGCTTGAACCCATTGCTGCTACCATTGTCCCAGTCCATCATTTTTCAAGCTGAAAGAACT
>NW_006408529.1:6384778-6386005 GCF_000296735.1 Chrysochloris asiatica
GATGTTACGGAGCTTTTCCACCATCTCAATGTTGTCAATTTGATTTCTGTGTATTCCATCTGGCAAGGTCCATGTGTATAGTCACATTTTAGGTTGTTTAGAAAAGGTATTTCCAATGAAAAAGTCATTGTTCTTGTAAAATTCTATCATACGATCTCCAGCATGGTTTATATCACCAAAGCAACATTTTCCAACTATTGATCCTTCCTGTTTGTTTCCCACTTTTGAATTTCAGTTTCAGTAATTATTAATACATCTTGATTGCATATTTTATCAATTTTAGTTGGTAGAATCCTTCAATTTCATCATCACTGGCTTTAGTGGTTGATGCATAAATTGGAATAATAGTGGTATTAACTGGTCTTACTTGTGGGTGTATGATATTATCCTATCACAGAAAGCATTGTACTTGATAATGAATGTGACGCCATTGCTCTACAACTTTTCCTTCCTAGCTTAGTAAACATCATGATTATTAGATTCAAAATGGCTAAAATCAGTTCATTTCAGCTTGCTAATGTTTAAGATATTGATGTTTATGAGTTCCATTTCATTTTTGACAATTACCAATTTTCCTAGATTCATATTTTTTACATTCCATGTTCTGATTATTATGGGTATTATGGATATTTATACCTGTTTCTCTTCATTTATAGTTGTTTCGCATCAGCAAAAATGTTCCAACGACTTTATTCCATTTGAGTAAGCTCAGTTATCTCTGCTTTGAGGAGGCAACTCTTCCCCAATGGTATTTATTTATTTATTTATTTTAGTTTTTATTGTGAGGTTTACCTGGGAGAACATCAGCTTTACACTCATCCTATCATGTTTTGTTTCACTGCAATGATTACCATCCCCTCTATCGATCATCAAATAACCAAAGATTACACCACACTGGACTGTCCCCCAACTGCCAGCACACGTACCTTCTCCCTCCTTGAGTCTGGTGTCCCCAGCCACTCCAGCTATCCAGGTCATTGTCTTTGTCTCCATACCTGGCATCATTACCTCTCTGGGTAGGGTTCCGCTCTACATTTTTCTCACTTGATGGTCCCAGAAAATGCCGCTCCTGGGCTGCAAAACCAATCACTCCCCTCCTTTTTTCAAAAAAAATATCTACCTCTACCATTTCCTATGTAGTGGTTAAGAATCGGGCTGCGAACTGTAAGGTCAGCAGTTCGAAACTACCAGCTGTTCCGTGGGAGAAAGTTGAGGCATTCTGCTCCC
>NW_006408529.1:6401517-6402143 GCF_000296735.1 Chrysochloris asiatica
TATTGAAGAATACTATTGGCAAAGTATTGAAAGATTCAGAAAGCATGAAAAAAGATGGTATTAAATCACTAAACCCAAAAGAAATCATCAGTGTTCAACCATTTAAAAAGTAGCATATGATTAAGAGCCAATGATATTGTAGGAAAAATCCAGGGTTTACTGAAGGCATTGACAAAAAACAAACCTTCAATATTTTATTAATACAAATATAAATATTTTAATAAACTGTTGTATCATCTGAGGCAATTAGGAAATGTGAATAAAACAACCTGGACAACCAATTGGAAGAGGCACATATTTGTGTCCATTCCAAAGAAAGGTAACCTAACAGAATGCAGAAATCACTGAAAATCGTTAATATCAAATGCCAGTAAAAATTTTCTCAAGATACTTAAAAAATTATTGCAACCATATATCAGCAGAAAACTGACAGAAATTCAAGCATATTCAGAAGAGAAGACAAAGCCAAATATTACAACAAAGTGTGCAAAGATCTGGAGTTGGAGAACCAAAGAGGAAGAACACGCTCAACATTTCTCAAGCTGGGGGAACTGAAGAAAAAATTCAAGCCTTGACTTTCATTATTGAAAGACTCTCTGGGCAAATTATTGAATGATGCAGAAAGC
>NW_006408529.1:6403444-6405582 GCF_000296735.1 Chrysochloris asiatica
TTTTGGAAAAAGTGCAGCCAGAGTGCTCCTTGGAGGCAAAGATGGACAAACTTCATGACTCATACTTTGGACATATTGTCAGGACGGACCAGTCACTTAAGAAGGATATCATGCTTGGTAAGGTAGATGGTCCGAGAAAAAGAGGAAGACCCCCAATAAGTCTGATTGGCCAAATGGCAGCATTGATAGACTCAAGTGTGTCAATAGTAGTGAGGTTCACCCAGAATTGGGCAGTGTTTTGTTCTGGTGTGCATATGGCCACTATGGGTCAGTACTGACTCAATGGCACCTAACAACGACAGTGGTACGTATTAGAACTCTGGTTGCACAGTAAGTTATATATTGGGCTGCTAAATAAGAGGTTGGCAGTTCAAACCTGCTAGCAGCTCCACAGGAAGAAAATAAGACAATACGCTCCCATAAATATTTGAAGTCATGGAAACTCCCATGGAGGAGTTTCACACTGTTATATAGGATCATTGTGAGTTGAAATTAACTCCACAACCATGGGTTAGAGGTATATACTTAGTAGTCATTCATACTGAAATGATATTTAAAGACATGTGATTGGTAGATATTTCAGAGAGATGTAGGTACAAACAGAATTAGAGAGGAAGAGGAGAAAGAAGATAAAGGAAATGAAAGGATTTGATGTGAATGGAAGGGAAGGCAAACAAAGGTAAAGAAATAAAACAATCATGCAATGTCAAATGCTACATACAGAGAGAAAGAAAGAGAATCTACCTTAAAGAAATGTAGTCAAAGTGAAGACAGGACAAGAAGAGTTCAGTGTCAGAGAAATCAAGAGAGAGGATTCCTCCTGAAGGGATTTGATTGCTCCATTTTTTTTTTTCCTAATATGCTTTTATCATTGAATATTCCTTACTCATGCTTTCTAACTTACTGCACATTTTTTACTTTTTTCTCCTACTACTTTTTCTGCTCTAAAAACTTTCAAAACATTTCTGTAGATAAGAGGATAAATTCCATTTGTTGAGGACCTTAAAAATCTGGTCACCAACTATTTTCTAACATTAGATATTGTTATTCTCCTTCTTTATAAGTGATTAAAAAGAACATTTTTACAATATTTCTAAAACTGTAGCAAGTGTTAAAATTTGAGACTATTTTTATTTTCAAAATAAGTCTTATATCCAAAATAGAATCGTAGTTTTAATATATATATTTTTTTATTTCAAAAATATATACCTTACACAGGACATGAACAGACACTTCACCAAGGAAGAGATCTGGGCAGACAACAAACATATAAAGAAATGTTCACGATCACTAATCATTAGAGAGATGCAAATCAAATCAACAATGAGATATCATCTCACATCAGCAATAACAGCAAAGGTCAAAAAAGTAGAGGACAATAAAAGCTGACGAGGATGTGGAGAGACTAGGAAGCTCCTGCATTGCTGGTGGGATTGCAAAATGGTCCAACCACTCTGGAAAGCAATATAGTGTTCCCTCAGAAGATTAGAAATAGAAATACCTTATGATCCAGAAATTCCTTTACTTCAAATATAGCCACAAGAAATACGAGCCATAACACGAGTAGATATATACACACCAATGTACACAGAAGCACTATTTACAATAGAAAAAAGATGAAGACAGTCTAAATGCCCATTAACGGAAGAATGAATAAACAAACTGTGGTACATACACACAATGGATACTATGCTACCTTGAAGAACAACAAGGAAGCTGTAAGCTATCACATATCATGGATGAACCTTGTGGACATTATGTTGAGTGAGATTAGTCAGTCGCAAATGGAGAAATATTGCATAGGACCACTACTGTAAAAGACTAAGAAAAATAACCCATAATAAAGAGGAGAGAGGGGAATTAATTGATGGTTACTGGGATGTGGGGTTTGGAGTGAGGGAAGGGAGGGGAAGGCAGAACAGAGGGTAGGGAATAGACACAGGATGGTCTGAGTGCAAAGGAGGGAGCTAATACACAAGAAGGGGGAGGGGAATGGAATAACAAAGGTGACGGGAAAACAATCATTCAGGTTTGCATGGACTAAGTGGGACAGAGGTTAATAATGCTGTATGCACAACCTTGGAAAAACAGGACTCTGGGATACAGGGTTTGAAAAATGGTTGGAATGGGCAAAAGGG
>NW_006408529.1:6406845-6416687 GCF_000296735.1 Chrysochloris asiatica
GCGAGATCCTACCCAGATAAGCAATGACGCCAGAGATGGAAACAGAGATGCTGATGTGGAGAGATAGAGCGGCAGGGGACTCAAGACCCAGAGAGGGAGAGGGGGTGTGTGCTGATGTCCGGGGGAGGGGGAGGGACAGGCTCGTTGATGATGCATGGAGGGGATTGTAACCATGGCAATGAAACAATATAAGATAAGATCAATGTAAAGCTAATGTTCTCCCACGTAAACTATCACATAATTCACAATAAAACAAGTAAAAAAAAAAAGTTACATCATCAATGCTTTAGGTAGTACAGAAGACAATGCTGTTTGAAAAACATATGGATGTAATGGTTCCTTGTTTAAAATCAGAAAGAAGAATCAGACGCTAAGAAAAAACATTTTCAGGAATTCCTTAAACAATTTATTTCACTTTCATTCATTTTCCTTGTGTGATAGTATATGCCACTCAAGAGTGATACAGAATAAGAATTTATATATAAATGAGTCAGAAAGAGATCTTTCAGTAAGTATAAAATAAAAATTGTAAGTGTAAAGGAAAAAAAATGTATACACTTTAATACATAAATATTGTCTCAAGAATTTAAAGTGTGTCATGTTTATTGAAAATTCAATTAATACAACTAAATTGAAGATCAGTATACATATTCTTTATCATTTTAGTTTGGCAGCAAGATTAGTCTTATGGTATATTCACTGAATAGTGAATTAAACCTAACCCTTATTTTAACTCTTGGCCTTCTGATGAGGTAACACTAGTGGCTCAGCTGCTGCTGGTACCTCTAAAAGGGTGAAGAAAGTACAGTTGAAGAATACAGATGAAAGCTGTAGTACTGGTTCCAACTGCTGCTGCTGAATTCTTGTTCCAAACTTTCAAAGTGTGTATTATAATTCAATGTAAAGGTCTGTGAACTGGGCTTCAAATCCCGGAACCCAAGTCCTCATATTTTTTGCCTCTTATTGATTATATTTCAATACTGCTGGGAAACAAAATTTACAGTTCCTTTTCCTAAATTCTTAAGCTCATGATCTTATTTGGTCATGATTTGCTGGCAAAATAACAGAAATGTACAGCTATTTTTACTCTGCCTATAGAAAACTTCTTTGAACAGCTGCAGAATACCAATCTTGGTCAGTTCTAGTGCAGCAAAGTCAGTCAGCCAGCATTTAACTCTTCTGCTAATAAAATAGTCTGCATAACGAAATGAAAATTAGATATGTTCTTCCTAGAATTTGAGGAGTGGCATATTCACTTTCCCTGGATAGAAGGGAGTAGAAAATTCAAACATCTGAGGGCTTGTTAGAAACAGCTGTAGGGTTTCCAGCAATCTGGTTGATATACTGAATTTCCCTCCAACCAAATATTTTCATTTTAATAGAGTTGCATGAATTGGCATCTGAGTATATGGACAAAAGATTCCAAATAATCTGTATTATATCCCATGCAACCCATCTTTACTATGAGTTATAATGAAAATGTTCCTGTGAAATTCCTTTGATAGTTAATATAGTGAATAATATTTAATTTTTAAAAGTGCTTCTTGCATATAAACACATATATGTCAAATAAAATATCATAGACTGAAGTTCTATTGTTTAGAATAGGTCTTATCTATGCTAAAAGTAAGGTAATAAATATCTGAACAAAAATTATACTCTTCTGAGGTTATATAAGCAATTGAAGGGAACCAGGTGTTCATTGGCTTCAAAATGCTCAGGAATAAATCTCTTAGGGAAAATATGCATTGATGAAGAGTTCTAGAAGGGAATTTAAGCAAGGAATGAGGTAAAGGGGATGAAAATACAATACATCAATTTTATTGCTTGATAATAAAAGTTACATAGCATAATTTGGCAAACACCTGACATTTGCATGTTTAGTGTAGTGCAATGCACTATCCTGAATTTAGGGACAAAAGGAGAGAAAACACAGATTTTTGTCCTTAAAGTATTTACAATTCTGATAAAGAAGCCATATTTAAGCTTGAAAGAAGTTGAGGAGAAGAATAGTAATTGAGATCAGCTAGCATATAACAACAGAGCCTTAGCGGCCTGTTAATCTCAAGGTGGGTATCTCATAACTACTAGTTGCTACAGTAGAGAAAGATTGGACTGTCTATACCTGTAAAGTCAGGCATGACTCCAAGGCAGTAAGTGAATGAGTGAGCATATAACAGAAATCAAATATTATAAACATTGTTGTTGTTGCTCTAAAGTGCTATTGAGTCATTTCTGAATCTTAGCGACCCTGTACAGGGTTTTTCCAAGGAGGAGTTAGTGAGTTTGAACAACCGGTCTTGTGGTCCAAATCAACCTTTAAGTACATTGCTTTATCTAAAACATATTTCTAAAAGAACATGAATTTTGAGCCTAGTTATGAATATGGATTTGTGGATAAAAAAATAAGTCATTCACCCAACAATACTAATATAAAACAGACACTAACAAGGAAGGTCTTAGAGATTGTCTTGAATCATGTCAGAAGGTTCTTCTTCTCTGACCTTATCTTCTCTTTTCCTACTAGTCACAAGACATATTTTCTTCTTCCTGGTAACTCAAGAGTTCCAATAAAAACTTGGCAGTAATCAAACTTTTGAGGAAAGAGCACTGCTCAGCAGTTGCTGGTACCTCTAAGAGTGTTAAGAAAACTCATTTGAAGAATATAGAAGAAAGTTGGAGTACTGGTTCCAACTGTTTTTGCAGGGTACTCATGCTAAGCTTGTAAAATGTGTATTGTAATTGCTGTTGTTGTTAAGTGGTGTAAGTTGGTTTCTACTCAGTGACACTGTATAGGATTTTTGAGACTTTAAATTTCTGTGGAAGCAGAAAGACTCATCTTTCTTCCACTCTTCCACAGAGAAGCCAGTGAACTTGAACCGCCTATCTTGTAGTTCGCAGTTGAGTGTGCATCCTATGGAGCTGCCTTATACTGTAATTGTTGTTGTTAAGTGCCTTTGAGTCAATAGCAACCCTGTATAGGGTTTCTAAGGAACAGCTGGTGAGCTTGAACCACCAACCTTGAAGTTTTAATGACTTTGCAGTCTGATGCATTAGCCCACAGTGCCACATCAGGACTTCCACATAAAATCATTAAATAAAAGCAAAGGTCAAATCCTCATACCAACAATTGGTTCTGCTATGCTTCGTGCCTCTCCAGACATGTCAATCATATATATTTATTTTTATTGTTGTATCTCAAATAGTCATAATTATCATTCACAGCACACACTAGGATACCAAACGTTAACCCCAGAAATATGTGGTTATGCTATGATTGTTTATATTATCTATCACAAAAGAGTTGTTAGTAGCCACTTGATTTCTGAATATAATACTCCTTCAATTTAGGTTTATTACAATGCTTAAAGCTTTACTTCAGACTCTCGGATCACTTAGGTACTATTTCTTAAATTATTAGAATAATGCTCAAGTACTACAGAGGTTCTAACTAATCCCAATGCGAAACTAAATCCACATTTAAAAAATTATTATTGCTTTTTATAAACCTTTAGTAAATCATTTCATTAATATGAATGAGGACCATACATACACACAATCAAGAACTAAACTCAAGTTTATTGTTGTTGTTAAGTGCCATTTAATCAGTTCTGACTCATAGTGACCCTATATGGGGTTTCCGAGGAGCAGCTGATGGGTTTGAACTGCTGATCTTGTGATTTGCAGTCCAGTGCTAATCCACAGCACCACATCAGAAGTTTGTTGTTGTTGTTGTTAAGTGCCGTCGAGTCAGTCCTGACCCATAGTGACCCTGTATAGGGTTTCTGAGGCTGTAAATCTTTACAGAAGCATAAAGTCTCATCTTTCTCCCACAGAACCACTGATAGTTTCGAACTGCTGACCTTGAGGCTAGCAGCCCGACTCATAACCACTAGGCTACCAGTTTGTTGTTGTTAGGTGCCATTGAGTCAGTACCAATACTCATAGCAACCTTATGCACAGCAGAATGAAACACTGCCTGATCCTGGGCCAATCTCACTATCATTGCCACTCTTGAGCCCATTGATGCTGCCACTTGGCCAATCCATCTTGTTGGGGGTTTTCCTCTTTTTCTCTGAGCCTCCACCCTACCAAACATGATATCCTTCTCCAGTGACTGGTCCCTCCTGACAATATGTCTGAAGTGTGAGAAAGAAGTTTAGCCATCTTGGCCTCTAAGGAGCACTCTGGCTGCACTTCTTCCAACACAGATCTATTGGTTCTTTTGGCAGCCTATGGCACTTTCAATATTTTCCTCCAACACCATAACACAAAAGCATCAATTCTTCTATGGTCTCACTGTCCAGCTTTTGCTTGCATATAAGGTTATTGAATATCCCCTAGCACTAAGGTGCACCTTAGTATTCAAGCTGATATCTTTGCTCTTCAACACTTTAAAAAGGTCTGTGCATCAGGTTTTCCTAATGAAATACATCGTTTGGTTTCTTGACTGCTGCTTCCATGAGTGTTGATAGTTGATCCAAGAATAAAATCCTTGACAACTTTAATTACAGATTCAAAAAATAGAAGTAAAAAGTAAACTAAGGGATCTTGATTTAAATGAAGTAGGTAATAGTAAGGTGAACTGCGCTGGCCACCCAATAATTCCTTTAGGTAATGAGTGCTTTGCTATTAATGATTATAGTTTGTGCTATTTTTGCACGTGGATGGTATTTTTGTTATTGTTTTGATTTTGTTGTGGTGTTTTTCATATTAAAACCTTACTTTTTTTTTTATCTTCTTAATGTGATTTGGATGAACGTTTACAGAGCAAATTCATTTTCCTTTTGAATAGCATTATTGGTCTTAATTTTCAATTGAATTGAAAATGAAATTTGTTAAAAACTAAAGTATCTTCAAGTAAACTATTAATCAAGTGAATTTAACAAGATCAATGGATATAGTTAATATTATTGTTGTCATTAAGTGTCATCAAGTTGGATATCACTCAGAGTGACCCTATATAGAAATGACAGGTGAGTTCAAACAACCATCCTTGTAGTCCAAACCTACCTTTGAGTCCAGTGTGTTATTCCACAGCACCACACCAGGACCAAATTTCATTGCAAAAATAAAGCAATTGTATTTCTAAATAATGGTTATTGTTGTTGTTGATATGTGCCATCCATTCAGTTCTGATGCATAGCAACCTATATACAAGAAAACAAAACACTGTCCCATCCTATCAATTGTTATTATGCTTGAGTCCATTTCTGCTGCCACTGTGTCAATCCATCTCATTGAGGTCTTCCTCTTTTTAACTGACCCTCTATTTTACCAAGCATAATGTGCTTGGTAATAACATATCCAAAGTATGAGAGACAAAGTCTCACTATTCTGGCTTCTAAGGAACATTATGGCTGAATTTCTTCCAATACAGATCTGTCTGCGCTTTAGTAGTCCATGGTACTTTTAATTTTCATCTTCAATACCATAGTTCAAATGCATTGATTCTTCCATCATTTTACTTATTCATTGTCCAACTTTCACATGCATATGAGGTAACTGAAAATACCATGGTTTGGGTAAGACACACTTTAGTTCTCAAACTGATACCTCTGTTCTTAAACATAGAATGGTAACAATTAGGAAATACCATTTATAGTTGCATTTCCTGAGAGACTAAAATGCTAGAAAATAAGCTGAACAAAAGATGTGCAAGAAATCTACACAGAAAAAAAATATAAAAATTATTGAGAAACATCAAGAACAAATCAAATAGATATAAGCGTAAATTATAAAGCTCAATATTGAAAAAGTTTATTTCTCCCTCAAGCTGATCTAATAATCGATAATATACCAATAAGCTTTCAAGAAAGAAAACAACACTCATTTGCCACATTTCATTTGAGGTTTATATTCACAAAAGGTGAAAATGACTCATTCAAGTTTTATTCCTACATATCCTATCTTGATCTTTATTTATTTCTACATAATAGCATGCTTTCACATTCAATGAATATGAACACTTAATAATAGCTTTTAGAATTGTCATTGTGAATTTGTACCATATATTTTGTAAAATATCTAAGCATTAAACCAACAAAACATGTTTTATTTCTGATAAATAATGAAAAAATATAATGCATAAAATTGGTGATGAATTATTCAGATGATTAGTAAACAGTAGATTGCTGGATTTAGACATGGATAACATTTTTATTACACTTCATTACTTTCTCTTCTTATGTTAGGTTTGTTTTACCCAACCTAATAATAAGTACATAAAATTAAAATCTTTTTTTTTTTTCAGATATCTTTTCTTTATTTGGGTGGAGTTATTTTTACTAATAACAGAATTGAGAAAAAATGACATTTATTACATATAATCTGACATTTTGTACTAGTGAGAGCATGTTTTGAGTGGAAAAAGATGCAGGCTAAAAATAATAACCTGGAAAAGTAATTTTTAGTGAGCAGATTTTGACTGAGAAAAAAACCCAAAACCCAATCCATTGAATTAGAGTTCATTCTGACTCACAGAGAAGTCCTAATACTCTTGCCTAAAATGTGTTTAAAGTAATATCTGTTTTTGGTCACTTTGAGAAAAGGAACAGGATTGCATTTTTTTGTTTGTTTGTTTTGTTTTGTTTGTTTGTTTTTCCTCCTTTTTTAATCTTTATTTTGTTTGTGTTATGTTTCATTATTTTGGGTGCATTTTTTTTTTTTTTTAAGTTTCTAATTTTTATTATGAATTGAGTGATTGTTTACATGGGAAAATATTGGTTTTATACCATCGTTTCATTGCAATGACTACAATCCCCTCTGTGCATCATCATTCAATAGTATTTGCTTCCATTCCCTCTTTTTTTGTTTTTGTTTTTTTGCGGGGTGGGGGGTGTACACAAAAACACTCAGGAATATATAGCAGTTTAAGAAACAAAAGGGCACATTCTGAAACACTGCCTCCTGGCCACAAGCACTCAGTCTTTCTCTGTTCTTGAGTCTAGTATCCTTAGTTACTCTCTCTCTCCATGTTCTCAACTCTGCCTCCATCTCTGGTGTTGCTGCTTCTCTAGGTAGGGTCCCACATTCTACTCATGCTCTTCTTCCTTAATGTTCCTAAGGTCCTCAGTTTCTGACCTGTAAGTCTAACTACTCCCCCATTTTTGTTATAAAACATCTATCCTTACAATTGTGACAGTTGCAATTAGTCATGATAACAATGACTCACTACTGAATCATAAGACTCTAATCCCCCCTCATCTCTTTTCACCAGACCTTCCTTCCCCCACACACTCTGAAACTAAACTCCCTCTTGGAAATTGTAAGTCAGTCACTTCAAACTTTTATTACCCAGTCATTTTAGGTAGCCGATGTTTATACAGGAGATAGTATTGATACTTAATATGAGGACTCTTTCCCTCTCAGTTGGTATTTTGAGCTACTACATCCATAAGTATAGGTCAAGTTAATCCAATTGTAGCAATTTACCCTCATTTCCTTTATCAATTTAAAAATTTTTTTTATTTTCCACTGGTTGAGTTCTGATCAACAAGTCATCGAAGCTAGGTCAAATGTGTACTAGCTGCAAGTTTGGGCATTCTTGTGCATCTCTCCTTACTTTGTATCAGCTGGATGCTTCACTCTCAGCTCTAGCCTACTGTGGTTATGTTCTTGTCCATGGGCTCAGGAGTCCCCAGGTCTCATAATACTTTGAATCAATCAGCTCTTCCTCTTTTCTGTCTCATCTCCAGGTCAATGGGAGTCTATGGAACTTGGTTGCTCACATTCCATTTCTTCATTGCTGTCTTTTCCCCTCTTCCACTCACCAATAGACCAATATAGTCGTCAGAAAGCTTACATGCCTACTCACGTGTTCCCGTTGAGTTTCAGTGTTGGAGGGGGTTTGTCCTGAAGGGACTTGGTTGCTTGACTTGATGGCTCCCTAGTTAACAACTTGCTTGTTCTTGTAGTAGCTAAGCAGATTGCCATTTTTGTTTTGGAGTTTTCCTTCTGATTTTTCTTTCAAGAAGTATCTTTTGTTGCTCTAGCTGTTCCAGGCTGATTTTTTTGTCCTTTCTAGTGGGGATGTCTCACCTCACAAGGTTGTGGATGGGACTCAGGATTCCACTTAAGGTCCTATACACTGCAAAGGTTCTGCAAGAAGCCTATTTCACTGGGCAAGTTCTAGAACCCCTGTTAGGTATTCCAATCAATTATAGGTTGAAGACAGGCTTACAAGCTTACTGTAATCACATTTCCCTATATTCCTTTCTATCCCACTTGTTGTTGTTGTTGTTGCGTGCCGTCGAGTCGGTTCTGACCCATAGCGACCCTGTACAGGGTTTCCAAGGGTGTAAATCCTTACGGGAGTAGAAAGCCTCATCTTTCTCCCATGGAGCAGCTGGTAGTTTCGAACCGCTGACCTTTAGGTTCACAGCCCGATTCGTAACCACTACGCTACCAGATCTATTTTACAATAGTAGGCAAGGGCAAACAACCTTCATAAGACAGTCAAACATCTAAACATTATTTCCCCTCTTCAGACTATGCCTCGATCCCTGTATCAAAGAGCCCTCTTGTTCTAAGGTTAAGCACACATCATTATTTACCTCTATTCCACTTAGCCCATGTAAATCTGCCTCAGTGTTCCCCTATCTACCGTGTTCTTCCATACCCATCCCCTGGTCCTTCTTGTATAGTCTGATTGGCTACTACAAGAACAAGCAAATTATTCACTGGGGAGCCATAAAGGCAAGCAATCAGATACCTTCAGGACAAACCCATCTCAAAGACTGAAACTAAAGGATAACACATGAGCAGGCATGTAAGCTTGCTGATGACCACATTGGTCGCCTGGTGAATGTAAGAGGGAGAAAGATAGCAATGAAGATATGGGCCAAGTTCAACCACTTTCCATAGACTCCCATTGACCTGGAGATAAGACAGAGAAGAGGAAGGGCTGGTTGTTCCAATGTGTGCTGAGATCAGGGAACTCCTAAGCCCATGGACAAAGACATAGCCACAGAGGGCTAGAGTTGAGAGTCAAGTGCCCAGCTGATATGAAATGAGGGGAGATGCACAAGAATGCTGAAAATTGTAGATAGTACCCGTTTGACCTAGCTTCAATGGCTAGATGATCAAAACTTGACTAGAGGAAGATAGAGAAATTTGATAAAGAAAGCAAGTGTAAATTGCTATAATATGATGAACTTGACCTATAGTTATGGATGTAGTAGCTCAAAATACCAACTGAAACGGCAGGATTCTTCACATCAAGGATCAATCCTATCCTCTCTGTATACAGAATTGATAAGGTCAGGAAGCTTAGACATTGGCTACCTAAAACAGGAGGGCCTATAAAGGCATGGAGTTACTGGCTTACAAGTTTTCAAGGAGTTTAGTTTCAGGTGTGTGGGGGAAGGAAGAGTCCCAACTGAATAATTTTCATCTTGATCTTGTCTAGATGGGTCTGGTTAAAAGAGATGGGCATAAGATTCTTATGATTCAATAGTGACTAATTGTTATCAAAACTAATTGTTACTGTCACAACTCTAATAGTAGATGTTTTGTAGCAAAAAGAGGGAAACAGTTAATATTACAGACCAGAAACAGAAGACCCTAGGACCATCAAGAGAGAAGAGAATAAGCAAGATATAGGACCCTACCCAGAGAAGTAGTGACACCAGAGGTGAAGGCATGAAGAAATAGAGCAGCTTAGGGCTATAGACTCATGGAAAGAGAAAGGTTGTGTGCTGGTGGGTAGGAGCTGGTGGCCAGGAAGCAGACTACCATATTTAAATTATTATGTATTTCTGAGTGTTGTTGTGTACTCCCCCCAAAAAAAGAGAAACAACACAATAACAAAAACAGAAGGAAATATTATTAAATGATGATGC
>NW_006408529.1:6417138-6424896 GCF_000296735.1 Chrysochloris asiatica
ATTATATATACAATTTAAATTATTATATAAGACACTTTTCACCCATTGTCTACTAATGTTTCTGCTATTTTTCAATATCATGTGAAGTAAGAATTCAATAACACTTGGATAAACCCTACAATAATAAGAACATACTGAACTTATATAGTTACATATTTTTTTGAATAAGAAGTTCATAGTAGTTTCAGTATATTATCTCATTTATCCTCACAGATTTTTATTAAAAAATTGCTAGAGTGACATCTCATTTATCCTTATAGCATTTTTATGAAACTCTAAACTTGTTTCAAACAGTATATTTAACTTTGAAAATCTTTTTTTCTTTCTTTCTTTTTTTTTACATTTTTGCACAAAATGACCTATTTTCAATCAATATATATATATTTAAAATAAATACATTCATATATAAACATAAGCTTCATAAACACTTATAATGTAACCTGAAAAATAGTGTACTTCTCTTTTATACCATATTCTCAAAATATTCCTTTAATGCCCTGCTTCATTTTCTCTCTTCATGCTTTCAATTAACTTCCTCCAGAAAATGCCAACTTAAGTGTCTTGTTTTTATAGTGCGTCTCCCTGTAGTAGTGTTCACCTCAGACCTTTATCAAAGCTTATATTCTTCTTTGCTTTATCTTACTCCCTTTCCATGTTCTTATCTATTTTCTTGATAATGAAACTGAACTTTACCATAAACTTCAGATGTCGAAGACAAAACTTAAAATGAATTCTTTCTCTACTAGTTTTTGTTTAAAGAATTTCAGCTAAAGAATTTCAATTTTTCCACATAAATCCATCTGCTCACATCTAGGATTTTATAGATAATTGCTGCACTCCTAGCTTTACTACTAATTCTTTAAGTAGTACAAGTTATTTACAGTATATTTTAAATACAAGTTTATATTTAATTGCATTAATAGTAAAATTATTTTGGAAATAGATTCCAGCTCAATAAATTTATTTATATATTTTTTGTTCTTGTTAACATTCTCAAGATAGTTCTCTAGAGAGAACCCTGCATGGAGGGTGCCATGGAGTTATTAGGTGCCATGGAGTCCTTCCCAACTCTTAATGAACTTATGCACAACAAAAGAAACACTGCCCAGCCTCACAATTATTGCTTATTTCTATGCTTGAGTCTATTTCTAATGCCAAGGTATTAATCCAGATCCTTGGGAGTCTTCCTCTTTTTCATTGACCCTCCATTTCACTGAGCATGATATCCTTCTTTAGGGAATGATCCCTTCTGATAATATGTACAATGCATGAAAGACAAAGTCTTACTGTCCTGCCTTCTATGGAGCATTTTGGCTGTGCTTTCTCCAACACAGATTTGTTTGTTCTTCTGGTATGAGGACTATGGTGCTCTTGACAGAAGTCACACTCTTTTCATTTGCCTCATGTTGTTGTTGTTAAGTGCCTTCGAGTCAATGCCGACCCATAGCGACCCTGTATAAGATTTTCAAGGAGCAGCTGGTGAGTTTGAACCACTGACCTTGCAGTTCAAACAACTTTGAAGTTTGATGCATTAGCCCACAGCACCACACATTATTTTCATTTGCCCCATATGCATGTGTAAGTTGGATAATTAATAAGGAAGACCTAAGAACTATTGACACATTTGAATTATAATGTTGGAGAAGAATATTGAATATACCATGGACTGCTGGAAGAATGAACTAATGAACTAATGAATTTTTTAAGAAGTGCAGCCAAAATACTCCTTAGGACCCAGAATGGCAAGACTTCATCTCTCTTAATCTGGATATATTGTTAGAAAAGACCAATTCCTAGAGAAGGACATCACGCTTGATGAAGTAGAGGGTCACTGAAAAAGAGGAAGACCCTCAATGTGATGGATTGACAGAGAGGCTATACCAATGGACTCAAGCATAGCAACAATTATTAAGATGATGCAAGACTGGTCAGTGTTTTTCTCTATTGTGCATACAGTAATTATGAGTCACAGGTGATTTGACAGCATCCTATGGCACTGTGGGGTAATGTGCTGAACTGCAAAGTTGATTTGAACTGAAAGGTCATCAGTTCAAGCTCATCAGTTGCTTCTAGGAAACTCTATACAGGGTCACTTTGGATTGAAACCAACTCAACGACACTTAACAATAACAACAACAACAAGCGCTAAGGTAAACTATGTTATTAGATGCTCTTTCTTCAGTTCTGACTCATTGCAACCTTATGCACAACAAAAGGAAACACTGTGTCATCTTCATAAATTTTGTTAAGCTTGAGTCCATTGCTCTTGCCACTGAACAAATCCATCTCACTGGAAGTCTTACTTTTTTTTGCTGACCCTCCACTTTATCAAGCATGTCCTTCTCCTGGGACTCTCCTTCCTGATAGTTTGTTAGTAATGGAAATATGAAGTTCTAAAAAGACAGATATGTTTTACTTATCTGTATACTTTATAAAAAGCCTTGGTGGCACATTGGGTTAAATGCTGGGGTTCTAACTGCAAGGTTAACATTTCAAACCCACCAGCTGCTCTACATGTGAAAGATAAAACTCTTTGCTCCCACAAAGATGTGCAGTCTACTTTATCCTGCAGTGTTCCTAACAGTTGGAATTGACATGATGGCTGTGTGGTTGTACTTTTACAGTCCTTATTATAATCCCTTACATATAACTTACACTAGATTGTACGCAATTATTATAAATAAAACATAGTGAGATCATATAGAAACTTATAAGATTAATTAAGAGATATAAAGCATTTATATTTCAATATATCTTATTTTGTGGCCAGCACATTTCCGTTTCTAGCAGACCTAGTTTTGATATCTACCATTTAATTTTTTTACTAGTTATTTAAAATTTAGATGGATTCTTTTTTATTTCTCAAGTACTGTTGAGAAAAGTGATTTGTCAATTTACAGTGAAAATGTTAACAAATATTATACATGATTGTATTAACACAAGCTCTTGGCTTTTTCTGTGAACAGATCTATAGAAGAAGCCGCATTATAATAAAAATAGCATGGTATCATAAATAAGGTCAAGAGTACAAAATTATAGGGATAAAACAAAAGATATCATGACCATTAAGTCTTGATTTATTCAAATTCAGAGCTTTTGAAATTTAGTTTCAAAATCACCATTGTGCTGTATTTAAGACATTAAACTCATAATAGTTATTGTCAAACAGATTGCAAGTATTCAAACTCACAATACAAAGAAAAACATATCCGTTTGTGTTCCTGAAAATTCTATGCTATGGAATTTATACATATAATAACATTAAACAGTGCAAAAGAACATTGAACTTGCTTCATCTAAAAGACTTGTTAAAGGAGTATAAATTTTAGATTAAAGTGAAATTGGCAGCGATTCCTTTTATCAAAATGAATGGAGATTGGTGTTAACTTCAATTCTATAGTATAGGAATATTTCAGCATATACAGACAATAGAATGAAACAAAACTGAAGAAAGAAAAGTAATTGAAATCAGAGTGAAAGGATAGAGAAATTATTTCACACATTGAGTCACAATTGCTCTGTAGCATTTGACTGTCGGCAAGCATCTCTCTTACAAACCACGTAGATAAGGAGTATGCATTTCACGTAGGAACTTTGAGTACTTTCAGAAAAGTATGTAAGTGTTAATAAGGACACTGATAAAAATAAGTATATAGCCAAAAATGATAGTAGGAAGACTTTCAGCTTCTACTTAAGGTATAGAAAACTAGAGAAAATCTTGCTCTAAAATTCACAACTCTAACAATAAAGTTATAAAATTGGTATCATGACTTTTATTTAGCACTCTGATAGTTAAGTTTGAAGGATATCATCACTTGCTTACCTTGTGTAGATGTTGCTGGATACTGGTAAAAATTCACCTAAATTCCTTAGTGAAACTGCAAAAGGCAAGAGTGGATTAGTAAAGCCTAGCCAATCATGAAAGACAGGGATAAAAGAGCAATTTCCAACCTTTGACCCTTGGTGGCATAAATGGTTAAGCACTAGACTGACTACTAGCTGAAAGGTTGACTGATAAAAACTCCTCCAAGGTGTCTGGGAAGTAAAACCTGGTGATTTGCTTCTGAACTGTGACAACATTGAAAACCCTATAAAGCAATTTTATTTTGCATACACGAATGTGCTTGCTATGGGTTGTAATCGACTGGAGAGCAAAAAAATAACATCCAAGAATCTCATTGAGTAAGTACAAAAAAAATAAAATAAAAAATTCTCAACAGCCACTGCAGAAAAGTCATGAAAACCTGTTCAGAACTTTTTCTTTTTTTTTTTCCTTTCAGGGGACAAAAAGCCTTAGAATGATAGGAAAGGACCAGTAATCACTATCACCCTGAGAATGCTGAAAAAAATCCACTGTCTAGTGGAAGAGTATAAGTAAAAAATTTCTATCACTGGGGAAGAAATACAGCTATATGTTGGGCAAAGATAAATCCGGAAGAGGCTGTAGAACTAAGGACATATGCTTAGCACCCAAAGAGACAGTGCTTATTGGTCTTAAGAAAAGCAGAGGATGTCCCTTCTGTTTATCCTCACTATGTGGTGCAGTAGGATAAGTGCTGAACTGTGAACCACAAGGTCGGCAGTTCAAACCCACCAGCTACTCCTTGGAAACTCTATACACCATGAGTCAGAATCAACTGTATTACACTTAACAACAACAACATACTAACAAGCATCAATCACTGACTAACAATGGAATACTTCTAGAAGAGTCAAGAGAGTTTGGAGAGAGACCTAGCTTAAGATGCAACCAAAAGAAAGGATGCGCTAAAGCTGAGGGTGGAGTAGGCACTGAGAAAGTGTCTAGCAAATCAAGTTTCACACTAGATGCAAGGTAAAGCTAGACAAAACTGAAGAACAAAATATAGTGACTATAATCATTGTGTATTATAGCTCAAATTCTTAAGTACACGGTTTGTGGAATGCTGCAGTTTACAGTAGAAGCTCTTACTCCATTTTAAGTCCTGAAGTAAATTCAGCTTCCATTAAATTCTTTCTGACCATTAACGAGCAATGTATTGGTTGCTTTGTCCCCAGGTAAAGTATATTTGAAAATAGATTCCAATTCCCCTGATAGCTAGTGGATTATGAGCTGGACTGTTGTTAACTGCAAGGTCAACAGTTCGAATCTACCAGCCATTCCACGAGAGAAAGATGAGGCTTTCTGCTGCCATCAAGAAATTTGTTGTGGTTGTTGTTAAGGGCCATCGAGTCTGTTCTGACTCATAGCGACCCTGTATAGGGTTTCCAAGGAGTGGCTGATGAACTTGAACTGACAATTTTGCAGTTCAAGCAGCTTTGCAGTCTGGCGCATTATTCCACAGCACCACACCAAGATAGAAACTCGATATAGCGTCAGTATGAGTCAGAACCTACTTGATGGCACTTAACAACAACAAACAACAACATCAATAGGAACCATCTGATAGCAGAATGGTTTATAATTAAGCACAAGGCCATGAATCCATCCATAACTTATGACCTCAGCTGAGGTTTTCCTTATCCGGATGACCTGCCTTTGTTTTGTCCTTTTTTTACTTACGGTTTAATAAAGGGGTGTGGTGCTGTAGGATAAGCACTGGCCTGCTCACTGCAAGATTAGTGATTCAAACTTACCAGTCTCTCCTTGGAAACTCTGTCCATGATTGCTAAGAGTCAGAACCAACTCAACAGCACTTGATAATAACATAAAATGTTTGGATTTCAGGTCTTTTTCCAACTTAAGCAACTGAATGAGCAAATTCCAGATTCTAATCAGGCCAACTGCTTCTCAATAAATTGACTCAAATCCTTATACTATAATTCCAGCAAAAGTATAATGAGTTCATTTTCAAATATTACAATACTATTGTTGTTGTTATGTGTCATGGAGTCGGCTCTGACTCATAGCGACCTCTGGTAGCGTAGTGGTTACGAGTTGGGCTGCCAACTTCAGGGTCAGCAGTTCAAAACTACCAGCAGTTGCGAGGGAGAAAGATGAGGCGTTCTGCTCCCGTAAAGATTTACAGCCTTGGGAAACCCTGTGCAGGGTCACTATGAGTAGGAGCCGACTCCACGGTACTTACCAACAACTACATGCTACCAGAGCTCCTACAATATTATATTATGTCATTATTTACTGGTCACTGCTATTTGATTGTCAACCAAAAGGAAAAAAAAAAAGTTATATATGGAAAATCAAGAGAAAGGAAAATTTTGTTAAGAGAGAGAAAAATTGAGAGGCCAGACGCTTAATATAAGGATTGAAGAATAAAAGAGGAAACAAAATTAATTATAATTAATTTACTAAAAACACTAATGGAAAAAGGAGACATACAAGATCTGAAGGCAAATTTCAACAACAACAACAAAAAAAACTTTAAGAAATTTATAAAAATATTAGAAACAAACAAAATCCTGTAACAAAGATAAACTACATCTTCAACAGGTCCATCAGCAAACTTGATGCAGTGAAGGGGTAGCAAACAACGCAAAAACAACAGTGAATTGAATGCAGATTGATAGAAATTACCCAAATCAGAATACAAAGAGCAAAACAGGATAACATAAACATGCATATAAGGAGTCGGAAACAGTAGCAAATGGTATAAGATACTTTTTTAACTGGAATCTAATTAAGAAACAAGAGAGCAGGAACTACAAGTATTTGGAGAAATAGTGGCAAGAATTTAAAAAAAAATGATAATGACTGAAAGAGAATCATAGATTGAGAAAGTTTAGAAAATAACAAGTAAAATAGAGACAAAGACGTTTGGACACATAACGCACACACATAAACACACAGACTCTTGGACATATTGCATTTAACTTATTGAGAGCAGCAACAAAGAGACAATCTTGAAGGCAGCCAAGGAAACTACACATTAGCTACAGCTTACTAAAATAATAACAAAAAAAGACATAAAGCATGCAGTCTTGTGAGAAATCACGTAAAGCAGAAGACAACGCAGTGAAATCTTTAAGGTGGTGAAAGAGAAAGAGAGAAAATGAGTATATACACCTTATAGGAAACATATTTTTTTAATGGTAAATAAAGACTTTCCTAGAGAAAAAAATGAGTGACTTAATTAATTGATATTAGAACTGTATCATATAAGCATGCACATGAGGGTAACTAAAAAGTATTGCTGCTACAAGTACTATTCATATATGCATGGGTATATTTAAAAAAAAAAAAAAAAAGTGTTTAGACATGTATCTGTGATTAGTGCAAGGCTGCAGACCAGGTCTCTTAGTAATATGCTTGTTTTAATCTCTTTTTAGTACCTTCAAAAAAAAAAAAAAAATGCAATCCAAACAAAGGGATCTATTGAGATAGTTAAATACAATGCAGAGGGCTCAGCTCAGAGTCATTGGGGCTGAGGACTCAAGTTGATAGTCTCAGGGAACACCAAGGTCAACTGGCATTAGATAATCTACAAAGTTAATTTCTACATCCTACTGGTTAAGTAGTGACTGGAACTTAAAATCTTGTGAGTAGCCATCTGAGATGCAACTATTTGTCTCTCCCTGACTTAAGGAAAGAAGGGTGATGAAAATAAAAGACACATAGAAACAATCTCTTCAGTTGAACATCAGTCTCAATGACTCTGAACCCAGAAGAACAAGATGGTGTCTAGCTACTAAAACTCACTTCTCTGAAAGGGATCACATTAGTAGACCTTAGATTGTTGTTGTTAAGTGCCTTCGAGTCGGTTCCGACCCATAGCGACCCTGTACAGGGTTTCCGAGGGTGTAAATCCTTACGGGAGTAGAAAG
>NW_006408529.1:6424996-6436969 GCF_000296735.1 Chrysochloris asiatica
GACCCTGTACAGGGTTTCCGAGGGTGTAAATCCTTACGGGAGTAGAAAGCCTCATCTTTCTCCCGCGGAGCAGCTGGTAGTTTCGAACTGCTGACCTTATGGTTCGCAGCCCGATTCGTAACCACTACACTACCAGACCTTAGATAGAGGGGGAGAAAATGTGGAACAAAAAAAATAAAACAAAACAAAAAATAATTTAAAAATGCACAGTCTTATTAAGATTATAGAAACTTTTGGAACACCCAAAACTATGGTCCTTGTTCACCCTTCTGGTCTTGAACTGAACTCACCCCAGGGCTCAATTTTCAGCAAAGGATTCTCAGAAACCTTATACAAGGTTGCTGTGATTGGGAACCTATTCGATGGCACTTAACAGCAACAATAACAAATAAACAAATCTATAGGGCAAACAATAGCACTGAAAAGTATGCACACCTTAAAATAATCAACCAGGTTACAAAAAAATGGCAGCATTTCCTAAGGGCAAATTTCAGAAGGATTAGGAAAGAAGAAGGAATGAAGAAATGGGAAACACAGATGAAGTGGAATAAACGGTATTTCATTGTGAGGATTGCAGTCAGTGAAATGAAAAAAAAAGAATTGTTGATGGAACACTTTACCCAATTCACAATAAAAAGAAACAGATACAAACCTTATGGGATAGTTCTACTCTGCCCTATAAGGTAAGTATGAGTCAGAATGAAAAGAACAGTAACAGCAATGATTGTGCAGCAATATATGATTTTTTTTTTTTTACTTTCTCTAGTATTGTTAAAAATTCACAGACACCTTCAATTTACACCAGTCAAAATGGCATTTTTGACATTCTCCAGAAACTCAAATCCTATTCCAGTTCAATGTTCTAGCATTTAAAGGGAAAAAAAGAAAGCTGAATAGGCAAGATACAGAGTAGATAAGTGTAACTTTTCCCAACAAAATTCTTCTAAAACAATCCTTGATACCCTAAAAATTCAGGTACATTGTGGTGATGGAAAAACAAAACAAAACAAAACAACAACTCTGTGATGCAACTTTCCAGGTCTTTTTCTCACCAATTTCACTTTTCTATTTTCTTAAACATCTTCCTAATAAGCCCACTTTTGTTGTTGTTGTTGTTGTTGTTATAATTTCTTGTTCAGGAAACCACCCTACTAGGAAGAATGTATAAAACTTGGCAATCAAGTTAGCACTGACTTCATCAGTCTTGTTGAGGAAAGGGATCCACATCTGTGTCCAAACATACTTGATCTCTAGTCCAAAGATGTACTCTTTCTTCCTCTGTCTACTGTTCTGAACCAGCTGATCCTTGACTTGAGATATCCAAGGCAGGTGAAATGGCAGAGATAAGCAGCAAATACTTTTCTTTATGTGTCAGGAACGGGGTTTGACTTGTGAGTTGGTAGGGGATGGGAAGACAAATGGGATAGGAATGGGAAGAGGATCATCTCATAATCAGTACCCAAACTGTTCCTTCTGCCGGTCTTCTGGGCAGTATGTCCCATTTGCACTGGGGGCTCTGGTAGCGTAGTGGTTACGAATCGGGCTGCAAACCTTAAGGTCAGCGGTTCGAAACTACCAGCTGCTTCGCGGGAGAAAGATGAGGCTTTCTACTCCCGTAAAGATTTACACCCTCGGAAACCCTATACAGGGTCGCTATGGGTCAGAACCGACTCTATGGCACATAACAACAACAACAACAATTACTTTAGTTGTGAGGTGAAGTAAAGTGAGGGACAGATACATCAATTTGGAGCTAAGATAATGCTAAGCTATGAATCCGCTTCACCACCTCAAGTCAAAGAGATGTGAGGCTGAGAAGGGAGAGAGGAGATGGTTTTAACATATTGTTTGCTCACAGATTCAAGTCCTTGGCATTCTAAGTCGGGCCTGCTCTAGTCTGAATCTCTCCAAAGCTTAGGAGCATTTGAGGAGGACCTGAAAGAATTCACTGTGCTTGAATTTGCTTAAACTTACAATTTGCAAATGAAATACTTTCAGCTACTAAATTCCACTTGGCAAGTATACTGCCCAATCCCCTGTCAACCACAGAGCGCTCCTTATGGCTGTGACCCATTCTCCCCTAGAGTTTGAACCTTACTTCAAAGCCTGAGGCTCTACACTCTATCACACAAAGAACAGCCCAAGGGTATCTAGACTGACCCACGTACAGCAAAGTATTTGGGGAGGTTAGATGACTTCTGTGTTTAACTTGAGTCCATCAACTGAGTAACTAGGCTTTGAAACTAATAATCCTTTTTGCAAGATTTGCATTTCACTTTGTGACTTAGGAAGTTTATTTTAAACTTAAAGACAACAAAAGTAAACACTGTTACGCACACTAACCTACAATAAACTTTGAATGAATGCGTAGACACACATATAGGCTGAAGAGACATGGGAAATAGAATTGGAATATACCCATTCCACATGAAAAAGAAGAGGCTTTTTGCTCCAGTAAAGATTTATAGCCTCCAGTAAAGATTTATAACCCCTGCACAGGGTTGCTATGAGTCGGAATCGACTCCACGGCACATAACCACCACCACCATAGGTTTCAAAGAGAATACTTTTATATATGCATTTATTTGTGTGTCAAATATATCAATGAATGTGGTGGAGCATACAGTGGACAAAGTTATGAAAACTTCTTAGACATAATCAAAGACCTTGAGGGAAGAGTTATGGGGCCTGAGCACTCAGAGGGGGAGAAGAGTAGTACCAGTATCAACTGTCCAAACAAAGACAATGTTCTACATCCTACTTTGTTGTTGTTGTTGTTGTCAGAGTGCTGTAGAGTCGATTCCAACCCATAGCAACCCTGTATAAGGTTTCCAAGGAGCAGCTAGTGAGCTTGAACCACTGACCCTGCAGTTCCAATGGCTTTACAGTCTGGCACATTAAACCACAGCACCACACCAGGACTCCTCCACATCCTACTTTGGTCAATAGTAAATAAGGTCTTAAAAGCTAATGAGAGGTTTATCTATTACTATCTCTCCATTAACATGATAGAAAAGTGAAGGAAATTAAATAGTCATGAAAACAATTAATCCAAAGTACTAATGGATCATGTGAACATCAGTCTCCATGACTCTGAGACCAAAAGAACTAGTCTGCCTGCCAGGACCCACTTTTCTGAAAGGGTTCATATGAGAAAGTCCTGTAAAGAGTGAGATAAAAATATGGAATAAAACTCAAAATCATGAAAAGACCAGGCTTACAGGTCTGATAAAATCTGATGGAACCCTGAAACTCTGAGGCTTCATCTCACAACTGACAAATGATATACTTTCCGCTACTAAATTCCAATTGGAAAGTATGTTCCACTCTTCAGATCTGGAATTAAACTATGCCCATTGCTCAATTTTCAGCCAAATAACAGGTCTGTCTATAAGGGGAACAATAACATTAAGGAGGTATGTAATCCTTAGAAAAATCAACCATTTAAGATAATAAAGGGCAGTACTTACCAACGATAAATTTTGGAAAGATTAGGAAAAGAGGCAAAAAGGAAACAGGAAATACAGAAAGGAATTGGAATAACTAATATTACCTTGTGAGATTAAAATTAATGACATGAAATAAATTGAGTAAGAATTGTTGAATGAAAAACTGCTTTGTTTTTGAAACCTTCACCCAATTCACAGTAAAACAATATTTTCAAAAACAGGAAAAAAGAAAGTGAAATGCAGTTATTCTACCCAAGAAAAAAAAATTTTTATTAGTCTTAATTATTTTTCAAAATATATAACTGCTAGTTTTATCAATCTTACATAAAAAAATAACATTAACTTTTGCAATAACAGCTTTGGATATCAAGGACAATGTTGCATTTTACACAAAACTGGTTATGTGTATAATATCTAAAATGTAGAATGAAGTCATTTTGGGAAGATAAATTACTTTCCCAAGGAACCCAATGAATGGAATTCAAAATTTATTAAGAATGACATTGGTAACGTAGTGTATTGGGGATTTTATTATATAATTTTGATATGGAAGGGTGTCAAATTTTGTTTTATTTCATTTATAAGGCAATTCAACCATGAAAATAAGTGCTGACACTGTGTGCAGAAATTAATCAGGGTGTGGCTAATGGAAATAAGTCAGTAGTATTAATGAGAGTTGTCAAGATGAAAATTTCATTGTGCTTTGCTTATTTATATTTTGTTCTTTTTCAGATTACTTTTCATGGCTGTCTCTGGAAGTGCAGGAAAGTAGAACATGTTTCATATAGGTGTTAAGTGTTGTCAAGTCGGTATTGACTGATAGCAACTCTGTGTAGGGTTTCCAAGGAGTAGCTGGTGAGTTTGAACTGTGAACCTTATAGTTCAAACTGACCTTTCAGTCCAGTAAATCATCCTACAGTGCCATACCAGGACTCCATATAGGCACAGGTTCTTTTTAATCACTCACAAATGCTACTAGTATTAAGTTAGCGTGTCAGTTCCTGACATGCAAATTATTTTGGAATTTAAATAGGTTTCTTATTAATATATCTACTCTGACCTTCAATTCACTTTATCAAACCTGCAAGCTCTTTCTTGCATCTGTCTTCTCTTCCTTTAATTTACAATTTTTTATTTGTATAATTTACATTTCTCTCCCACAATTCATGCCTTGAGTCAAAATCCCATTATCATTTTATTTTGTTTGTTTTATTCTCTATACAATACTAAAGGAATTCTGTATAAAGTGTCTATTTCTTTACCTCCAACTAAAGACCTGGTCAGAGATCACAGAGCATGGAAACAGCAAAAGAATGGAGTTGGAATAGGAAAACATAAATATTTGAATTGCTCATAGAGAAAATGAACTATAGGCATGTGGACAGAGAGGAAAGGAACGATTCAACATGAATAGAAGAACCTGGAATAGTTAAGAATTTGCCAGAGGATGATGAAATCAAATTGGTTAATAAAAGAGAAATGAGAAAAACTAAAAAGTGGTAGAGAATGTCCAAGAAAGTTTAATGAAAATAAGCAAGATCATTCTTCCATCTGTGAAGTAAACGATAAAGATTAAACCATTTTTAGAACCAAACAGTTTGGCTGTAGTTGATTGGCAAATGGTCAAGTCAGGGTTCAGGGTAGAAAGAGAAGGGAGACAATCATACAAGAATTAGCATTTCAAAAAGAAGCTCAGAGGAAAAGAAAAAGCATGGATGCTTAAAAGTTAATAAAGGAGGGGAAAAAAAAAACAGTGAGAAAGGAGTAAAGGAAAAAAACAACAACAAAAATATACATAGTGAGGAAGGAACAAAGGAAACATACAACAAACAAATATATATATATATATATATATAATTTTATTTTTGTTGCTGTTGTGGCTATTAAGTGCCAGGAGCGGCTGGTGATTTTGAACCACCAATCTTTTGGTTCAAACTGACCTTGTAGTCCATTGCTTACCCTACAGTGCCACACCAGGATTCATATGTTGTTGTTAAATGCCATCGAGTAGGTACTGACTCATAGCAACTCTGTATAGAGTTTCCAAGGAGTGGCTGGTGAGCTTGAACTTCTGACCTTTCCATTCACAAACCCATCTTGCAGTCCAGTGCATTATCCTGCTGTGCCACACCAGGACTCATATGTCCTGGTGAGGCCCTGTGGGTTGAGGCCTGGTGTCCTGATGTGGCAATGTGGGTTAATGTGCTGGACTGCAAGGTCAGTTTGAACTGCAAGGTTGGCAGTTCAATTTCACCAGCCACTCCTCAGAAAACTTATACAGGTGGCTATGGGTTGGAACCAACTGAAAGGCACATATAAAATATCTCAAATGCAGAATGAAGCCATTTTGGGAAGATGAATTACTTGCCCAAGGAACCCAATGAATGAAATTCAAAATTTATTAAGAATGACATTGATTAAGTAGTGTATTGGGGATTTTATTATATAATTTTGATTTGGAAGGGTATCACATTTTATTTTATTTCATTTATAAGACAATTCAACCATGAATACACACACACACACACACACACACACATATACATGGAGTCTGGGTGTGTTGCTACAGGATAATGCACTAGACCTCAAGGTCCGTTTGAATCACAAGGTCGGCAGTGCAAATCACCTCCTCAGAAAACCTAGACTAGTTTGCCGACTCGAAGGCACTAACAACAACATATATTGAACCCTGGTGTGGCACTGTAGGATAAGTGCTCAACCACAAGATTGGTTTGAACTGCAAGGTTGGTGACTCAAACTCACCAGCCACTCCTCAGAAACCCTACACAGGGTCACTATGGATTGGAACCAACTCCACTGCACTTAACAAGGGATATATATATATAAAGTCCTAATGTGAGGCTGTGGAATAAAGCACTGAACTGCAAGGTCTGTTTGAACGACAAGATTGGCCCTTCAAATTCATCAGCTGCTCCTTGAAAACTCTATACAGGGTTGTTGAGTCAGAACTAACTCTCCTCTCTCTATATATAGAGAGATTGAATGAGGTAATAAAGTAGGTATGGTAAAAACAAATAACATTCTGTAAGATAAATGAATATTTAAGCATGAAGAAAATTCTTGAAAAGAAGAAATATAATTATCAATATGCATGAGGATTCCTGGTTGAAAGGTGAATAAACAGTTTGCTATTAAATCAAAGGGTCACCAGTTGGAAACAACCATCCCCTCCTCCATGGGAGAAAAATGTGGCAGTCTGCTTTCATAAAAATGTACAGCTTTGGAAACATTCATGGGGTAAGGCTGCTCAGTTCTACATAGATACTCTATGTCAGAATTGACTTGATATGCATAAAAGATTTTTAAAAAATGCTCAAAAATATTTTATTATATTAATATAATTAAGTTTAGAGGAAAACAACTCTGATTGTTCTAAAAAAATGGGAAAAAGAGCATTCTTACAAGCATCAATTCCCTTGGGAAAAAAGCAAATGAGGTTACTGGTTGATTCTGCTATCAAGAGAAGTAGGTACTATTTGAATGACATCATACTTGCATAAGGAAGAAAGCTAACCCAGGAGATTAATATTAAATACAATGTCTAATAACCAAAACCTTTATAAAAAAATAACTGGTTTGTTCATATCTTGAGGCTAATGCAGACTCATGGTAAAAGGTAAAGAAACGAAAAATTAAGAGGCCTTGAAACTCTGACTATTAAATAGTCAAACTAGAGGAAAGCAATTAGTCATTTTAAAAGCTTTACTTTTCTACTGAAGTTCATTCAACATAAGGAAAATGTAGCAGGCAAGCATATTATGTGAAGCCAAGTGTTAAAGGTTTGGTGAGCTTGTGTGTGTGTATTTTAATCAGAAATAATGCTGGTATAAATAAACAATCAGAATTTGTTGTCATTGTTGCTGTTAAGTGCTATTGAATCAATTCTGACCGATAGTGACGCTGTATAGGCGTCCAAGGAGCAGCTGGCAAGCTTGAACCGCCAATCTTATGGTCCATCACATTAACCTACAGCACCACACCAGGACTACTATAAGAATATAACAAGTGTAATATAACATCTAAAAATGTCCAAGAAGCCTATATTTGTCAATGAAATTATGAGTCTATAAAGACAAAAAACACGTAACAATTTTATACATAATTATACATACAATACACAGGTAAAGAAATTACAAAGTTCATGACCCATGATCTTTTTTAACATAAAAGTGGAACATAAAAGAAAGCTGACACTTCAAAAAATATTGACTTTATACTATTAAATGAATACTATTTAGTCATAAAAATTGGTCAAGATATTTTAAGCTTATCTGTCTGGTGAAATTAACTATTCAGGCAGGAACCAATATGATAAAAGAAAGGATTCTGTCTATGTTATTCTTCCATACTGATTCTTCTAGATGATATTGTTTAATGTAATACTCAAGGGGTCTATATTCAGTCTGAACATCAATCTGTATTAACAGAATCTTAAGACTTTATAAACACAGCAAAGTTGATTTTTTTTATTTAGGAAATATGTAATAATGATCAGCTATGTACTAGAGCCCACAACTAAAAATACAATTTTATGTACTATTTCATACAATGGAAATAGAGGAAATGAGGAAAAGTTAATTTTATGCTATTCAATGAAAACTAGATAAACTGAGTTGTCTTGAGCATACTCATTGCACAAATCAGTGTAAATATTTTTCAGTGGAATTTAGACATTAATCTTAAAATGTCCACATTAGAAATCCAAGGAAATATCCTAGTCCAGTGTGACTCAAACATTAAAATAAAAAAATAAAATAATCTGGTTCTTTATTTGTTCTTTGGTTTTAAAAATTCTTCTGATACAGTGCTGCATGTTTTGAACTTTTCTTTCTTCTTAACTTTTAAAAATTTTGTTTTCACATCACATAAAATAGAATTCATTCTGCTTGGTATTCAGATCTACGAAATGTGACGAATGTGTAGAGTCACTTATAAACCACCACAATCTGGCTACAGAATAGTTACAACAATCAAAAATTTTTTTTTCATTGTCTACCTGATGAAACACCTGGTGAAGTTCCTGCCCAACACCTGCTATCCACTTGTCAGTTCTCTGTTACTATGCTAATTTTTGTTGTTAGAATGTCACAAAAAATGGAAGCATACAATATATCCCCCTTGGGTCTGACTTCTTTCACTTAGCAAAATGCAAATTTCTGTTGTTAGGATGTCACAGAAATGGCAGCATACAGCATATTCCACTTGTGTCTGACTTATTTTATTTTAAAAATGTTTTTGTGATATATCTGCATTACTGAGAGCACCAAAAGTATATTAATTTATTTGCTTTGATAGCTGAGAAGTGGTACTGTCAGATTAGCACTCAACTGTGAACCACAAGTTCGGTAGTTCAAACCCATCAGCTAATCCTCTGAAACCCTATAATGGCAATTTACAACAACAGCAAAATTTTATTATATAGAATTACCACTGTTTATCTATTAAGAAGTTGAAGAACAGTTGGATTATTTCCTTGGTGTTATTATGAATAAAAAGATTACTAATATTCATATGCATGTTCATTTCACTGAATATAATTATTAATATATCCTGGGAAAAATCTGATTGTCTAAGATAAGCACTCAATTGAAAGTTAGCTTTGAACCACAAGGTCAGAGGTTCAAACTCACCAGCAACTCCTCAGAAACCCTATACAGGGTTGCTATGTGTAGGAACTGACTTAACTGCATTTACCAATAGCAAAACATGTATGAAAGAGCTTGTTATGTCATATGGTAAGTGAAACCTGCCAGGTACATATAGTTGATCTTTGAACAACATGTGGGTTAAGGCCACAGATCCTTGTACAGTTGAAAATCATAACATAGCTTTAGACTCCCCCATAATTTAACTATTAATAGCATACTGTTGACCTGAAGGCTAACAGATAACACACTATTGACTAAAAAATATTCTTTATACTGTATCTGTCTTCATAAATTCATGGAAATTTATATTATGTAAAAACTATGTACGGATTTCATAGGTCTGAGAAAAAATAAAAACATTAACTTGCTATAACACATCTGACTATGATCTAGACACAAAAAGGATAAGACATCAGTTTGAAAACAATCCCTATAAGAACAACATGAGATCTGTCAAAATTGAAGCAGGAACAAGCATGACATTTTTTGGTGAGTTTTGGTGGAATAATTGTGAAATCATCAATATTTTGCAAAAAGCTTATGGGAACAATGTTCCAAAAGAAAAAGCAGTTTACAAATGTATAACTCTTTTTAAGAAGGGATGAAATGAAATTGGAGATGATGTGGCAGACCATCCATATCAGTTTACATAAGTGATAGATTATCCACATCAATTTTCAGGAAGGAATTAATATTATCCATGCCCTAACTGGATGACACCTAACAACAACAACAACAATTGAAGAGGACTGATGATTAACAACAGAAACAATACCCAACACACAGACACATCAAATGGTTCAACTTATATGATACTGACTAAAAAACTAAAGTTTAGCAAATTTAGTGCTTGATGGATGTCAAAACTGTTTTATCCTTACCAGTTAAAGAAAAGGGAAGAACTGTCATTAAAAGTGTGATTAAGATTCCTAAATATATCTTAGAAGAATTATAACAGGTTATGAAATGACTTTATCACTATACTCTACAAAAATAAATAAATAAATAAATAAAAAGCACATTTAAGTGAGGTCTACCAAAAGGTAGAAGTGGATCGTTCAAATCAAAAGTGGACCAGTAAAAAGCAAAAGTCATGGCAACATTTTTATTTTGGAGTGATAAAGGAATTTTCTTGTTGACTTTCTTCAGGGCCAAAAAAAAACCATTTGCTTATCATGAAAGTATTTTGAGAAAGTTAGCCAAACTTTAGCAGAAAACCTTTCAGAATAGTTTCACAGAAGAGTTCTCCACAACAACAATACTCCTGCTCACTCTTTTCATCAAGCAAGACAATTTTACGAGAACTTTGATAGAAAATCATTAAACTTTCACCTTACAGTCCTGATTTGATCCTTCTGATATATATATGTATTTTTATTATTCCTGATCTTAAAACATCTTTAAAGGACACCCATTTGCTTCACTTAGTAATACAAAACATTGCAGTGCTACATTGCCATGGTTAAATTCCAGGACTCTCAGTTCTTAGGGTTGGATTTCATGAATGCTATCATCACTCATAAGGAGCTCTGGTAGGGTAGTGGTTACGAATTGGGCTGCGAACCACAAGGTCAGCAGTTCAAAACTACCAGCTGTTCCACAGGAGAAAGATAAAACTTCCTGCTCCAGTAAAGATTTACAGCCTCGGAAACCTTGTACAGGGCACCTATGAGTCGGAATCGACTCCATGGCACATAACAACAACATAACAACATCATCACTTATTCCTAAGGTTTTCAGTGACTAAATATTTGGAAATAGCTAGTCAGTCTTTCTTCCTAGTCTGTCTTCATCTGGAAGCTCATCTGAAACCTGTCCACCACGGGTAACCCTGCTGGTATTTAAAATACTGGTGGCATAGCTTTTAGAATCACAGCAACTCACAAGCCACCACAGTATGACAAACTGATTAGGAAAAAAAGAGTGACAAACTACTTCCAAATATTTAGTCACTGAAAAACTTATGAATAGCAGAGAAATGTTGTCAGATATAGTGCCAGAAAATGAGCCCCTCAGGTTGGAAGATACTAAAAATGTGACTGGGGAACAGCTGCCTCCTCAAAGTTGAGTTAACCGGGATGATGCGAATGGAGTAAAGCCCTTGGGAGAAAAGCACGCAGGACCTTAATTTGCTGATGGGGCACAACTCAAAATGAAAAGAAACAGATGTAAACATCTACTGAAAATTGGAACATGGAATGCATAAAGTATGAATCTGGGAAAATTGGAAGTTGTCCAAAATGAAATGGAATGCTTAAACATTGATATCTTAGGCATTACTGAACTGAAATGGACTTGTATTGGCCATTTTGAATCTGACAACCACATGGTTTACTATGTCGGGAATGACAAATTGAAAAGGAATGGTGCTGCATTCATCATCAAAAAGAGTATATCCAAATCAGTCATAAGGTACAACACTGTCTGTGACAAGGTAATATTGATGCATCTAGAGGGAAGCCCAAGTAATACCACTATTATTCAAATTTATGCATCAACCACTAAAGCCAGTGAGGATGAAATAGAAGAATTCTACCAACGTCTTCAATCTGAAATGGATCAAACATGCAATCAAGACATATTAATAATTACTGGTGATTGGAATGCAAAGGTTGGGAGCAAAGGAGAAGGATCAGTAGTCGGAAAGTATGGCCTTAGTGATAGAAATGATGCAGGAGAATGAATGATAGAATTCTGAAAAACCACTGATTTTTCATTTCAAATACTTTCTTTAGACAGCATAAGAGATGACTATACACAGTGAATAAGGAAGGTCGTAGAAGAATTGATGCCTTTGAGTTGTGGTGTTGGAGGAGAACACTAAAAGTGCCATGGACTGCCAAAAGAACCAATAG
>NW_006408529.1:6438384-6438927 GCF_000296735.1 Chrysochloris asiatica
GAGATGGATCAGCCAGGTGGCATCATTGATGACGTCAAATGTGGCAGCAGTAGTGAGGTTGGCCCAGGATCAGACATTGTTTCGTTCTGCTGCACATAGGGTCGCTATTAAGTCAGTTCTGACTCAATGGCACCTGACAACAAATCTGGCCAACTGATTAGAATAGATCCATATTTGTGCGCATTCCAAAGACAGGTGACCCAACAGAATGCGGAAATCATCAGGGAATCTCTTTGATATCCAACACGAGTAAAGTTTTGTTAAAGGTAATACAGAAATCGCTGCAAGCATACATTGACAGAGAACTTCCAGAGGTTCAAGCTGGATTCAAAAGAGGCCTTGGAATGAGGGATATCATCACAGATGTCCAATCGATCTTGGCTGAAGTTAGAAAATATCAGAAAGATGTTTACCTTTGCTTTATTGACTATGCAAAAGCTTTCGATCTTGTGGATCATGACAAGCTATGGACAACATTGTGAAGCATGAGTATTCCAGAACACTTAATTGTGCTCATGAGGAATCTGTACCTGGACCAAGAAG
>NW_006408529.1:6439686-6441403 GCF_000296735.1 Chrysochloris asiatica
GGAAGACCCCCTACAAGATAGATTGGCCAAGTGGCAGTATAGATGGACTCAAACATGGCAACAGTGTTGAGGTTGGGCCAAGATCAGGCAGTGTTTCATTCTGCTGTGCATAAGGTCACTAAGGGTTGGTATTGACTCGATGGCACCTAACAACAACATCATCACTTGTAAAAGTGTCTTAACATTTATGAAGATTATGTTGAGAAACAAAGTTTGTATTTTCTATTTTTAACACTTAATTCAATTTCCATGAACCTTTGACAATTCCTAGGACATTAGGTATAGTGCTATAGGATCAGCACAAGACTGTGAATCATAAGGTCAGCAGTTCAAACCCACTAGCTGCTTCACAGAAACCAGGTCACTATGAGTTAGAACACAATCAACAGCACTTAACAGCAACAGCGGTACTATATATGGAAAGAAGTCAACATGGAAATGTTACTGACTGATGTAGAATTGAAAGAGAAATACCTAGGAAATAATATGGAAGTACTTCCAGTTATTTTCTCATATTTCTTTTATAGTTTTCTGGTCATATTTTAATACTTTAAAATAAGCAGTAATCAAATAATCTCTCTAAGAGATGAGAGTTAAAGTGCTCAAACAAACTATTAAATGTAAAATGGGACTGAACTTTAACAGAACCAGACACTGCATTGCTTAGCATTATGTCAGTAGTATAATCCATGTGCATGTGACTTTTAAAAGAATCTCACAGAGAAGGCAAGTGTAAAGACTATATTACAGTTTATTAATCAAGCAGTTTTTCAATGAAAAAACCCATCATATGCCTAAAAATTGTACCTTATCTACTCTTGCAGGTTTATAGCTTTTGTATTTATATATATGTTTCAAATAGACATGCAAATTTATTTTTGAAATAATACTATTTTGATTTTCTTCCCAATATATATCACAGTAATTATTGTATGTGACATCTGGAGGCAAAACAGCTTCCTACCTATCATTCTTAATTGGTATATTATCCATTATTGATTTTGTATTGTATCTAGATGAAACAATATTTGATTTGAAATGTAGGAAGTAATATGAAATTTATTACTACCATGAGAGTACAGCAAGTAACAGGAAATTACTTAGTCAAATACAAGAAATGCTTTCTGTTGACTATTAAATTGTAATCCCTGTGACTGCATTACTGTATGAATTGAATAATAAAATAATTAATAAAAACAGGTTTACCTATGTTTTACTCTCTTGATATTTGGAAATGAAAATATTATTATATGTTAAAGTACTTCTCAAAATTATATGAGTAGGGTTTATAAATTGACTGCTACTTTTCTTGTACGCAGATAGAAATGAATAATAAAACTAATATGATATTTGTATTTTGTTATTGTTAGGTACTATCAAGCCAGTTTCAACTCATAACGATCCTGTATAGAGTTTCTGAGGTGTGGTTGATAGGTTTCTACCACCGATCTTGTTGTTAGAGTCCAGCGTTTATCCTATAGTACCACAGAAGACTGTCATAAATCATACAAAATAATAGTTGACACTGGTGACTAATGGTGAATAATTCTAATATAATCATGTCTGCAGGAATTTGATTAAATTTAGACTAATAAAAAGTGAGAATTAGACAAATAGTAAAGCTAAATTTTTTATGTTTAATATTTTTTAAATGTTTTATTGTGAATTATGTATTACTTTACATGGAAGAACATTAGCTTTACATTCATCCTATCAT
>NW_006408529.1:6443174-6444563 GCF_000296735.1 Chrysochloris asiatica
CATAATATTCCATTGTGTGTACATACCACAGTTTGTTTATCCATTCTTTAGCTGATGGGCAATTAGGTTGTCTCCAACTTTTTGCTATTGTAAATAGTGCTGCTATGAACATTGGTGTGCATATATCTACTTGTGTTATGGCTCGTATTTCTCTTGGGTAAATACCAAGTAGAGGAATTGCTGGATCATAGGCGATTTCTATTTCCAACCTTCTGAGGGATCGCCATATTGCTTTCCAGAGAGGTTGGACCATTTTGCAATCCCACCAGCAATGCAGGTCTCTTCACATTCCTGCCAGCATTTATTGTCCTCTACTTTTTTTGATCTGTGCTGTTATTGTTGGTGTGAGATGATATCTCATTGTTGTTTTGATTTGCATGTCTCTAATGGCTAGTGATCGTGAACATTTCTTCATATGTTTGTTGGCTTCCTGGATCTCCAATTTGGTGAAGTGTCTGTTCATATCCTGTGCCCATTTTTTATTGGGTTATTTCTCTCTTTTTTTGTAAAGGTGTTTAGCTTCCTATATATTTTAGAAATGAGTCCCTTGTCTGATATGTCATTGCAAAAGATTTTTTCCCATTCTGTGGGCTTCCTTTTTTACACTTCTAGTGAAGTCTTTTGATGCACATAAGTTTTTAATTGCCCCAATTATCTATTTTGTCTACTTTTGTTTGTGTAGTTTTAAAAATGTTTGGTAGTCTGTGTGTTTGCTGAATTAGTGCCCTCACATTTGTCCCTATTTTTTCATTGATGGCCTTCAAAATTCTGGGATTCACATTTAGGTCTTTAATACTTGATGAGTTGGTTTTTGTATAAGGTGTGAGGTGTAGGTCTTGTTTCAGTCTTTTACATATCACTTTCCAGTTCTGTCAGCACCATCTGTTGAAGAGACTATCACCTCCCCATGTGATATATTTAGGTACTTTGTCAAAAATCAGTTGGCTGTATGTGGATGGGCTAATTTCAGGATTCTCAATTCTGTTCCATTGATCAATGTATCTTTCAGTGTACCAGTACCAAGCTGTTTTGACCACTGTAGCCGTGTAATAAATTTTGAAGTTGGGGAGTGAGAGGTTTCCAACCTTTTTCTTCTTCTCAAGCAGTCCTTTGCTTATGTTGGATCTTTTTCTTTTCCATATAAAGTTTGTAACTGTTTTTTCCATATCTTTGAAGAATGTCATTGGTATCTGGATTGGGATTGCATTATATGTGTAAATTGCTTTGGGATGTATTGACATTTTCACAATGTTAATTCTTCCTATCCAGGAGCATGGTACCTTCTTCCATTTTTGTAGGTCTCTTTTGTATTTTTGTAATAGGGTTTTGTAGTTATCTTTGTATAAATCTTTTATTTCTCTTGTTACATTTATTCCTAGATATTTCATC
>NW_006408529.1:6458330-6464061 GCF_000296735.1 Chrysochloris asiatica
TTATTGATGCCGTTCTGAAAATTTTACTTTTATTTATGTTATGGTATAATGCATACTTAAGGCTATAGGCTTTCATCTTCATCAGTAAGTGATGACGTTCTCTTCACTTCAAACAGTAATGTTGTATCATCTGTAAAATACAAGTTGTGATTGAAACTTCCTCCAATCCTGATGCCATGTCCTTCTCCATATATCCTAATTTCTTGGATTATTTGTTTGGCATGAAGATTGAATGAGTATGGTAAAAGGATACAACCCTGAAGTAAATCTTTCCTTATTTTAAAACCAGACATTATCCCCTTGTTATGTTCAAATTTCTGCCTTTTGGTCTATATACAGTTTCCATATGAGCCCAGATAAACTCTATGTAATTATCATTCTTTACTATGTTGCCAATACTTTCTTAGGATCCCCAGAGTTGAATGTATCTGAATCACCAACAGAACAGTAGTAAACATCTTTCTAATACATAGACCACAAAACAGTTATTCAAACATCTTGCTTTCAGCCAAGGTTCAGCTGACATCAGTGATAACACCCCTCATTCTTCATTGTCCTCTGAATCTGATTCAAGATTCCAGAAGTTCATTGACAATAATAGACAAGAGGTAATGGTTTAACAAGATCAAGTCTTATTTTTTCACTTATGATAAGGTCTAAGGAATCTGAGGAGAATGAAATCTTCTTATCCCACTATTCTTAAATGTATGTAACTTTTGTTTGCATAGTTGCAATATAATTATAGCTCTTCCTGGAATCAAATCCTCTTGAATCCTAATGTGGCACTGTAGGATTAGCACTCAACTACAAGTTTGCATTAAATCATGAGGTTGGAGGTTCAAATTAACCAATCACCCCTCAGAAACAATATAGGAGGTTATAATGAGTTGGAACCAACTTGACAGCACTTAACAACAGTATAGCTAAAATGAAGAACAAAGAAACAAAGAGCAATAATCCAAGGCCAACTAAGTCTATTCCTGTCCTCAGCTTAACTAAGAGTTTCACCAGAAACTTCTGCCTACAGCTCATGAACAGAGCCAGATAACAGGACTTAGATAGTTGTTGTTGTTACATGCCATCCCTCAAGGAAATCTGAGAGTTTCTCTTACCACTCACATACTTTATGAGTAAAGGAAGTAAAAAAAAAAAAAATGCCTTTTAAGAGGTAATCTGCTCTCTATGTAGCTCCAAGAGTGCACAAGGATAAGAGAAATATCATATAATTTTTAATATCTGTCCACGATTAACACAGCTTCTATGTGTGTATGAGTCCTGGTGTGGTGCTGTAGGAAAAGCACTCAACCACCTGTTGGCTTGAACTTCAAGTTAGGCAGCTCAAACTCACCAGCCACTCCTCATAAACCCTATAAAAGCTTGCTATGAGTCAGAACCAACTCAATGTAACTTAACAACAACAAGGTGTCCTTAATACCTTTATTGAATTACTAAAGCATCTAGAAGTATTTATCTATATTGAAATTGAAAACTCTAATTTGAAAAGATTGGCAATATGGGTAGGCTGATGAATTGTAAAAATCTTTGGAACTTGATATATTATTGCTTATATTAAATAGATCTTACCTAAAAGCAGAGAATACCAGAACGATGTTTACTTATGCTTTATTGATTATGTGGAAGTACTTGACTGTGTGGCTCATAACAAACTGAGCGTAACATTGCAAAGCATGGTTATTCCAAAACCAAAAAGCAGTTTTTCAAACAGAGCAGTGTCCTCTTATTCTGACATCAGCAACAATACACTAAGTTCCATGTCTTCTCTTGAATGTGGCTATTGTTTCTGGAATTTCCCTGTCAATATACTGTATTTAAATTATATTCAGCAAAATTTTACTTGCAAGTGTTGTTATTGATAGTGTTTAATCATTTTTGCATTCTGTAAAGTCACCTTTATTTGAAATGCAAACAAATACAGATTTCTTCCAACTGCATGGCCATGTGTTTGTCTTACAAATTTTTTGGAATGGACAAGGATGCATCTTTTTTTTTTTTGAAATATTTAAAATTGCATTGCATCAATTCTAGAAACTTGTTTTTCTCCAGTTCTTCAGTGTATCTTGGACTTCTTCCATTCTATCAGTTTTAGATCATATGGTACTACTTGAAATGATTGAACATCGACTTATTCTTTTTGGTACAGTGACTCTGTGTATTTCTTCTATCTTATTTTGATGATTCCTGCATCATTCAATATTTTGCACATAGAATCCTTCTATATTGCAAACTGTGACTTTCATTTTTTGTTCATCTCTTTTAGCTTGAGAAATGATGAACATGTTCTTCCCTTTGGTTTTCTAACTCCAGGTCTTTGCATTTTTCATTATAATACTTGACTTTGTCTTCTGAGTTGGCCTTTGAAAATTTCTGTTCAATGTTTTTACTTTCTCATTTCGTCCAGTTCCTATACTTAAGGGCACATTTTTGCCTTTTCTTTTTTCCTGTCTTTTGAATAGCCTTTTTCTTTCTTCATGTATGATGTTCTTGATGTCATCCCACAATTCTTCTGGTTTTTTGTCTTTAGTTTCTAATGCATCACATCTGTTTTTGAGATGGTCTAAAAAGTTATTTTGGCTCTCATTGACTTTTTTTTAACTTTTCTTCATCTTCAATTTGCACTTGCATATGAACAATTGACAGTATCCCACAGGCTGCCCTTGGCTTTGTTTTGACTGACAACATCGAACATCTCCATTGTCTATACCAACAGTATTTTGTCAATCTGAATTATCTGTATTGCATCTGGTAAGGTCCAGATATAGTCATTGTTTATGCTGTTGATAAAAAGGCATTTGAAATAAAGAACTCATCAGTCTTGAAAAATTCTATAATGCAATCTCAGCATCATTTCTATCACCAAGATCATATTTGCCAAATATTGATTTTTCCTTTTTGTTTCCAATTTTCACATTCCAATCACCAGTAATTATCAATGCATCTGGATTACATGTTTGATCAATTTCTAACTGAAGAATTTAGTAGAATTCTTAAATTTCATCATCACTGGCTCTAATGATTAGTGTATAAGTTTGAATGATAACGTTATTAACTGGACTTCCTTGTTGGCATAAGGATATAATCCTACCACACACAACATTTCATTTGAAATGCTGTTTTTAACAACGAATGTGATGACATTCCTCTTCCACTTGTCATTACCAGTGTAGTAAATTATGTGATTTTCTGATTCTAATTGGACAATACCAGTGCATTTCAGTTCACTAATGCCTAGCATTCCATTTCATTTAACAATTTACAATTTTCCTAGATTCAAAACCATAAATTCCACATTGAGATTATTAATGGACATTTGCAAATATTTCTTCCCATTTTGAGTTGTGCCACATCATCAAATGAAAGTCTGTTTCAAAGCTTTGCTCCTTTCAAGTCATAAAGGCCAACTCATTTTGAGGAGGCAGCTCTTTGGCAGTCATATTTTAAATACCCTCCAACCTAAGAGGCTAATCTGGAACTGTATCAGACAATGTTCTGTTGTTATTCATAAAGTTTTAAAGGTCTGACCCTCTCCTAAACCCTGTTCACCATGAAGGAATCTGCTCTGGTGGCAAAACTTTCAATATTACAACAACCTACAAGCCACCACAATATGACAAACTGATGAATGGAGGTTGACTATTTCAGATCTTGAAATTACATATGAATTTTAGGATGTATGTCATAGACTTAGGTTCTACAGAGAAGCAAAAAGAGATGCTTTATATTTATACAAGCAGAAAGGTTTAACTCAAAGAAGTGGCTCACACAGTTGTAGAAGCTGACAAGCTCCATGTCTGTGTGGGCCACATGTGAGGCTGGAGGCTTCTCCTAATTAATATAGCTGCATGGTCGGAAGAACCCAGAGTAAGATGGCAAACTGCTGCTGATGCTCAGAAGCACTGTCATTACATGAGTCTACTAGTTCAAGTCTAAAGACAAGGGGTTAGATATAGGATCCAGACTCCACAAAAGGCAAACAAACTTTGCTTCTGTGTCCACATATATTGCGGTAGGTCACACCACCAAAGAAACTTCACTTTCACTTCATAACAGCTTTTTCATGGAGATGACTACATTATATTGGATCTCATCATGCGTGATGACTATATTTTAACCGCCAAACCACTGAGAATGTTGGCCCATCCAATTTACACACACCTTAACTATCACAATATGATTTTCCATTTCTGCAAAAACACGCAGTTGGGATTTTGATAGGTATTACATTGAATCTGAATTTTTGTGTGTGTGTTTATAGTATTTTTATTTTAACAACAGTGTCTTGTAATCTATGAACCTGTGATTTCCTTAATTTCATTAAATCTTCTTTGAAATCTCTTAGCAATATTTCATAATTTTCAAATCTTGCACCTGTTTAGTAAATGTATCCTTAATTATTTTATTGATTTTCATACTATTGTATCTGGAATTGCTATCTTAATTTCATTTTCTATTTTTTTCATGAATAATATATAGAAATATTGCTAATTATTGTGTATTGAATTTGTATCCTGCAACTTTGCAGATTATGCTTATTAGGTCTAGGAGTGTGGTTATGTGTGTGTGTATTCCTTGTATATAAATATATACATATATACAGGCAGTGGTTACAAATCGGGCCGTGAACCACAAGGTCAGCAGTTCGAAACTACCAGCTGATCCGCTGGAGAAAGATGAGGCTTTCTGCTCCCATAAAGATTTACAGCCTAGGAAACCATGTTCAGGGTCGCTATGGGTCAGAACCGACTCCACGGCACTTAACAACAACAACAGAAACATGACATCTGTAAATAGAGATAGTTTCAGTTATTCTTTTAAAAATTTACTTTGATAAAAATTGCCTTCCAGTACCATGTTGAGTAGAAAAGGTAAAAGCAGGGCATCATCTTCCTAATTTTTAGAGAAAAATTATCAGGTTTTCAGCACTGATTATGATATTTGTTGCTGTTGTTGTTTGGGGTTATTGAATCAATTACAACTAATAATGACCTATGTACAACAGAATGAAACATGGCCTAGTCCTGAGCCATCCTTACAGTTGTTATGTTTGAGCATATGGTTGCTGTCACAGTGTCAATCTATCTTGCTGTCTTCTTCTTTTCAAAGCCAACCCCTCACTTTTCAAAGCATCATGGCCTTCACCAGGCATGGGTACATCCAGATAACATGTCCATAGTACAAGAGCCAAATCTCATCATCATCCTTGATTCTATGTAATTGCGATATTGTTGTTGTTTTAGTTGTTAAGTGTCATTGAGTCAGTTCCAATACATAACAACCTTTTATAGCACTTCCAAGGATAGGCTAGTGAGCTTGAACTACCTACCCACCTTGCCATTTAAACTGACTGCAGTCCAGTTCATTAACCCCCAGCACCACACCAGGACTGTTTGTGATTTTAGCTGTGGGTTATTCAAATATGGTCTTTATCGTGTTGAGTAAGTTAATTTTTCTTCTGGCTTATCGAATGTATTTTATCATGAATGTTATTGGATTTTTTCAATTTTTAAAAATCATTTCAGTAGAGATGATCGTGTTTTTTTTTTTGTTTGTTTTTGTTTTTGTTTTCTGTTTCATTCCATTAACACACTTCATTCCAGTGTATTTTATTGATTGATTTTCATTGGTCCAACCAATGCGGAAATCCTTGGATAAACTCCAAATGGTCCTGTCAATAAGTTACTTCAGTTTGACAGTATTTTGCTGAGAATTTTTT
>NW_006408529.1:6464175-6481059 GCF_000296735.1 Chrysochloris asiatica
TTTTTTTGAAGAAGCATTTGCAAATGATGGTTGTTAATTCTACTGTAAATGTTTGCTAGAATTGACCAATGACATCATCTGCTCCTTAGTGTTTTTTACTGGGAGGTTTATGATTTGTCTTCATCTTGTTAACTGCCATCTAACTGCCCCTTGAATCATGTTGATCCCAGGTGTTACAGATTACAGCCACTCCATCATGTTTTCAATTTTTGCAAAAGCAGATTTCAGGGCTTTCTTCTGCAGAGCTGCTAGATGGGTTGACATTCCCAACCTTTCATTTAGCAGATGATTACAAACTACTAACAGCACTTAGGCTCCTTGGTTGTTGTTTAGTAAATTCTTAATGATGCCATCAAAATGCTGAGTTAACTTATCCTAATGCTTTCCAATCTTAACCTTTTCATATGGGATACATTACTTTACTATGCAAGGTATTTTAAGTATTTTTGCGTTTACTGTTTTTGATATTTGTCTCCAAAGACAATCAAACTAATACAACAGAGTTATGTATTATATATAAAAAAGACAATGGTGAACAATGATACGAAGTGCTATTAAGTTAGTGTAGTACAGTGAAGTATTTAATTCTAGCCATGTTGTTGTTGTGAAGTGTCGACAAGTCAGTTCAGACTCATAGTGGCACTGTATAGGGGTTCTGAAGAGCAGCTAGTGGATTTGAACTTCTGCTCTTGTGGTTAGCAGTCCAGTACTCATCCTACAGCACCACATCAGGACTACTTTCTAGCCATAGTCATAAACTGCCATCAAACATAATTTTATTACCTTGATCAGTCTGGGTAAGAGTAAGTAGGAAAATATACTGAGAGGATTATATAATTCAGTTATGGTAGTTAACAGGGGGAACTATGATTGTAAAAACCTAGAACTCAAATATTTAAAATGAGTCATCTCAGATGCAGGAATTGGGGGTCTCACTAGCATGAAAGAAGAGTCTGGAGTGAAGCATGTTTTTTGGACTCTGGGTTCCTGGAACACTGAGCCTCCTTGACCCAGGGACAGAAAGTTGTGACACGGGAAGAGTGGAAGAGAAGCAGCAGCTGAAGAACTAAGAACCATAGTATAAGTGTTTGTGTGTGGGGGACTTCCCAGCCAACAGAGCAAGTAATACCAAACGATTTAGGGCAGGAGGCTTGTTTGTAGAGTGGAATTCCATCAGAAACTTAACTAAGGGAGCTATGTACGTGGAATCACAGAATTAGAGCCCATAGCCTTCACGGTAAGGCTTATGGGTAATGGTGTGTCCTATGGGCATTTTTCAGCAGCCCTAAGGAGGTCTGGTAGCGTAGTGGTTACGAATCGGGCTGCTAACATTAAGGCCAGCAGTTCGAAACTACCAGGCGTTTCGCGGAAAAAAGATGAGGCGTTCTGCTCCCATAAAGATTTACAGCCTCGGAAACCCTGTACAGTGTCTCTATGGGTTGGAACCGACTCGACGGCACTTAACAACAACAACAACATAGTTCAGATATTTTTTGAGATGTTACAACTCTCATTTTATTTTTTGTGTTTTACTTGTTTTCTCTAGTTACTGTTCCTTTGTTTCTTGTCTTGATTTTATTTTCTTCATTTAGGTTAGTTGAATATGTTGTATAACATCATGTTGATTGATTGAAAGTGCTTTAAATGTATTTGTAAAACACAATTTTGAAGTTTCACAGCTATATTTCATTGACCACATTTGCTAATATAAGGAAATACAATGGTAAATCAGAAAGTATTGCTATTTAGATTGCTTCAAGTTCATACATGCAAGGGTTTTTCTTCCAAACAAAATGTATTTAAATATATTTCTGTAGTCAGTAGATAACTACAGACAAATTCTCTCAGTAGTGCACTTGTCTTAGTCTCTTTTGTTGTTGTTAAGTGCCATCGAGTCGGTTCCGACCCATAGCGACCCTGTACAGGGTTTCCGAGGGTGTAAATCTTTACGGGAGTAGAAAGCCTCATCTTTCTCCCGCGGAACAGCTGGTAGTTTCGAACTGCTGACCTTGCGGCTCGCAGCCCGATTCGTAACCACTACGCTACCAGAGCTCACTTTAGAGTGCCTTTAAAAACCACCACCACCAACAACAACTTTTTTGCCATGGAAAACAAAAATTGATTTTGAGGTCAGAGCTATTGTTGTTTTTTAGTGCCATGTCAGTTCTGACTCATAAGGACCCTGTGTAGGGTTTCTAAGGAGCAGTTGGTCAGTTTAAACAGCTGACTTTGCAGTTTGCAGTCCAGTGCTTATTCTACAGTGTCATATCAAAATTTCTGAGCTCAGAACTAATAACACATTTTAAGAAAATTAAAGTAAAAATATTCTCAAATAATTTAGGTTGTTAAAAATACCATGGCTTGTGTCAGATGCATCTAAGTTCTCAAACTGATATCTTTGCTCTTGAACACTTTAAAGAGGTTTTGTGCATCAGATTTACCTAAAGAAATACATCGTTTGATTTTTTTGACTGCTGCTCCCATTACTGTTGAAGAGTGTTGTGAAGTGCCGTCGTGTCAATTCTGACCCATAGCAACCCTGTATAGGGTTTCCAAGGAGCAGCTGGTGAGCTTGAACCACCGATCTTGCAGTTCAAACAACTTGGCAGTCTGATGCATTAGCCCACAGTGCCACACCAACCTATGCTATTGTTGATGATTAGTACTAGCAAAATGAAGTCTTTGACAACTTCAATCATTTCTTCATTTATATGGATGTTATTTATTGGTCCAGAGGTGAGGATTTTTGTTTCCTTTATATTGAGGTACAACCCATACCAAAGGCTATTATCTCTGATCATCAGTAAGTATTTTAAGACCTCTCTGTTTTCAGCAAATTGAAATATTTCAACAAAATTATGAAGCACCGGAGGCACTCACTCATCTATACCAAGAAATTTGGAAGACTGCTACCTAGCCAACCAATTAGAAAAGGTCCATATTTGTGTCCATTCCAAAGAGAGGTGACCCAACAGGATGGGGGAATCATCATTTGATACCATTTACATTATATTCAAGAAGAATTTTGCTAGAGATCATTTTTAAATGGCTTCTATATTACTTTGACAGAAAACTGTCATATCAAAACAGATTCAGATGAGGACATTGAATGAGGAATATCATTGTTAATACAAGATGGATCTTGGTTGAAAGCAAAGAATACCAGAGAGATGTTTACCTGTGATTTGTTGACTACACAAAGGCTTTTGATTGGGTGCACCATATCAAACTATGGTCAATATTGTGGAGAATGAGTATTCTGGAACACTTAATTGTGCTCATGAGTAACCTGTACGTAGACCAAGAGGCAGCTGTTCAAACAGAAAAAGGGAACAATGAATGGTTTAAAATTAGGAAAAGTGTGTGCCACAGTTGTATTCTTTAACCATAATTATTCAATATGGATGATAAGCAAATAATTCAAGACACAGGATTATATGAAGAGAACCTGTCATCAGGATTGGAGGTAGACTCATTAACAACCTATGATAAATGTTTATGATGGTCCTCAAATATGGCTGCAATGTTGTCCAGGGATGTAACTTTCCTAAAGAAGTATCCTCTGATTCTGAACCTATAAAAATATAACCCCAAATCTGACTGTATAAATTAGAATAATTTCCATTGAAATACTAATGTTATATGGGATTAAAGAATGAGAACATTTCCAGAAGTTTTAGCTAGTTATTGACCAATGTCAAGGAACCAGCTTCTTTACATTCTGGCATCTCCAGTTTATTGATATCATCTTTTCTCATGGTCATATTATAGCATCTGTATTTCTAAGCATTGCACAAAGACATAAAGATATCCAGCAAAAGTATTTCAAATGAAAAATTTTCCCATTTTCCTATCCACATGTTCTCTCAATCTCATATTATAGTACCTGTGAACTCCTATATTAATCATAAACAATAAGACTACAATGTATTTTTTAAATATCCTAAATTATTCATATTGTCAAATGGTGGAAGACACGTGCTTTCAGTAAAAGAACAACAACAACAAATATACATAAAACTGAAACTATAGTAGCAAGCAAGAATTTATATGTTTTGTTAGACATCCAAAAATAGTAAAATAGTTATATGGTGTCCAAAAAGTTTCAAGAGAAGAAGCCCATTTACTGTGATATAAATAATATATGGAAATTAAAACAACAAAACAGTTTTCTTTAGCAAAGGGAAGGTCATTAATGACTTTCCAATGTTTGTATATGAAGTGATGGAAGCATGAAAACTTTAAAGAAGTTGTTACTATTTCTAAAAAAAAAGCTATAATACTTCTTATAATATTATCTTTTTAAGTATTAGAAGAATAAAGTGAAATTGAACTTTGATTATATGTAATGATTAAAATTACAATATTGTATATGTTGACTTTAAGTAGATGATCTCAGTGTGAACTATTTCATGGACTACTATAGTTGTTGCTGTTAAGTTCTGTCTAGTTAGTTCTTACTCATAATAACTTTGTGTAAGTTTTCCAAGGAGCCACTTATGGGTTTGAACTTACAACCTTTTGGTGCTTAATGAAATAGTTTTTGAGGATAAACCTTAACATATTGTTTTGTTTTGTTTTTCTTTGCATGGAAATACAATTCATTTGATATTCTGTGGAATTTATTAATGTTTCACTTTTATCCTTGAAAACAATATCTTCTATAAGCCAACAGATAAATTCCTTTGAGGTTGTTTAAGTACTCTATGTCTGATACACAGAGATCTGATGGGAGTGAGGAAGTAGACAATTTCTTGGGAAGATCTAGTGTTCAACACTGTCTTAGAAAAAAGATAAATTAATTTAACAAATGTGAATATTCAGACTATCACATTGGTACATTTAGTAATTGTCAGCTACATAACTAAGCCTGCTGTTTTCTCTCTTTCTAGCATACTTAATATTTCATAAAATAGTCTGATACACTGCAGGATACCAACACTCTCTTTAATGTAACATTTTTCTTTGAAGGACTGAAACCAAGTGGTCTCTGCAGGGCATCATAAATCTTAGTTTTCATTTAGAATATAGAAAACATAAAGAACATAAAATATAATATTTAAGCCTTAGAGAAGACCAATTTCTAATTTAAAATGGGATTGTTATGACAGTAAAGGAGTGAGCAGATGATAAGAGGAGCACTCCAATTTATATATAAAAAAAACAGGCATAGGAGAACAGGGATTTTATATGATAGAGCAGTGACCAGAAAACCAAAAAAAAAAAAATGATCCACATGGACTACTAATTCTTTTTTTCAGTTATCCATATCAAGAATCTAGTAGATTAAAATTTAAATATTATTACTGAAGACACCTGCTAAAATTATTTTAGATTATATGTAATTAAACAATATGAATCAAATTAAGAAGTCATACTTTTAGTAAATATATGGAAATAATATAATTCAGGAAAGGTTTAAAGTAAAGTAATTGCATGGAATTAAGCCATAATACATTATAATTCCCTAATTACATACTACATCTTTAAACTTTACAAGCCATTAAAGCATAGCATGAATTTAATGGGATATCTAATTTTGTACATCTATTACATGATTCATTTCTTAGAAGTTCCTTTGAGTCAAAATATGATTAGGAGAATCTTCTGATTATTTATGTTAGACTAACATGCCTTTGTTCTATTTGTATGCATACCCTAGAATTTACAAAATTAACAAATATGAATTTTGTAACAAATATTTTAAAAAATTATCATTTTTACAAATTTCCCTGTAAACCTTTATTATGTAAAATAACACAAGAATATTAACATATTCTATATCCTCTTGGTTAAAATACAGCAAGTTTATTGATTAATTATTGATATAATATCCAGAGGAGTCCTGGTGTGGCCCTGTATGATAATGTGCTGGACTTCAAGGTCAGTTTGAGCCACATAGTCGGCAGTTCAAACCTACCAACTGTTCCTTGGAAACCCTATACAGGGTAACCATGAGTCAAAACCACTTAATGGCACTTAACAACATCAACAGCAACATAAGATCCAGAACTAATGGTTACCAGAGTTAACATTTAATAGTAAGTAGCATATGATACATGAGTCACCCTTATAAGTATCTTGGATATTTTATCTAATTTTCATCTGTACAATAACCTCATGAAGCACAATTAAAAAAAAAAAAAAAAGAAATTTTTTAGATTTGATAGTAAAACACAAATAGCTTGCCATTGAACACCAAAAAGAATTGGGACTTGACCTCAGCTACTCTGGCTCTAAAAACCATGCTTACAACATTGATACTATTTTAAAAACTTGATTAGGAATTGTTTTGATTTATGGTTAAGTAAAGATACTTTTATTTTCTAATACAACTTTTTGACAATAGAGTCATTTTTTACTAAAATGATACAAAACTATGATACTTGTCAATAATTATCAGAAAACAATTTCCCTTTCACTTCCTCATTGTTTTTGTTTTCAGTTCACTAATATGAGGGGAATCCTGGTGTGGCACTATAGGATAAACACTGGACCACAAGGTCGGTAGTTCACACTCACCAGCAACTCCTCGAAAACCCTATACAAGGTCACTATGAGTTGGAACCAATTCCATGGCATTCAACAACAATAAATATGAGAGGTTAGGAGCCCTTGTAGCATAGTAGTTACTTGTCAGACTGCTAACCAAGAGGTCAGCAGTTCAAATAGATCAGCCACTCTGTGGAAGAAACATGAGGCTTTCTGTTCCCTTTGAAATTTACAGCCTCAGAAAACTTATACAGGGTCACTGTGAATCAGAGTCAACGCGACAGCCCACCGCCACCACCATCAACATGAAGGGATTTCAAAATGTTCATACAAAAGTTTCATCACCTTTTAATTCCATTTTCTTCCATTCATAGATGACTAGTTAAAATAATGAAATTAAAATAAAATTTCTAAATGCTTGTAATAAATCATCTATTCTTTCTAACTCATCACTTCATTTTTCTATATAAACTTTCAAATAATTATTGGAATGACCATTTATGCTAACTATTGAAACATTTCTATAATTATATCTGATTGTTTGAATCAAAATTACTTCTGGTAAAGATTGAAAGTGAGTATTATTCAACCTTGCAAGTAATACATTATTATGTACAGTATGATGTCAAACCTTGAATCTAATATTAATGAATTGTAAGTATTTTCTTGAAAATGAGACTTGGATGAACCTGAAAATATTTGTCCTTTAAGTTGTTGATCTATAAGCTACTGAATACAGAAGGCAATGTATACAGAAGATGTGATAAAATGGTAGTAGATTATTGCATACTTTCCAATGATAGAGATGTCCTTGACTTAGTGATGGTTATTTCAAGGTATTTTTCATTATTATTAAATATCATCAACTGGTAAAGTTTTCTAATTCATGGAAATAAACTGCTGTATTTTCTAATACATTATTTCAAGGTATTTTTCATGATTATTAAATATCATCAACTGGTAAAGTTTTCTAATACATAGAAATAAACTGCTGTATTTTCTAATACATAATAAAAAATGACATTTTCATATCATTTTCTAATTATTTTCATTTATGGAAAAAATCAGTACCTAAACTAAATCAAAATGACTTTTAAAAATGAATTTTAATGTTATAATTACAAGGCAAATATCATTAGTTGTATTTTAATAAGTGCCTCCTGGTTTTTATAGACTTATTTGTTCCTATCACTTTAAATATCTATATAATTTTGAGAATTTTAAAAGAAAATCTAACACCCAGTATTTTCACGCATTTTGCAACATTTAAAAAAATTAAGTATAAAAATAACTATTTACAAAAATAATATAAATATGTGTAGAAAAAACTAAAGAAAAATCAAAGGAAAACGCAACAGTTTTTAATTCCTTCATTACTTAAATGATCCAGTGGAATTAGAATACTACCCAGGAAATCTGTAAGGTGTCAGCACAAAACAGAACAAAAGAAGTAGAAATTGACATCTGTGGCTTGGAGAAAAAAATGGCAAGTTGAGGAAGGAACCAAGTAGCCATAAAAATTGTAGTCTTCTAAAAGACATAGGTAAATATAAATTCTTATTTTTATTTTCTTCCTCTATTAAGTACATATTCATGAATAAATATCAGAAAGAAGACACAATATTAATTTTGGAAATAATACATATAATTTATGGAAGATAGTTATAGAAAGAAATGTTACTTTTATATGAAATGTTGTTGTTGTTGTTAGGTGCCATCGAGTTGGTACTGACTCATAGTGACTTTATGCACAGCAGAACGAAACACTGTGCAGTCCTGGGCCAACCTCAATATCATTGCCATGCTTGGCCCATTGATGCTGCCACTTTGCCAATCATTAGCACTGGGGGTCTTCCTCTTTTTCTCTAACCCTGCACCCTACCAAACATGATATCCTACTCCAGTGACTGGTCCCTCCTGACAATATGTCCGAGGTAAGAGAGATGAAGTTTGGCCATCTTGGCCTTCAAGGAACACTCTGGCTGCACTTCTTCCAAAACGGATATATGGGTTATTTTGGCAGTCCATGACACTTTTAGTATTCTCTGCCAACACCACAATTCAAAGGCATTAATTCTTCTATGATCTTCCTTATTCACTGTCTAGCTTTTGCATCCATATAAAGTTATTACAAATACCATGCCTTGGGTCAGGCACACTGTAGTCCTCAAGCTGACATCTTTGTTCTTCAACACTTTAAAAAGTTCCTGTGCAGCAGATTTGCCTAATGCAATACGTTGTCTGATCTCTTGACTGCTGCTTCCACGAGTGTTGGTAGTTGATACAAGAATGAAGTTCTTGACAACTTTAATCTTTTCTCCATTGATAAGAATGTTGTTTATTGGTCCAGTGGAAGGATTTTTGTTTTCTTTACATTGCGATGCAATCCATATTGAAGGCTGTGCTCTTTGATCTTAATCAGTAAATATTTTAAGTCTTCTTCATGATCAGCAAGTAAGGTTGTATGATCTGCATGTCACAGGTTGTGAATGGGTTAAGGTTAGTCCTGATGCCATGTTTTTCTTCATATAACACAGCTTCTCAGATTATTTGTTCAGCATACAGGTTGAATAATACGTTGAAAAAATACAACCCCATCGTACATTGTTCTTAATTTTAAACCCCTCAGTGTTCCCATATTCTGTTCAAACACCTACCTCTTGGTCCAGGTACAGAATTCTAATGAGCATAATTAAATGTTCAGAAATACTCATACTTTGTAGTGTTCTCCATAGCTTGCCATGATCTGCACAATAGAAAGCCTTTGTATAGTCAAAGCACAGACAAACATCTTTCTGATATTCTCTGCTGTAAGCCAAGATTCATTGGACATCAACAATGAGATCCCTCATTGCACAGCATCTTCTGAATCCGGCTTGAACCTCTGGAAGTTCTCTGTCAATGTATGCTTGTAGCCATTTCTGTATTACTTTTAGTAAAACTTTACTTGCATGGGATATCAAAGATATCGTCCATTGATTTCTGCATTCCATTGGATCACCTCTCTTTGGAATGGGGACAAGTATGATCTCTTCCAATCAGTCAGCAGAATTCTATCATGGGATCTCCAGCATCATTTCTATTGCAAAGGCCATATTTTCCAACTACTAATGCTTCCTCTTTGCTCCCAACCTTTGCATTCCAATTACCGGTAATGTCAATACATCTTGATTGCATGTTTGATCAATTACAGATTGAAGGCTTTGGTAGAATTCTTCCATTTCATCCTCACTGGCTTTAGTGGTTGGTGCATAAATTTGAATAATAGTGGTATTAACTGGTCTTCCCTGTACGTGCATCAATATTATCCTGTTACAGACAGTGTTTAACTTCATGACTGATCTGGATATGCTCTTTTTAACAATGAATGCAACACCATTCCTCTTTAATTTGTGATTCCTGGAATAGTAAACCATGTGGCTGTTAGATTCAAAATGACCAATACCAGTCCATTTCAGCTCACTTATGCCTAAGATATCAATGTTTATGCATTCCATCTCATTTTCGACAATTTCCAATTGTTCTAGATTCATACTTCATACATTCCATGTTCCAATTATTAATGAATGTTTACAACTGTTTCTCTTCATTTTTAGTTGTGCCCCATCAATAAATGAAGGTCCCACGGGCTTTACTCACAAAGGCTTTACTCCATTCGTGTCATCAAGGTCAACTCTGCTTTGTGGAGTCACATTTTGAATACCTTCTCCCCTGAGGGGCTCTTTTTCTGGCACTATATCTGACAGTGTTTCTCTGTTATTCATAAGGTTTTCAGTGACTAAATATTCAAAAGTAGTTCGTCACTCCTTCTTCCTACTCTGTCTTCATCTGAAAGCTCATCTGAAACCTCTCCACCATGGGTGACCCTGCTGGTATTTAAAATACTGGTGGCATAGCTTCCAGAATCACAGCAACTCACAAGCTACCATAGTATGACAAACTTACAGACATGTGGTAGCAATGTTGTTATTAAATTCCTTCAATTTGGTTCCAATTCTGTGTGACCTTGTATAGGGTTTCCAAGGACTGCTTGTGAGTTTGAACTTCTAACCTTGGTTATCAGTTCCATGCCTGTCCTACAGCACTATACCAGAACTCCATTATATTAAATAAATCATTGAAAATATTTAAAGTACATTCGCAATACATCAGAAAATTTATTTTAAGTTTCATTAACTTTTTGCAAAACTCACTGAATTGTAATGTTTAAGAATCTTCTGAGACTCAGCAAACAAAATGATGAAGGTGAGGAGTACATTGCTTTTATATAATTTTTCTAAATTGTAAGAACTGATAGATAAATTATCAAAACAAACTAGATTAGAGCTATTAAGTCAACTCAGAATTGGCTTTAATGATACAATTTTAAATAGTTAAATTTACAAAAGCATAAAAATATATGAAAAGAGGTAAAGAAAAATCAAAGGAAAGGCAACAAATTAAATGTTTTTTTTTCGTACTCAAGTCACCCAAAGTGGAATAATACCTATGCAATACCTAAAAATAGGCAATGTGCAAATTCATTACCATAAACCAAAAAGCCTATTACCTATGGTTTTAAAAAAAACCTGATGCCTGAGAATATATGCATATGATAATAAAGATAGAAATGATATTTGAAAAATGCTTTTCGGGATAGTATTAAGCTAGACTTCCGTTTATGATTTAAAGAAAAACATCAAATGCAGTCAATCCCATCACAAAACTACTCCTTAATGATAGAAATTTGGATACAATGTGTATTGGTAATTTGATTTCATTATCCAAATAAAGTTCTTATTTTCTCTTTGGAGGCAGGGTACCAGACATGGAAGGAGGGTATTAAATGATAGGGTCATCAGTTCCAATTGATAGTAACCCTGTATAGGGTTTATGAAGAGTGGCTAGTAAGTTTGAACTGCTGACTTTGCAGTAAAACTGAACTTGCAGTCGAGTGCTTATCCTAAGGCATCATGTCAGGACTCCAGGGTTTTATGATGTGGCATATTAAATAAGTAGAAAAAAAAATCAATAATAGACTACAAACTCAATGAGTGTGGGATGGAGAATGGAATTATAAGAATATATATATGTTATGGGTGGAATCGACTCAATGGCACTTTACATCAACAACAAATATATGTTTGATAAATGATATTTACACATGAATATTTTTTTTTTTTTTGCAAATATTTCCCTGAATGTGATGGAGCATACTAGGAACAAAGATGTCCAAACCTCTTGAGCCTTAAGACTCAGGGAACACCGATCATCACAGGGGACATAAAGGTCAATTGGCATAACATAGTACAAAAGATACTTTTTTTTACAGCCTAGTTTGGTGAGTAGAATTTAAGGGATTAAAAACTTGTGAGTGCATCTAAAATGCAACTACTGGCTTCTCTACCTGTCCAGGAAAAAAAAAATAAATAATGATGGAAATTGGAGACATATGGAAAATATTAGGCCAATGAACTAATGAAACATTCAATCATCAGTCTCCATAACTCTGAAATAAGAACTAGACGGTGTCCAGCTAACACTATTTACTGCTATGAAAGGGATCACAATATAAGCTCCTAGAGAGTAGGAGAAAACTGTGGGTGGAAAACCTCAAAATTATTAAAGATAGCAGGTGTACCGGTTTGATAGAGACTGGTAGGATTCCCCAAGAATATGCATGTAATCATACTTCAGATCTGGAAATGAACTCATCCGTATGTCTCATTTTTTAGAAAAAAAAAAATTGATATATTGGTGAGATACTCACACCTTAGAATAATCAATCAATTCAGATTAAAAAGGCAGCATTTGTTCAAGGACAAAGTTCAGATGGGTGAGGAAAGAAAGAAGAATGGAAACATGAAAAAAGGGAAGAAATGGCATTAGAGATATTTCATTATTGGGATTGCAGTGAATAGGTGAAGCAAAGTGTATATGAATTGCTAAATGGAAAATTGATCTGCTCTATAAATCACACAACTCAATCAAAAGAAACAAATAATTGCAGAATCATTCTTAATGTTTCATATTTCCACAATTAGAAAATCTTAATAAGTTAAATGCACCTTCCAAATATCAGAGTTGAAACAGCAATAGTGCTGAAATATTGTATCCATAAAACATATTACATACACAATAGATATACCTTTTGAAAATTTGCTAAACATCGACAACAAATTCATTTTAGTTATCTATCAAATATTTTAAGTAAATCAAATCTTATAGCTACATATACTCTACTTTACAAAATTGAAGTAAAACATTTTACTTTACAAAATGAAGTAAAATATTTATAGGCATATTTTTCATCAGGCCCTTCTCAACACAGTATTTTAATACCTGTCTGCTAGCCTACCTGGAAAGATTTGCCTATAAGTTCTGTTCCAGAAAATGTTTATTAGGTGAAAGAATTTCTCTTGCTCTTACCTTCTGCATTCGCTAAGATATCTAAACTGAATTTGCGGATCAAGACCATCTAGGCCAGTATAATTTGAATTGAGTGACCAAAGTCATAATTACAGATGTAAAAGAACACTTTTACCATGGTCATTGACTATTCAAATGACCAATTTGATTCCTAGGAGCTTACCTTCCAGTGGTACATTATTATCCTTGGATGTTTCTTCTTATTGTTGTTGTTGTTAACTGTCCTCAAGTTAGTTCTGATTCATAGTGACAGCCCTGGAGGAAGGTTTTTGCCTTCTTTCAACATTTGTGGTCAAACCAACCCTGGAGAACTACTTATGTCTTCTATCAATCTTCCTGTGAGTCTAGGAGACAGTAAGTGCAGGGACTCTGAATTCAAAGAACACGTTCCACTTCTGGCTCTACTATTCGGTGGTAATAAAGTCCTCCTGATATCTACTCCTCTTTTATATCTCAAAAAGGAGTCCAGGTGGCGATGTAAGGTAAGTACTAGACTGCTAACTGCAAGCTTGGTGGTTCAAACCCAAGGTTCTCCTTAGAAACCTTACACAGGTTCACTGTGAGTCAGAACACTGAAGAACCACTTCAAAAGTGATTGACAGTGAAAGAAGTCAAATAAATTGGCTATCACAATTAATTCAATGAAGTTACTTTTTAAGTCTTGAACATTTGTGTGCTGAGTTATGCCTTAAATTTTATAGACAATAATATTTATAACTTTATATGTAATAAATGTTTGACATTCATGTGTATACAATGTAGCATACATTTAATATAATAAATACTTATATACTTACAGCAAAATAGAAATATTAATATGTATTCTGTCAAAAAATGTGATTTATATATCAAGTGATTTTTTTATTATGCAGAACACAGTGCTTAATGTTACTCCATATATGCTAAACAAACAAGACATTGGAAACATTAAGTGGAGACAATAAAATCATCAATATTGTTCCATCTTGAAAAATGTTTCTGTTTTGCAACAATGAGTGTGTTTCTAAATTTATCTTTCCTAGAAAGTAACAAAAGATGTTTATCAGAATATTGCATTTATATTTATCAGACTATTTGCATATCTCCAAGTAAAGAAATTGAGAAATTCCTTGAGGAAATAATTTAAATGAAGATTTAGATAATATAAAAATATATTATTTTTCGTATTCCATCAGACTGACATTTTTAAAAGAAATTTATAGATATTGTCTAAAAAGAAGTAATATCAAGTGTATAAGTATGTATGTGTTTTATGTATAGCTTAGCCATTTATGATGTAACCTCTCAAACATAGCAACAATTGTGAGGATGGCACAGAAATAAAAAGTGTTTCATTCTGCTATGCAAAAGGTAGCCAACTCAATGGCACATAACAATTACTATAGGCCATTGTGAAAGAATGAATGTGATTGTTGAACAGCAACAGTCTAGATTTTGCACTAGATGGATGGATACAAATGGCTTTTGATGAGATAAACCTTAGTGGATTGACTAATAATATTGAATGTATGTTATTTAAAATTCAAAACTTCACCGCATGGGACCCAGCACAGCTTGTTGATTAATGATTTTTACCTAGTATAGTTTTCCTTCTTTCTTGTCTTCTTCATGACTTTTTGCTTTCTTCCTGTATGATGTTCTTGATATCATCCCACAATTCTTCTGGTCTATGGTATTTAGTGTTTAATGTATCACATATATTCTTCAGATGATCTCTAAATTCAGGTGGGATATATTCAAGGTCATATTTTGGTTCTTGTGGGCTTGTTTTCATTTTCTTCAGTTTCAGTTTGAATTTGCATATGAGTAATTGATTGTCTGCTCCACAATCTGCCCCGGCCTTGTTTTGGCTGATGATATGGATCTTTTCCACCATCTGTTTTCACAGATGTAGTCAGTTTGATTTCTATGTATTCTATTTGGTGAGGTCCATGTGTATAATCATCTCTTACATTGTCTGAAGAGGATATTTGAAATGAACAAATAATTGATTTTGCAGAATTCTATCATGTGTTCTCCAGCACCATTTCCATCACCAAGGCCATATTTTCCAACTACTGAGCCTTCCTCTTTGTTCCCAACCTTTGCATTCCCATCACCAGTAATGATCAATATGTCTTGATTGCATGTCTGATAAATTTCATATTGAAGAATTTGGTAGAATTCTTCTGTTTCATCCTCACTAGCATTAGTGGTTGGTGTGTAAATTTGAATAATGTTGGTATTAAATTTCTTCATCTGTAACAGTCATGTTATTGTTGTTAAGTGTCATCGAAATGGTTCTGACCCTCAGCGACCCCATATAGGGTTTTTGAGGAGCAGCCAGTGATCTTGAACTGCCAACCTTGCAATTGAAATGGCTTTGCAATCTGTTGCATTAACACACAGCACCACACCAGTTATTGTTAATGCTTAAATATGAATAATAATTGTATTGACTGGTTTTCTTTTTAGGTTACTAACTCACAGATTACAGCATGAGACATCGGGATATAATTTAAATTTCCTTTTTGACAATTAATATAATTCTTCTTTAGTTTGACATTTTCAACAATAATAGACAGAATGGTTATCAGAATAAAATGACGAGTATCAGTCCATTTTACCTCACTAAAGGAGCTCTGGTAGCATAGTGGTTACGAATCGGGCTGCGAACCTTAAGGCCAGCAGTTTGAAACTACCAGCCTCTCCGCGGGAGAAAGATGAGGCGTTCTGCTCCCGTAAAGATTTACAGCCTCGGAAACCCTGTACAGGGTCGCTATGGGTAGGAAACGACTCGACGGCACTTAACAACAACAACAACAACAATACATAGGATACATTCTTATAGCATTTCATTTCTTTACAATAGCTTTTATTTTTCCTTGATTCATAGACAATTTTCCTTTATTAGTTAATATCATCATTTGAAAAGCACTTTCACAATAAATGCAATATCAGTTATTTAATTTAAGCACAGAGAAAACATTTTGAGTAGTTGCTAATAGGCAATAAAGCAATTATCAACATATATGATTGAAATCATATAGATACTGTGGTGTAACAAATTACTCAATGTGTCTCTTCTAGCCTTGTGGACTCCAGGTGTGGCACTCTAGGATGAACATTGGACTGAGAAACATAAGGTTGGAAGTTCAAACATAACAACTAATTTTTGAAAACCCATTACAGGGTCGCTATGGGTTGCAACCGACTCCATGGCACACCACCACCACCATACATGTGGACTTCAGAAGAAGAAATACAATACATAGAAATCAAATTAACTGCATCTGTTGTAAAAGACTATGGAAAAGCTTAATACCATCAGCCAAAACAAGGTCAGGGACTAAATGAAGAAGAGATTATCAATTGCTCATATCCAAGTTCAGTCTGAAGTTCAAAAAAATTAAACAAATCCTTGAGAGCCAAAATGACCTTGATCATATCCCACCTGAATTTAGAGACCATCTCAAGAACAGATTTTGTGCATTAGACACTAATAAATGAAGCATAGAAAAGTTGTAGAATGACATCAGGAATATCATACTGGAAGAAAACAAAAGGTAACTAAAAAGACAAGAAAGAAAGAAAAGACTGAAACTGATTTAAGAAGGGACTCTGAAACATGCTCTTAAATGTATAGAAGCTAAAGCAAATGGAAGAAATGAGGAAGAAAAAGAGGAGAGCAGAAAAATGTTAATTGACATCTCAAGAAGCAGAAGTTAAATATTATAGTGAAATATTTGAAGACCTGGAGTTAAAAAACCAAAAGAGAAGAACATGTTCAACATTTCTCAAGCTGAAAGAACTGAAGAAAAAATTCAAACCTTAACTTGCAATATTGAAGGAATCTATGGGCAAAATGCTCTGGTAGTATAGTGGTTACAAATCAGGCTGCTATCTTCAGGGTCAGCAGTTCGAAACTACCAGCTATTCCATGGGAGAAAGATGAGGCTTTCTGCTCCTGTAAAGATTTACAGGCTCGGAAACCCTGTACAGGGA
>NW_006408529.1:6500758-6512815 GCF_000296735.1 Chrysochloris asiatica
GTGTTGGAGGAGAATATTGAAAGTGCCATCATCTGCCAAAAGAACCAATAGATCCATTTTGGAAGAATTGCAGCTAGAGTGCTCCTTGGAGGCCAAGATGACCAAAATTCATCTCTCATATTTCAGACATATTATCAGGACAGACCACTCACTGGAGAAGGATATCATGTTTGGTAAGTTGGAGGATCAGAGAAAATGGGAAGAACCCAATGAGATGGATTAGCCAAGTGGCTGCATCGATGGACTCAAGCGTGGCAACAGTAGTGAGGTTGGCCCAGGATCGGGCAGTGTTTCATTCTGCTGTACATAGGGTCACTATGAGTCGGTACTGACTCAATGGCACCTAACAACAACAACAAAATGAGTCAGAACCAACAACTGCAATTAATATCAATAGCCCTCTAGGTAGTGAATTACTCTCCATTCTCCCCTTCCCCTTGCAACAATCAAAAAATAGTTCTTTTAGCATGAAATCTTTTCTTGAGTCTTTAAAATAACTGTCTCATATAATATATGCCCTTTTGTGATTGAGTGACTTCACTAAGCATAATGTCCTCCGGGTTCACCAAATTCAGCATTATTCTTCAACATTCATAGTATTCTATTATGTGTATGTACAAAAGTTTTGTTTTGTTTTGTTTTTTTAATCCATCCTTCAACTGATAGTATTTAGGCTATCTCTATTTCTTGTTACTGTGAATGTTGTAAAGATGAGAAACGGTGTGCATATATCTACTCGGGCCATGGTTCTTATTTGTTGTTGTTATATAACCAGTGGAGTCCTGGTGTGGTGTTATAGTATAAGCACTAGAACTCAAGGTTGGTTTGAACTGCCATCCTTGCAGTTCAAACCTATCAGTCACTCCTCAGAAATCCTATACAGGGTTGCTTTGAGTCAGGATCAGTTCCACAGCACTTAACAACCACAACATATACCAACTAGAGTGATTACTGGGTCACACGGCATTTCTATTTTCAACTTTTTGAGGAAGCATCATATTGTGTCCCACAGTGGCTGTACCCTTTTACAGTCCCACCAGCAATGTGTGAGGTTCCTAGTCTCTGCACATACTCAGCAGCATTTGTTGTTTTTTTTTTTTTTTGAACTTTGTTTGTAATGCTGGGGTGAGATGATATCTAATTTTATTTTGATTTGTATCTCTTTAATGGCTAATGATTGGGAACATTTCTTCATATGTTTATTTACTTCCTGAATATCTTCTTTGGTGAAATGTCTGTTGATGTTCTTAGCCTATTTATTAATTGAGTTGTTAACTTTTTTTTTGTAAAGATGTTTGATTTTCTATAAATTTTAGAGATTAGTATCTCTTCTGATATGTTTTTCAATTTTTTTTTTTCCACCTGTGTGCTATCCTTTTACTGGTTGGTGAAATCTTTTAATGCACATAAGTACCTAATTTTTAGGAGGTCCCAATCATCTATTTTGTCTTGAACTGGTAGTGTTCTTTTAGATATTTTGACAGTGCATTTATGCCATGTATTAGCGTCTCTAAATTTGTCTCTGTTTTTAATTGATGATCTTTATATAGTCCTAGGTTGTAAATTTCAATCTTTAATCCACATTGATTTTGTTTTTGTATATTGTGTGAAATATGGGTCTTGTTCCATTTTTCTGCAAATGGGTTTCCAATTTTGCCAGCACCATTTGTTGAAGGGACTATCTCTTCCCCTTTAATGTGGTTTGGCCCTTTCTTAAAGACTAGCTGACCGTTGGTGGTTGGATTTACTTCTAGGTTCTAAATTCTGTCCTATTGATCTATGTATCATTTATACATGTAGTACTAGGCTGCTTGATTACTGTGATGCAAGATTTTGTGATCAGGAAGTCAGATGACTCCAATTTTTTTCCTTCTTTACGTATCCAAATTCTTGTTTCTTTACATGTAAAATTAGGGATCAGTTCATCCATTACCTTAAAAAATAATTTTGGAATCTAGATTGGGATTGCATTATATCTATGGATTGCTTTAGGTAGTTTTGACATTTTCATGACGTTAAATCTTGTTATCCATGAGCATGGTACATTATTCCATTTTTGTAAGGCCCTTTTGGTTTCTTTAGTAGTATTTTGTAGTTTTCTTTGTATTGGTCTTTTGTTTCTCAATTAGATATATTCCCAAATATTTTTATTTTGGGTGACTATTGTAAATTGTGTTGTTTTCCTGATTTCCTTTTCAGAGCTGTCTTTATTAGTATACAGTAATCCAACTGATTTTTGTATATTGATCTTATACCCTCCTTCTTTGCTGAATCTTTCAATGAGTTTCAATAATTTTCTTGCTCAATTTTTTTGGATTTTCTTTGTATAGGATCATATTATCTGTAAATAGAGAGAGTTTTACTCTTTTTTGCCAATTTGGAAGCACCAAATTTACCTGTAATTTCCGTTTACTTCCAACACAATATTGAAAAGGAATGATGATAAAGGTATCCATGTCTGGTTCCTGCTTGCAAAGGAAATATTTTCAGTTCCTATTAATTTAGTCATATTGATGGTTGAGTTTACATATATACCCTTAATTATGGTGAGAAATTTCCCTCCTATTCTTACTTTTTAAGAGTTTTTATCAGGAATGGAAGTTGGGTTGTTTAAGGTGCCTTTTTTGCATCAATCAATAAGATCATGTTGTTCTTTTCCTTTGTTTTAGGTATATGTTGAATTAATTGTTTTGCTTTTCCTCATAATTGCATCTCTGGTATAAATACAACTTGGTCATGATGTATTATGTTTTTGATATCTTGTAAAATTATATTGTCTAGGATTTTGTTGGGAATATTTGCATCTATACTCATTACTCATGCTATACTTATATTGGTCTTTTTTTTTTTTTTTTTTAACTTATTTCCTTTCCTGGTTTTCATATGACTGTTATGCTTACTATTCTGAAGTTTTATTGTTTTCATTCATTTCTATGTTCCGAAATAATTTGTAAAGAATTGATGTCAGTTCTTCTCTGAATGCTTGGTTGAATTCACCATTACAGTCATTTCAGGTTGACTTTTTTTTTTTTTTTTTGCAGATTTGTAAGGCTTTGAACATATTCTTCTCTTGTTATAGATCTTTTCAAATTTTCTACTTCAATCTGTGTTAGTTTAAATAGGTCTTAGGTAGGCCATGATTTTCTAAAATTTGGTCCATTTCATCTAGATTTTCAAATATATTGGAGTACAATTCTTCATAGTATTCTGTTATTCTATTTATTTACATTGGTTTTGTTGTGACCTCACCCATACTATTAATTATGTGTGTTCTTTGCATCTATCTCTTTTTTCTTTTGTTAGATTTGCAAATCATTTATCAGTTTTATTCATCATTTCAAAGAGCCAACTTCTTACTGATTCTAATTTTGTATTGTCTTTTCATTAATTTCTACTCTAGGCTTTATTTTTTTATCCTAGTGACTACAGGCTTACCTTGCTGTTCTTTTAATATTTGTTGGGGATGTTGCATTAATGTATTGATTTTGTGGTTTCTTAAGTGATGTGTGAGTGTTTATTGCTATAAATTGGCCTCTTGCACTGATTTTTATGTTTTCTGAAGACCTTGGCATGTTGTGTTTCATTGTCATTTGATTCAAGGAATTTTTATTTTCTATTTATTTTATTATCCAACAGATTTTAAGCTGGGTGTTTATCAACTTCTATGTGCTTGTTTTGTTTTTGTTTTTTTATCTTCCTATTGCTGATTTATAATTTTATAGTGTTTTCTGAAAGTGAGTTTTGCATTATTTTTGTGTTTAAAATGTATTGCTTTGTGGCTTACTGTATGATCTGTTCTGGAGAATATTCTATGTGCATGAGAAAAGAATACACATTGTGCTCTTGTTGGGTTTTGTGCTCTCTATAAATCTAGGAGGTCAGGTTGGTTGGTTTTGTGTTATTCAGTTCTTCTGTGTCTTTGAGTATATTTCTAACTGTACTGGCCTTCATCAAAAGTAGTGTACTAAAATCTCTTAATTTACTGTAGAGTTGTCTACTTCTTTCTTCAATTCTATTAGAGTATGATTTATGTATTCTGAGGCTATTTTATTGAAAACATTTATTGTGGTTATGTCCTCTAGTTCAATTGACCCTTTAGTCATGAGATAATGTCATTCTTTGTCTCTCATGCTGGTTTTAAAGTCTATCTTATCAGAAATTAATATTGTCACTCCTGCTAATTTTTTATTGCCTTTAGGCTTGATGTATTTTTTTCCATTCTCAGATTTTTAATCTGGTTTTTCTTTGTGTGTCTCTTATAGACAGCATATTGAAAGATCCTGTTCTTATCCATTCTGGTACTGTGTGTCTCTTGACTGGTGCATTTAATCCAATTACATTCATTGCAATATTGGTAGGTATTAATTGATTGAGCCATTTTGCTGGTTTTTTGTTTTTTGGTTTTTTTTTGGTGGTGTTGCTAGTTTCTTTTTTTACATAATTTTATGTGCTGAGTTAACTTTGCTTTCTTGTCAATTTCTTCAGTGTTATTGTTTTAATGTTTCCTAAATATTGGAAACCCTATGCAGGGTCACTGTGTCTGAAGCTACTCCATGACATATAACCACCACCACAAATCTTTATGGCCATGCCTCTGGGAGTATAGAGAACAAGAAAAATAATCACACCTTTATTTCCAGGAGTCTCATATGTTTCTGCAAAATAAATATGCTGTCTTGTCTCTGAAGCTGCTCAAATGGCTGTGCCATGTCTGGTCAACCAACATGCAGCCAGTTTTATTCTGTGTTGGCTTTGCTTTTTAGTTATGCACAAACATCTTCAACTAGAACCAACTTCTATCAGAATGGCTTCTTTCATTCAATGTTGTTGATGTTAAGTGTCAATGAATGGATTCTGACTCATAGTTACCCTGTATAGGTATGGCTCTGTAGCATAAGCACTGCACTGCTAACCACAATATCGGTTGTTCAAACCTACCAGTTGTTACTTGGAAACCCTACACAGGGTCACTACAAGCCAGAACCATTTCAACTACACTTATTCTGTCTTCTTTTTATTGCCATATCAGTCAATTTTCTCTACTAGTAATCACTCAATCCACTTGTCAATACCCTCATATGAAACTGAGGTTCCAGGACTATCATGTGTCTCTGTTTCATTTGGTTTTCCTTATCTTTGTTGTAAAGAGTCTATATAGCCTTACTGCCTAGTTTGCCATCTTGTCACCTCCCTCAAAAAATGTCAATCTTAGAAGAATAAAATACATAAGCTGACTCAAGAAGAAAATCTGAACAGACTTAGAGCAAGTTTACTAAAACAGAATTTTAAAAAGTTGTAATACTACCATATTTTCACGCAAACAACACATGCCTTCTAAGTTTGTTTGCCAGATGCTCCTTCCCCTTGGGAGGTATTTTCATAAGCACTGATATACTTTTTTTTTTTTTTTTTAACATGTTGCTAAAAGAAAATAATATGGCATAATGTGATTATAAAAATACTTCACATTGAGGCATGAAAGTGGCTGGCAAACATACATAGATATGTGATATTTGCTTAAAATATGTTAATTGTCACAAGGGGCTCAGGGTCAGGTGACTTTACTGGTGAATGTTGTTGTTAAGTACTGTTGATTCATTTCCAACTCATAGCAACCCAATATGGGTTTTCGGAGGAGTGGCTGATGGGTTTGAACTGTCGACTTTTCCATTAGCATTCTGGTGTTTATCCTACAGCTTGACTATTTCCCACATTTTATACAAAATTTAATTCAAAATATTGTTGTGAAAAAAAGAGGATGCATCCATGCAGCCGGTTTTATTCTGTGTTGGCTTTGCTTTTTAGTTATGCGCAAGCATCTTCAACTAGAACCAACTTCTATCAGAATGATTTCTTTCATTCAATGTTGTTGATGTTAAGTGTCATTGAATGGATTCTGACTCATAGTTACCCTGTATAGGTGTGGCTCTATAGCATAAGCACTGGACTGCTAACCACAACATCGGTGGTTCAAACCCACCAGTTGTTACTTGGAAACCCTACACAGGGTCACTACAAGCCAGAACCATTTCAACTACACTTATCAACAACAACAATAGAGTTTCCAAGGAGTAGCTAGTAGGTGTAACTTACAAACCTTTCCTTTAGTAGTCAACTGCTTCTCTACAGAGCCACAGTGGGACTTCTATTCAGCAATTGTTGTTACTAAGTGCCAGTGAGTCAGTTCTGACTCTTACCATTTCTGTATATGGTTTCTACAGAATCACTGGAGGGTTTGAATTACCAACCTTTTAATTAGCAATTTAGTGCTTATTCTACAGAGCCACACCAGGACTCCTTTCATGCTGTTTGTTTTATTATGTATGTTCCAGTATATTCTGATTCATAGCAACCTAATATAGAGTTTCCAAGGAGTGGCGGATGGGTTTGAACCATCAACCTGTGGTTAGCAATCCAGTGCTATTCTACAGTGCTATACCAGGTTTCCTAAATGAAAGCTAATAGAAAGACAAAAATAATAGAAAGGCAAAAGAGAATTGTGGCAAATATAATCTCAGTCTCAATATCATAAAGCAGAGTAGAGGAGGGTGTTTGCATCTGAAAAACAGTAGTTTACTGAATAGCTAAACTAAAAGACCTTTCTCCTCAAACTCAGTTGTTGTTAAATGCTGTCGAATAAGTTTTACTGATAGTGATGCTATAGGATTTCCAAAGAGTAGCAGGTAGGTTTGAACCACCAACCTTATGATTAGCAATCATATCCTACAGCTTACCTTATAGCACTATACCAGGACTCCTCTAGCTCAGTAGTAGAATAAAATATCCCTAGTATTTAAAATTTTTAAATTAATATATGTTGTGGTAGTGGTGGTGGTTGTGTGCCGTGGAGTTGGTTCCGACTCATAGTGACCCTGTCCAGGCTTTCCGAGGCTGTACATTTTTATTGGAGCAGAAAGCCTCATCTTTCTTCTGCGGAACAGCTGGTAGTTTCGAACTGCTTACCTTGAGGTTCGCAGCCTGATTTATAATCACTACGCTACCAGTCAGGAGATCAGACGACATATTGCATTAGGCAAATCTGCTGCACAGGAACTTTTTAAACTGTTGAAGAGCAAAACTGTCAGTTTGAGGACTAAGGTGCTCCTGACCCAAGCTATGGTATGTTCAATAACCTCATATGGACGTGAAAGCTGGACAGTGAATAAGAAAGATCAGAGAAGAATTGATACCTTTGAATTATGGTGTTGGAGGAGGATACTAAAAGTGCCATGGACTGCCAAAAGAACCAATAGATCTGATTTGAAAGAAGTGCAGCCAGAGTGCTTCTTAGAGGCCAAGATGGCCAAACTTCGTCTCTCATACTTTGGACATATTGTCAGGAAGGAACAGTCGTTGGAGAAGGATATGCTTAGTAAGATGGAGGGTCAGAGAAAAAGAGGAAGACCCCCCAGTGAGATGGATTGGCCAGGTGGCAACATTGATGGACTCAAATGTAGCAATGGTAGTGAGGTTGGCCCAGGATCAGACATTGTTTTGTTCTGCTGTGCATGGGGTCGTTATGATTCGGTTCTGACTCAATAGCACCTAACAACAACAACAACAGCAACAAAACCAGATATGTTGTTGAGATTGCTAATTGTCCATCAAAGACTCATAATATCATATTGTGGTATCAAATTGCTGATGAAAACATCTGGTCAGTCAAAGATGACATGTTGCAGCCTTCTTACAAATAGATTTGGTCATGTGTTGATTCTGTTCAATGAATTTTGATCTAAGCTATGTAAACCAATGTATAGGTATTTTTGTTTTGTTCCATCAAGTTAGTTCCAACAAATAGTGACTCTGTGTAGGGTTTCCAGGGAGTACCTATTAAGTTTGAACCATCAATCTTGCTTTTAGCTATCCACCCCTTATTCTACAATACCACAACAGGACTTCCCTTAAAATAAATCTACAATTAGATATTAAAATAAAATGCAAACACATTATCCTTAAATTTATCAACCTTGTTTCTTGAAACACATGGATTAGAATCTTTAAACATGAGGCATTGGTTGATCTTAATGGGAATGGGAAATACTTTCCTTTTAAGGAAATGCACTATAATATGAGCTTTATCTGTTAAAGCAACTTGTATTATTGTAAGATAGCAGTCATAAACTTTTGCTTTTCTTTAATGGGCCAAAGAGTACATAATTTAGGCTTTGTAGTCAGTTCAGTCTTTGTCCTAACTATTCAACACTGGGGTTATAGGGTGAAAAGTAGATCAATGAATGACTATGTTTTGTTCCAGCAAATCATTGTTAACAAAAACAGATGTTGGACCATGTTATTCCTACATTTTGTGTTTTGCTGACCCTGCTTAAAAAAATGGGCAAACCTATTGTTAAGCCTTATATAAGCATTCCCCTTCTGAATGAGTGTTACTCATAGAATTTAGGATAACAAAAATAATTTTTTATATGTAATGAAGGTTATAGGAAGGTGTAGTCTTGAAATTAAATTTAAAAACATACATATATGTGGAGCAACAGAAAGGTGTAAATGTGTGTAGAAAATATATACAATAAGACAGTGTAGATTTCATTGATAAAACAAGAGTTAAAGAAGTTGAGTATCACCTTATGTGAAAGTTTTAATTTTGGAAGCTAATGAGATATTTCTTTTGGGGAACAGGAATGATATTAAGGGAAGGCTGAAGACAAGAGGATCTCATATAATATAAAGAGAAACAATAATTGAAGAATGCATGCATAGATATGAGATATCATCATCAGCCACCCATAGATGGTTACCAAAGTCTATTTAGGAGATGTAGTTAAAAAAAAAAAAAAAAAAGTAATTTGTTTTTAAATGCTCCATTTAAAGTAAAAAAAATAATTGAATCATCATTTTGGTGCTGAATATTTCATAAAATACTATGGTGATCTATATGCTGACACTAATAATAATATAGTTGTGATACTATGGGGTAAAGCAAAAGGTTGATTTGAACTACAAGGTCAGTTATTCAAATTCATAAGCTGCCCCTTGGAAACCATATCCAGGGTCTGCTATGAGCTGGAACCTACATGAGGGCACTTAACTAAAACAGTAACATACATTCTATAATAAACACTTTATAGAATGTTTAGATACAAAAGGAGATTGAAACCAAATAAAGTTATATCTCATTGAAATTTGAACATGAAAAAATCTATATTTAGCAAAAATGAGATGAAAAGTAAGCCATCAACAATAAATCAGAAGTCACTGAGTTTGATGCAAAACCAAATCCACATACAAATGTCCTGGGTATGAATTAATAAAAGTAATAAAATTAAAGAGTTATGCTAAAGAAGATGGCCTCAATTTCTCCTGAGGCAATTTGAATTGTGGCAGCAGATCAGCACTGTAAGAAAATGGATAGTGGGATAGTCTGGGCTGGCAGTGGCTGAAGCAGAGTCAGGCAGGACAAGCTGGATGGGGAGGGACTGAAAACCCAGAGAAGCTGCTTTCAAGGAATAGCACCAGAACTCTGGATCTAGCATAAGGTGCAGGGCATCAGTTTCCTGCACACACAGGTGAAAAATAACACAGTATAAAGGAAAATACTGTGATTTAGGAATCACTTGAGACATGGGACTTCCTCTGTGTCCACCCCACCTGGACAGAGTTCAGAGGGCAAGGTTACAGCCAGACTGGCACAGGGAACCAGCGCTAAAAGTGTTGCCGTGACATTTTCAAAAGGAGGAGCAGGGGGATTCTACACATTTTTCCTCCTCTTCCCTGTGGCACCTTCTTTGCCCAACCTAGATGCCTTCAGGAGGGCAGGTGCATACCCACCCCCCCACCAATAAAAAAGTCCAGTGTTGAAGCCCACAGCTTTTCCCACAGCACAGACACAAAGAGTACTATCAAACCCAAGGGCATATTCTTTGGCGGCTGCTTATGATGTCAGCCTCTGGGTTGCAGCCCTAAAATTAACTTGTGCAGGGACCCTTTATTCTGAAATATCCAACAAGACAAAAGCAGGTCTGTGAGGCCTGACAGACAAACCGTATGAACAATCTTTAAACCCCAACATAAAAGGATGGAAATGTCTTGAGAATTATGCTATGAACATGCAAATACTTAACTGACCTTCAGAGAAAAAAATAGTAGACAATCTTCCTCCCATTAACTTCTCAATATCTATCTATGCACCTCCACAGTGGTGACAAAAGGAGGAGCCTGAGCGAGCGAACGCCCCCACCCACTGCTGGAGACCCCTATGTGGCACACATGCTGCCTGTGTAGCAAGGCAACTAGCCAGTCAGCCACAGTTTTATTTTGGTTTTAAAGTGGTGGTTTTTGTCTCTGCTCTTATATTGCTTCTGCTTTTGGGCCTTTTGATCACTCATTTTTCCTGGCTGTGGCAGCTGCTTTCTCTACATTACCCAGGAAGAGACAGCAATCATGGCCATATAACCAAGTTACAAGCATACTCCATATTATTTCACCATTGAGACAAGAGCTAATCACAGCTGCTAAACATTACATGGGAAAAAGGAAGCCTATCTCCTGATCATATCCACCAGGAGACAACCAGTAAGCTTAATAACACAACAAACATCCATTTAAGCATTAAAAAACCCACATAACTACTGGAAATGAAAAACAAAACAGAAAAAAAATCTCAAAACATGTCCCAAAACAGAAAAGAGTAATTGAGACAAATGAGCTAGAGAAAGACAAAGGTTCTCGAGAAGAGGAAGAGCAGGTTTTGGATTTGCCTGAGAAGGAATTCAGAAGAATGATATGGAAACAAATTCAAATGCTCTCAAAAGGGGTGGAGGAAAACAAAGAAGAATTCAGGAAAGTACTACAAAAACAATCAAACAAGATTGATACATCATTGGAAATAATTCAAAACCTGAAAAAAAGAGGTCCAGATGATTAATAATAAAATATCAGAAACGGACAATAGACTGAAATGGGAAAGGAGCAGAATTGAAGAGATGGAAGCCAGAACCAGCAAGCTGGAAGACAAACCTCTCAATAATGTTAAGACAGAAAAGCAAGCTGAAAAAAGGATTAAAAAAAATCTGAATAGCGTCAAAGATTCATGCTGGATAACATGAAGGGGAACAACTTAAGAATTATTGGCATTCTGGAACAGGAAGAATCAGAGAAGTCCACAGAGGAGATAGTTGAACAGCTTCTGGAAGAAAATTTCCCTTATATCTTCAAAGATGAGAAGATAAACATTCAAGAATCTGAATATACCCCAGGAAAGATAGACCCCAAAAGAAACTCACCAAGATATATAATAATCAAGTTTTTCAAAATCAGAGGCAAGGAGAGAATCCTAAAAGCAGCCAGGGAAAAGAGAAGTGTTACTTACAAAGGCAAGCAAATAAGATTAAGTGCTGACTATTTAGCAGAAACCATGCAGACAAGAAGGCAATGAGGAGACACATACAAAACCCTTAAAGAAAAAAACTGCCAACCAAGAATCGTCTATCCTGCAAAATGGTCAATCAAATATGATGGTGCAACAAAAACAATCCAGGATAAACAGAAGATAAGAGATTTTGTCAAAGCCAATCTAGTACTTCAAAACATCCTAACGGGAGCTCTTTGGACTGAAAACCAACAGGAACAGACAACAACCAGAGATTGACAAGCATGACAACAAAACCTGAAACTCAGACGATGGATAGCAGAGTCCACAACAGAACAAAGCTACAACAATGAGTGCAAAGGATCTGGGATGTCAACTGAAGACCAAAATGATATCAATGTCTCAGAAGGGAAAAATGTAGGAATAGAAATCCAGTGGTGAGGAGATCAGGTAGATGACAGGATACAATACATTTTTTTAAATGGAGAAAAAGTTAATAGATTATAAGGTTAATACTTCACAACTTACCATGAAAATGAACTTCCAAGCAGAACTTCCAAGCAGAACAAGCACACATGAAAATTAAGAAAAATAACAGCAAGAAATAGCACACACACACACACACACACACACAAAAAAAAAAAAAAAAAAAAAAACAACCCCACAACTTAAGCACAACAAGGCAGGTAGAACAAAGGAATGAACAGTACTACCAAAAATGTATATAA
>NW_006408529.1:6517991-6528736 GCF_000296735.1 Chrysochloris asiatica
AGGATGTATGGGATGAGAAGAAGGAAGAGAGGGAGGGGAAGATAGAACACAGGGTAGGAAATAGACACAGAATAGCTTGGGTTCTAGGGGTGGGGTGAGGGGGCCAATACACAAGAAGGAGAGGGGAATGGGAGAACAGTTAAGCAGGTTCACATATGCTAAGTGGGACAGAAGTAAATGATGATGTATGCACATCCATGGAACAACAGGGCTCTGGTTTGAAGGGTTAAAAGAGGGGAATACTCTTAAGATGTTTGGCTGACTTTTGAATCTTGGCTTCCCTTGTCTACCATTGTAAAATAGACACTAGAGGGTGTTGGGGGAGAAAGGAATAGCCAGAAAACTTCACTACAGAAAGCTTGTATGTCAATATTCAGCCTACAAATGATTGGAATACCTTAAAGGGGTCTAGAAGTTGCCCAGTGAAAGAGGACTTCCTGTGGAACCTTTACATTGCATAAGACCATAGGTAGAATCCAGAACCTCATCCATAATCGTCTGAGGTAGGAAATTTCCACTGGAAAAGACGAGTAGACCAGCCTAGAGAAGAACAGAAGATACTTCATGAAAGAAAGACTGGCAAGAAAAATCTGAAACAATAACAGCAGTCTGATTGATTACTACAAGAACAAATAAGCTGTTCGCCCTGGAGCCATCAAGGCAAGTGGTCAGGACCCCTCAAGCAAAGTCAAGGGGAATACATGAGCAGGCATGTGGTCTGGCTGGTGACCACATTGACTATAGTGATAAGGGAAAGAGGGACAAAAAAACAGCAATGAAGTGGTGAGCTAAGTCCAACCACATTCAATAGACCCCTGTGAACCTGGGTAGAGACCTGGATGGCCAGCAATATGGCAAGACCTGGGGACTCCTGGGCCTAGAAGCAGTGACATGGCCACAGAGGATTAAAACGGAGAGTGAAGCGCCCAGCTGATATGAAGTGAGGGGAGATGCACAAGAACACCCATACTTGAAGACAGTACCCACTTGACCTGGCTTCAATGGCTGGATGATCAGATTTTGACTACAAGAAGAAAGAAGAAGGAACAATAAAAGGAAAAAGAAAAAGAGTGACCTGCTACAATTTGATGAACTTTACCTATAGTTATGGATGTAGTCGCTTAAAAAAGGAAACAAATCTTTACAGCGAGGATCACTCCCAACCCCTTAGTACACAGGGTTGACAGGGATGGGCAACTTAGACATTGGCTACCCAAAATGAAGGGGCCTATAATGGCAAGAAGTGACTGGCTTACAAGCTTTCAAGAGGGAGGCTAGTCCCAGATGGGTCGTGGGAAGGTAGAATCTCCACTGAATGATTTCCAATCTTTTGGGACTGGGCTGGAAAAGGAAATGGGGATAAGACTCTTGTAGTACAATAGTGAATCATTGCCTTCAGGACTGACTGTGACGGTAGGAAATAAAGAGATAGATATTTTTTGACAAAAGGAGGGGAGTGATTGATTTTGCAGCCCAGGATTGGAGGTCTCTGGGACCATCAAGTGAGAAGAGTGGAGAGTGGGACCCTATTCAGAGAGGCAGAGATGCTAGGGATGGAGACAGAGATAATGACTAGACAGATGGAGCTCCTGGGGACAATGAACTCAGGGAGGGAGAAGGGCTGTATGCTTATGATGGAGGCAGGACTGTGTGGTGTACCATTTGGTTATTTGATGATGCATGGAGGGGATTGTAATCATTGTAATGAAATGAAATATGACAGGATGAATGTAAAACTGATGTTCTTCCATGTAAACCTCATAATAAAAACTTATTTAAAAACCTGACACATAAAAACTTATTGAAAAGAAAACAAAAGATTTTGTGGTGGAAAATAAGGTTCCCACTGAATAGTTTTCATCTTGTCTAGACAGGTCCAGTGAAAAGAGATGGGGATAAGATTCTTATGATTCAATAGTGAGTAAATGTTATTATGACTAAGTGTAACTGTCACAATTGTAATGGTAGAAGTTTTGTAACAAAAACAGTGGCATAGTTTATCTTATAGTCCAGAAACAGAGGATCCTAGGGCCATCAAGGAAGAAGAGCACAAGCAGAATGTTGGACCCTATCCAGAGATGCAGCGACATGAGAAATGGAGACAGAGATGATGACATGGAGAGAGAGTGAGCAGCTGAGGACTCTAGACTCATGGAAAGAGAAGGACTGAGTGCTGACGGCCAGGAGGCAGGCTTACAGAATGTGCCCTTTGTTGGTTTAAATTATTATATATTCCTGAGTGTTTTTGTGTTCATCCCCCACAAAAAAATTTTTTTTAAAGAAACAGAGGAAATAGATGCAAATACTGTTGAATGATGGGGCATAAAGGAGATTGCAATCATTGCAATGAAATGGTGGTGTAAAGCTGATGTTCTCTCATGTAAACTATCACTCAGATCACAATGAAAAAAAAAAAAGATAGAAAATGGATAGTCATATGGCAATCTGTAATAAGATTTTTCATGATTTATTTTGGGAAGTGAATGCATGTTGTCCCTGGTAGAGAGGTAAGATTTTTCAATTGCGTATCAATGTTCATTGAAATTGATAGGTCACTCAAATTAAAGTCTTTGTACCTAGAAAATAAAAAAATCCTATGTATTAATTGGGAGTCCTGGCTGTGGCACTATAAGAAAATCAAAGGACCTCAAATTAAAGGTTCAAACCTACCAGGTACACCTAGGAACAGGGTCACTATGAGTTGGAATAGACTTAACCTCACTTAAGAACAACTGGTGTGGGGCTGTAGATTAATGCACTGGACTGCAAAGTAAGTTTGAACCACAAGGTTGGCTGTTCAAGGTCACCAGCAGCTCCTCGAAGACCTTAAACAGGGTCACTATGGATCAGAACCTACTCAATGGCATTTAACAACAGCAGCTTAACATGCATTCATTGTGGGATAAAATACAAACAGAGACATAAGGAGAGGTAAGCAAGAGATGTTTTCCTCTTGGACCGAAAACATAGATAATTGTTAAAAATTGTAATCCCATTCAGCATATTGGCCTCTGTTTAGTGACAATTATAAATACAAAATTTAATCCTAAATCATGGAGCTATTCTGAAATACCACACAAGTTAAATATGTTAAAATTAAGAGAAAGAGAGAGAAAAAAACCTATTCATTGAGACACGTGTTTTTCACAAATATTATTTTGCTAGGAATACCATCTTTATTGAACAACATCTAGCTTTGCACACTTTGTAACAGGGACAGGAACTGGATATCATAAAGACCTGTTTGCAGTTTGCTTATTACATAAAATCAGAATTAAAATACTTGGGTCAAAATATATGTGCTATACAAGATGATAAAATAAAATAAAAGACTCTTAGTATTTATAGGAACATAAATCAGAAATATCAGTAAAACAAAAGGAATAGAAATTTAAAGCAGTTTTTGAGTTAGAATATTTTACAATATAACAATTTTGAGGAGATATTGTATTTGTTTTAAAACAGTATAAAAATATGGTTTTAATAAGTCATTTGGTTTGTGATATAATGAACCAAGTGGCTTGCTGAAAATTTGGATGAATTCCAGGTCAACAGCCACTTTTCAAATTGATAGTGACAGCTCATTCTGAGGAAAAAATGTTATTTTCAAATGATTGATATGAGCTCAAAGGGGTGTGAAGAAGTATAGTGTACTATGTGCAGAGGAGTTGTGACAGGTTGGCACATCTCTAATTCTGATTTAAAACAAGCCAGGGCACGGCAGTTTCCAAAGTCATTAAGCTTATATACCACATTAAATTATTTGATTTGCTGGAATATTTCACAAAGCAAAATGTGCCAAAATTTCAAAATCGAAAACCTGATATTGGCACATTATCTATTAAAACTAATTCAATGCTTTCTTTCTTTAGTAAAAAGAAAACACTCATTCATAGTAACTGAAATTAATTATAACTTAGTAATTACTGTTCTCTAAATGTGAAATTCAGCAGTGTACCGGGTGATAGAATATAAAAATCCTTACCATAAAAGTATAGCATTAAAATTTGACATTGAAACAATGGCATCATAACTCTGTTGTGTGACAAATGGGGCCAAATGCAGATTAATGGCAAAATTCTTCAACTCTGCCCATTTAGGTTTTACTGATTTGGCATATAAACATGTTAATTTCTTAATTGTATTCCCATAAAGACCAATTAGTGTTTTTCCAATACAAAGGCACTCAAAGGGGAATATTTATACAATGTTTTTGGTTTTTTTCCCCTCTTTTTAAACACTTCTGGTTTTTCACAGATTCCATTTCCATACAACATAATCAGCTGGCTGGAATACATCCTAAAAGTAACATTTCTAGTAATTATGACTATGTAATGAAATTTACTTAAATTTATTATTTTAGCAGGATGTTTTATATTTTCATTTTCCTCAAACCAACTGTAGCTCTTTTCCCTAATTTATGTATGTTGAGCTTCATATGGAGGACTCCTGGTGTGGCGCTCAAGATTCAGTGTTTGCCAGAAAACATGAAGACTCACAGGTCAAGGAAATAATCGCATGTGTGCTTTAATTTTAGCATTCTATGAAAGTGATAGAAATCCAAGACAAATGTGTTTAAAATCTTTAAGTAGCTTTAAGCAAAGTTTGATATAATTGTAAGAAACCCAGTGCCTTACATTCAATTCTGGCTCATAGCGACCTTTTAGTGTTGTTGTTAGGTACCTTCAAGTCTGTTCCCTCGCATAGTGATTCCATGCACAACAGAAGGAAACATTGCCTGGTCTTGTTCCATTCTTCTCAATTGTTGTATTTGAGCTCAATGTTGCTACCACTGTGTTAATCCATCATGTTGGGTGTCTTCCTCTTTTTTTCTGACTCTCCACTTTTCCACAAATTAATGTCCTTCTCTAGATATTGGTCCCTCCTGATTAGCATGTCCAAATTAAGTGAAAAGAAGTCTTGCCATCTTGGTTTCTAAAGAGCATTCTTCATGTATTTATTCCAACAAAGATTTGTTTGTTATTCTGGCAGTCCTTCCAATATTCTTCTCCAACACAAAAATTCAAATGTATACATGCTTCTCTGGTTTATCCTTATTCATAGTCCAACTTTCATATACATATGATACTATTGAATATACCATGGCTTGGTCAAGTACACCTTAGTCCTCAAACTGATACATTTACTCTTGAACACTTTAAAAAGGACTTTTGTAGCAGATATGCCTAATGCACTACCTCATTTTATTTCTTGACTGATGCTTTCATAAGTGTTGGTTATGGATCCAAGCAAACTGAAATCCTTGACAAATTCAGTCTTTTCTCCATTTATCATGATGCTATTTATTGGTCTCATTGTGGGTATTTTTGCTTTCTTTACATTGAGATGAAGGCTGTAATCTATGACCATCATAAGTATTTCAAGTCTTCTTCACTTTCAGCAGGCAAGGTTGTATCATATGCATGTTGCAGTTTGTAAGTGAGTCTTCCTCCAATTCTGATTGCCATGTTCTTCTTCATATAATTCAATTTCTCAGATTATTTGCTCAGCATACAGATTGAATATGTATGGTGAAAGTATATAACCCTAGCACACACCTTCCCTGACTTTGAACCTTTCAGTGTTCCTTGTTCTATTCTAACAACTGCCTTTTGATCTATGTATCAGTTCTTCATGAGCATAATGAACACATCCTTTGTAGTGTTAGACATAGTTTGTCATCATCTGCACAGTTGAAATACTTTGCATAGTCAATAAAGCACAAGTAAGCATCTTTCTGATATTCTCTGCTTTCAGCTAAGATCCATCTGATGTCCTCAATAATATCCGAAAAATTCTCTATTGCTGCACTATTGCAACTGTTTTTGAATTATCTTCATCAAAATTCTACTTGCATGTGATAGTAATTATATTGTTAGATGATTTTTGCATTTTGTTAGGTAACTGATCTTTGGAAGGACCACCAATATGAATCCCTTTCAATTTATTGACAAGGTGCAATACAAAGGCAGATTTAAAAAGAAAGGTCTAGCATGGAGCCACCATGCTCCTACATATGTAAATACATCTGTGTATGTAGGGGATAGTTATATCTATCATTACTCCTGGATGTATTCTTCCAAATTTCCTGGAATAGATGGTTGAGAACCTTCAGTGCAACTTGGATTTCTTCCCTCAGTGCCATTTGTTCTAGATCATATGCTATAGGACAGAGTAGAACTGCCAGTTTTTAAAAAACATATTTTTAAAAATGAATTTAGTTATGGTTTATAGAGAATAACAGTTTTCCTTTCAACAGTTCATGCACATTTGGTTCTCATGCCATCAATTAAATAATAAGAATGTGACAACCCTTTTCCTACTTTCTTCTGGTGAATTTACATTTTATCTATTCCTTTCTTTCCTACCCTTCTGCCTTGTAAACTTTGTCCCTGGGCAAATACTGCCCTTGTGACCTAAAATGATTGATGGTTCTAAGTAATTGATACCTACCTGGTATTAATTGTTCACCTTGTCAATATGTCTCTTATTTGGCTGAAAATTGAACCATGAGAGTGAGTGCATTTCTAGGTTACAAGGGTGAATAATCGTCATATTCTCAATGGTTCCATCTGTCCCTATTCAGTCAGACAGCCTGGTTTGTTTGTTTTTTTGTTTGTTTATTTGTTTGATTTTTTTTTTTTATGTTGTTCCATATTTCCCCTGACTCTTCCTAGGATCTTCTAACGTGGTTCCTTTCAGAATAATTGGTAGTGGAAGCTGGTCACTATCTAGTTCTTCTGGTTTCAGGCTTGTAGAGGCTGAAGTTCTAGTGGTCCATCATTCTATTTGACTGTTTTATACATCTTCAGTTTCCTTCAATCATTTTAGTGCAGCTGGGTATTATTGTTGTTACGTGCTATTGAATCAATTCTGACTCATAGGGACGCTGTATATGGTTTCTGAGGAGTAGCTATCAGGTTTGAACTGATGACCTTGTGATTCTAAGTCCAGTGCTGATGTTACAGCACCACACCAAGATAGAGACCGATAATTGTACCCTACATGGCTGCACCTAAGGTTTTAAGAGTCTAGTCACCAATATAGAATGTAGAATATTTTATCTGAGAGTTGTGTTGTCCCAACCGAACTTGATATACTCTGAAACTGTGGTCTTGAGCACCAAGAGATAGTGATTCATTCTTTTAAGTTCATGGTTTAGAAGTTTTTATAATTTTTCCCCTGTATTCTCTACTATATTCATAAGTACATTCATAACATATGTAAATAAATATGTAGACATACCTTCTGTCAAACTTTTCTATAACCTGGTTATAGTCCCATTCACCTTCCCACACCTGGTCAGGTTGTCTAATTAAGTATCCAGTTGCACATTATTGCATAGGGTTTTAAAGGCTGTAAATATTTGCATAAGTAGATCACCAAATCTTTTTTTCCTACTAAGCAGAAACAAACCACTGAGCCACTTGGTAAGACTTGGTAGAAACATCTGAAAAAGTATACAGAAAATAGCCTTCTGTCTTTTGGCTCTGTGTTCCTGTGTGTAGATTCTATTCTCTTTTGTAGTTAGAGAAATACTGGCATATGATGGCACAAATAAAAATATCAGAAGATCTAGGCTTTTAATGTATCTTACTGCTACTGATCATTAAAGGAAAATGTCATTTTATGCTTCTGTTTTCCTTTTGATTTATTTATTTTTTAATCCGATTACTCTTGCTTAGATTGTATGCTCTTTTTTTGAAACACAGCTTGTGTCAAGGACAAAGGTACACATTGGGTGACCTGGGTCAGTATTCTACCATTGAGTTGCTTACATTGGGGGTTTAATTTGTTGATCTCATAAGGTAAGGGAGAGTCAAATCCCAAATTAAAGAAAGATTTATTACCAGAGTAAAGAAGAGGACCAGAAGATATTCATAAATTTCTTAGACATTATCAAACACCTTGAGGGAATGAGTTGCTAGGTCTGGGAGTACAGGACTTTAGTCTTGGGCAAAACTATGATCAGCTGGCCTAACATAATCCACAAAGACAACATTCTACATTGTATTTTGAGTAGCAAATGGGATTTTTAAAATTCATGAATAGCCATGTAATGTACAACAATTTATCTCTCCTGAGCAAAGGAAAAAAGTGATGAAAACTGAAGACACATGGAATCAGTAAGTCCAAAGGAATGTATGAGTATCAGTCCCATGACTGACATCAGGAGAATTGGATGGTACTTGGCTACCACTACTAATTGTTCTGAAAGGGGTCACATTAGAAGGTTCTGCATAGATTGGGAGAAACATAGAACATAACTCAAAAATCATAAAAAAAAAAAAAAAAAAAAAAGACTGGATTTAGTACTCAGAAAGAGACTGGAAGAATACAAAATATGGCCTTCAGTCACTTTTCAGATCTGGAAATGAATTCACCCTTGAGAGTCAATTTTCAGCTCAGGAATAGATAGCTACATAGGAAAGAAAAACATGAGGTAGATATTTAAGATCAACCATTCAAGATAAAAAGGGGAGCATGTTACTAAGCTCTGAAGGGTGGAGAAAGAGGGTAGAATGGAATTAGAACACAGAGCATTGGAAGAATAGCTTTAATGGAGCCCTTGATTAAAATAAATCATAAACCAGTGAATTTTCAAAGGTATTTTCAGTGGATTGAGTATTTTAACATGAATGTCTAGCATTTTACAGTTGACTATAAAGTCAAAAGTTTTAATTTATATAAGTTCAATATTTTTATTTTCTTTTCTGTGTGTCTTTTTTATTATATTTGTTATCTTGTATGAAACCATCCTTTGAAAAATGATATAGAAAACTCATATGATTATCTAGAAATCTTTCCTTTACAAAGACTATGATCAATTCTATATAAAGATACATGTCCCTAATTTTCTAATTGCAGTAGAATATTAATTAAAAATAAACATCAACTCCAGTTTATGTTAGGAAGTTCAGGCCACATGAACAGTTACCACTTTAGTCCACTAATTTTTTTGGTGTTTACTAAGAAATCTTAAGGGACTCTGAAAGAGTCTGAGATTTTAGATGCATAGAAAGAAACAAGGAGAAAAAAACCACACAGAATTTAAACATTGAGCTAGAAGTAGAAATATTCAACCTGAATTTAAAAAATCAAACTTGATAGATAGTGGGTTATATATCTTCTAGGAAGACTTAAACCGTATAACCAGTACAAATGCACCAGACAAGAAAAAATTCCATTGACCTTGACAATGTCTGAAGGGAAATATTTTCATGGACACCAACTTTGCTGAACTTAATCTCCTATGCTGATAAAAATACTGATTTTTTTTTTTTCTCATACACACATGAAAAAAGATATTTTGGCTTCTGTTACCTTGTGGAAGCTTGAGGCAGAAAAACTAGTCACTGTGGTATTTTTAGTGTTTTAAAAAAAATCTCATTTACTATTTGTCACAGTAAGTCAATCATGGAGTATCAGTGCATTGAGGCAGTTTGGCAATCACTCTTTCTTTTAATCTCTTTTCAGCATTTACAAAAGACACCTTTGAGTATTTAGTGACCTTTTGGTGTGCATTTTGAGAGGAAAAAATGATATTATTCTTTTAAAGATGAATAGATATAAAACTTTAATGTTTGCATTACCTGAGTTTGAATGATAGTTATCAATTTCTTTTAATGTTTACTAGGATTTCAAACAAGGAACTTCAAGAAAATGAAAAAAATATCTTATAAAAGGTACTCTATTTTTGAAACAAATTATAATAGAGTAATTTTAGATTGCTTTAAAATTGCAATAATGGTACAGAGAATTTATATATACTCACATTCTGATTTTCCTATTAGGCCTTAATATATTTGTACAGTGTATTTCTTACAATTAATAAACCAATATTGCTGTATTAGAGTAATGTGATGGTTTTGTAGGAAAAGTGCTAGATCACAGGGTCGTTTTAAACTGCAAGGTCAGTCATTCAAATATACCAGTCACTCATCAGAGACCGTATAGGGTCACTATGAGTTGAAATCAACTTGAGGACACTAAACAGCAACATTGCTATATTATTAATAATTAAAATTCATACTTTATTAAAATGTCTGTGGTTGTTGCCTCATATTCTTTTTCTGTCTCATACTTCCATCTGGGTTGACAACATTACTTAGTATTCCTTTAGCTGTGAGAAATCTGTCTGACTTTCCTGGTGTTTTACAACCTTAAAAATTTTGAAAATACCAGGTATTTTAGTCTCCCTCAGTTTTGTCTGATTTTTCTGAAGTTTTTCTCATAATTACACTGTGATCAATGTACTTTATGGAAGAAAATCACAAAGACATCATGTCATATCAAGGATATCAACATATTTTATCACTATTTATGTTGATTTCAATCCTTGGCTAAGGTAGGGTTTGTCACAATTCACCACCATAAAATTACTCTAGTTTTTATTCTTTATACTTTGAAATCCAAGTCACTGCACACAATGTTCAACATATTTTGGCTTATTCCTTTATTACTACCAGTTCTTGATGATATACTACCTCCTGAAATGGTTGAATGTCAACTACTTTATTTTAGTACAGTGAGTCTCTGTATTCCTTCTATCATCTTTTGATGCTTCCTGTGACTTTCAATATTTTTCTTTTAGAATCCTCTAATACTACAATTGGAGGCATGAATTTGTTTTACATTTGTACAGTTTAAAAAATGTTGTTGTTGTTGTTGTTAAGTGCCGTCGAGTCGGTTCCGACCCATAGCGACCCTGTACAGGGTTTCCGAGGGTGTAAATCTTTACGGGA
>NW_006408529.1:6528836-6530791 GCF_000296735.1 Chrysochloris asiatica
AAGGCAGGTAGAACAAAGGAATGAACAGTACTACCAAAAATGTATATAATGGCAGCAATTAATTCATACCTATCGATAATTGCATTTAATGTCAATGGATTAAATGTACCAATGAAGAGACAGAGAGGGGCAGGATGGATAAGAGAACATTACCCTTCAATATGATGCCTGCAAGAGACACACTTTACACACAATGAAAAGACAGACTAAAGGTTAAAGGTTGGAAAAAATTATACCAAGTTAACTGCAACAATAAACAAGTAGGAGTGGCAATACTAATCTCTGATAAAGTAAACTTTAAGACAAAAATCAGCATAAGAGATAAAGAAGGAAAATATCTCATGATCAAAGGATCATTTAAGCAAGACGATGTAACCATAATAAATATCTACACTCCCGATGAAAAAGCACCAAGATATATGAAGCAAATCATACTATAATTGAAGAAAGAAATAGATAAATCTACAATTATAGTGGGAGAGTTTAATACACCACTTTCAAAAAGGGACAGAACAACCAGAAAGAAAATTGACAAAGTTAAAGAAGAACTAAACAGCACAATGAAACAACTTGAACTCATAGATGTGTATAGAGCATTCAACCCAACATAGCACAATATACCTTCTTCTCCAGTGCACATGGAACATTCTCAAGAATTGACCATGTGTTAGGCCACAAAGCAAGCCTCCATAAATTTACAAACATCAAAATACTACAAAGCATCTTTTCAGACCACAATGTTATAAAACTAGTAATCAACAATAAGAAAATCAAGTAAATAAAGTCGAATACATGGAAACTAAATAACACCCTGCTGAAAAGCAACTTGGTAAGAGAGATATTATATGTGAATTCATAAAGTTCCTAGAAACAAACAAGGTTGAAAACACAACATACCAAAATCTCTGGGACATGGCGAAAGCAATGCTGAGAGGACAATTTATAGCAATAAACACACATATCCAAAAAGAAGAAAGAACCAAAATTAACACATTATCACAACATATCCAATAAATAGAAACAAACAGATGGAACTTACAATCAACAAAAAGAAAAGGAATAATAAAGATTAGAGCAGAAATAAATGAGATGGAAAACAGAAACTTATAGAAAAAAAAATATCAGGACAAGAAGCTGGTTCTTTGAAAGGATTAATAAAATTGACAAACCATTGACAAACCTAACAAACAAAAGGGAAGGGAACAAATGAGAGGGAAGACACAAATAATTCACATTAGAAACCAAATGAGCGATGTAACAACGGAACCAAAGGAAATCAAAAGGATAATAACAAAATGCTATGAAGAGTTGTACTCCAACAAATCTGAATACAGAAAAGACGGATACATTTTTAGAAAAAGATGACCTACCTGAACTTATACAGAGTGAAGTAGAAAACCTGAACAGACCCATAACAAAAGAAGAAATTGATCAGGTATTCAAAATACTCCCAACCAAAAGAAGTCCAGGCACAGATGGCTTCACTGGTGAATTTTACCAAACATTCAGAGAAGAGCTGTCACTAATTCTCCTCAAATTATTCCAGAATATAGAAGAAGACAGAAAACTTCCTAATACATTTTATGAAGCCAGCATAACCCTCATACCCAAACCAGGGAAGAACATCACTAAGAAAGAAGACTACAGACTAATATCCCTCATGAACATAGACATAAAAATTCTCAACTAAATCCTAGCCAACAGAATCCAGCAGCATATCAAAAAAATAATGCATCATGACCAAGTGGGTTTCTTAAAAGCATGCAAGGATGGTTCAGTGTTAGAAAAACAATCATTGTAATCCACCATATCTACAAGAAAATGAGAAAGAACCACAGGATCATATTGATTGATGCAGAAAAGGCATTTGACAAAATCCAACATCCATTCCTAATAAAAACACTCAACAAAGTAGGAATTGAAGGGAAATTCCTCAACATAATTAAGAGCATATA
>NW_006408529.1:6533850-6543565 GCF_000296735.1 Chrysochloris asiatica
GGGAGTAGAAAGCCTCATCTTTCTCCCGCGGAGCGGCTGGTAGTTTCAAACCGCTGACCTTAAGGTTCGCAGCCCAATTCGTAACCACTACGCTACCAGAGCTTTTTTTCCTTTTATTTCTTTAACTCCAGATCTTTGCACATTTCATTATAATACTATATCTTCTCAAGCTACCTGCAGTGTAATTTATTACTTATTCTGGCTTTTTTTTAGCCATAGTCCTACATTTTGTAATGCATTGTAAATCCTAGCTTCTAAACCTGTAGGTATAGTCCCATTTTGGGGTGAGTTGTCTGTTACATTTCTGAGGCAGGATTAAGGTGATATTTATCTGGAGACCTTGCCTTACTAGATGGTGTGGCTCAAGTGACCACCCTTAGTTTCCTTGGGGATTTGGTATGCAAATTAGCTTCTTTATACTTTGAAATCCAAGTCACTTTGATACCTGGTTAAAACAAAAATTAGATTACTGTTTTAAGCTGTTACCTAATTAACAACCTAACATCTCCCTACTTAAATAAGAAAAGAACTTCCTGGGACCAGATCTGACCTGCTTAACATACACAATAATGGCCAATTTTCCTCAGTCTCATGAGGTTGAAAATACACCTCCATCAATGTCCCAGACATAGGCAAAATGCCATCTGGTGGTTCCCCGTTCCAACTGAAGATTCACAGAGGACTAATTCTTATATTAGGTCATCCTAAGGAACACCAATCAGATATCAATTACCACCCTCAGTGACCACAGGAACTAGCATTGGGGAGTCGTCTTGGTAACATGAAATGCTGTGATCCTTGCTTGGTTAACCAAGCTTGACTTTCTGACCTCCAGTTCCTGGGACTTGAGCTGGCAATCTATTGCCAGACCTGATTCACCAGTTTCCACAGCCTTGTGATTCAATAGTCCAATTTGATGTGAGTGAGAAGAATTCTTTGGACTGATATCTGAACTACAGACTTGGGACTTGCCAGCATCGTGGGCCATTTCCTTGACAGTCTGTGGGCTCTCTGAGTGAATTGAAGAACCCTGGACCATGTGGGTGTCTACTGAGGGGAGGACTGGTTGTTGATATTAGAAATTATGGAGTGAGTGGGATAGCATCTTGAAAAAGTCAGACATTTGGTATATCTTTAACCTCTACCTGGCAGGGAACCATCCTCAAGCCAATCCTTTTAAAACACATCATTCTTACAGTTAGAATCAGAATGGCGCTTCTCACTACAATACCCTGGGCTCACTGGAATATATGGTTTGGGGGGAAATGAGATATATATGAAAATGAGAAACATTGGTTTTTGGATAGTATAAAACAAAAAACCCCCACCATGGATTGAAATAGCTATTATGTTGTAATCAGTTACTTAAGGTAAAAGCTATTTAAGGAATATAGATTTAGTGGATATAGATCTAACTAATGAGGAATTGGCTAGTTGGATGCATATGAAAATACAGAGTGATAAGGAAAAGTTGAGGTACACAATTCCTTGGTTTCTGTTAGCAGCAGCAGCTGTAATGACTCAGAAAAGAAAAGTAACTGCAGACTGCAGTACTCCACCAAGCCTAGATCTGGTTCACTCATAGCTTCAACCACTAAACTCAGGGCCCACTCAGAAAAGAAAAGAAAAGAAAAAAAAAATTATTAGAACAACAGGATGTATAGATTTCCATTAAGAATAATTGTTTTGAAATTCCCATTTTTTTGCTATAGTTTTTATGAGTTGGAATCAACTTGAAGGCATAACATCCATAACTGGCTATGGTCTACAAAGTTGAATGCCTTTACTTAGTCGAGTAACACAGATAAAATCTTTCTAGTGTTCTCTGTTTCAGCCAAGTTTGATCTAACATTAGCAACAGTATCCCTCCTTCCATGTCTTTTTCTGTGTCTGACATGACTTTTTGGCAGTTTCCTATCACTATATTGTTACAGACATTTCTGAATTATTTTCAGCAAACTTTTATTTGTGTGAGATATTAATGCTGTTCAATAATTTCGATTTTCTGTCGAATCACCTTTTGGTGGAATATGCATGAATATGAATCTCTTCCATTTAGCTGGCCAAGTAGCTTTCATAACAGTCTCCATATATATCTTGTACATATTTATGTTTGCTTTAAAATAATTAATGTTTGTTTTCTTCAATACATCAGTAAATACATTTTAAATTTTTATTATTATAATAATCACAGAAGAAATATTAGACTTTCTACTCCTTTGAACACTTAAAGCTGCAAAAACCCTACAAAGGGTTGCTGTGAGTCAGAAGTAACTGGATGACAGTTAAAATAAACAACAACAAAAACAAAAACCCTTAACAATTATCACTTAAATTTGGAAAATTTAGTAATTTTGTTATTTTTATTTAATCTCCACTAAATTGTTGGAGTCCTGGTGTGGCACTGTGGGTTAATTCGCCAGACTTCAAAGCCATTTGAACTGCAAGGTTGGCCGTTCAAGTTCACCAGATGTTCCTCAGAAACCCTATAGAGGGTCACTACGAATGGGAATCGACTTGATGGCACTTAGCAAAAACAACAAAATTGTTGAAAGGAGTCCTGGTGTGGTGTTGCAGGCTAACCTGCTGCATTTCAAAGACTGCTTGAACTGAAAGATTGGCAGTTCAAGCTCACTAGTCACTACTCAGAAACCCTATATAGGTCGCTATGAGTAGGAACCATTTGACAGCACTTATGAATAATAACAAATTGTTGAAAAGGAGCCCTGGTGGCTCTGTGGGATAAACATTGGTCTGCTTTTCACAAGATTAGTGGTTCAAACCCACTAGCCTCTACACGGGAAAAACACAGCTGTCTAACTAATGGATTACATCTCAATGTACAGAAAATTAAAATTCTCACCACTGCACCAATAAACAACATTCTTATCAATGGAGAAATGATTGAAGTTGTCAAGGACTTCATTCTTCTTGGATCAACTATCAACACTCACAGAAGCAGCAGTCAAGAGATCAAATGATGTATTGCATTAAGCAAATCTGCTGCACAAGACCTTTTTAAAGTGTTGAAGAGCAAAGATGTCAGCTTGAGGACTAAGGTGCGCCTGACCCAAGCCATGGTATTTTCAATAACCTCATATGGATGTGAAAGCTGGACAGTCAATAAGGAAGACCATAGAATAATTGATGCCTTTGATTTATGATGTTGGAGGAGAATATTGAAAGTGCCATGGACTGCCAAAAGAACCAATAGATCCGTTTTGGAAGAAATGCAGCCAGAGGGCTTCTTAGAGGCCAAGATGGCCAAACTTCATCTCTCATACTTTGGACATATTGTCAAGAGGGAGCAATTGCTGGAGAAGGATATCATGTTTGTAAGGAGGAGCGTCAGAAGAAAAGATGAAGACCCCCAACGAGATGGATTGGCCAAGTGGCAGCATCAATGGACTGAAGCGTGGCAACAGTAGTGAGGTTGGCCCAGGATCAGGCAGTGTTTCGTTCTGCTGTGCATAAGGTTGCTATCGGTGAATAACGACTCAATGGAACCTAACAACAACAAACTCCCTTAAAGATTTATAGTCTCCAAAACACTAAGGAAAAATTCCACTCTGTCCAATAGGAACAGTATTAGTCAGAATGGTCTCAATGGCAGTAGTTTTGATTTTACAGGTGGTTGAAGTATTACAATGTGGCAAATAATTAGCAATTAATTTGGTCATTTGAGTCCTGATGTGGCGATATAGGATAGGTACTGGTCTGCTAACCACACAAGGTTGGTGGCACAAACACACTAGCCAATCCTTGGAAACCCTGTACAGTGTTCCCATGAGTCAAAACTGATGGCACTTAACAACACAACAATTTGGAAATTAATTCCATCTAATGTCTCTAATTAAGAAATCATGGGTATAATAATTTTAATTTTTTTCCAAATTTTTTAAGTCAATTCTTGTTTTTAATATAAGTACATTATTTAGCATGTTCTTTAGAAGATTTATTAGTAAACTAATATTGAGGCTACTTTCAGTTCATAAGGAAAAAAATGCCATGAAAATATAAAACTTTAAAGCTATCACAGATTTGGAGTGACCTTATATTTTTATACTGGAAAATCTCTCCTTAAATGAATATTTATCACAATTCAAAAATGTGTAAATGTTCTTCATCTAAGTGGTTGACTGAGTTTGTTGTTTTTCCTCCCCCTTAGAGCATGTTTTAACTGATAATGTTGTTAAGAGTTGTAGAGTCAGTTCAATTCATAGCAACCCTGTATAGGTTTTCCAAGAAATAGCAGGTAGGTTTGAGCCGCTGACCTTGTGGTTCACAGTCTAGTGCTGATCCTATAGCACCCATCAGGAGTCCTAACTGGTTATGTTGTTTTTGGTAGGTGCCATCGAGTCGGTTCCGACACATAGCGACCCTGTATAGGGTTTCTAACGAGGGTGGTGAGCTTAAACCACCGACCTTGTAGTTCAAACTGACTTGGAAGTCTAACGCTTTAACCCACAGAGCCACACCAGATCTGCTAAGTGGTTCTAGCCAGTATTTGGTACAGGATATTCAACTTTCTAAGGAGCTCTGGTAGGGTAGTGTTTACGAATTGGGCTGCGAACCGCAACGTCAGCAGTTGGAAACTACCAGCTATTCCGTGGGAGAAATATGAGGCTTTCTGCTCCCGTACAGATTTACAGCCTCGGAAACCCTGTACAGAGTTGCTATTAGTTGGAACCGACTCCATGGCACACAACAACATTCAACTTTCTAACTTAAAATACTAGTAAATTAGCATAAATTAGAAATAATTATATATATATATATATCCAAGACTCACTTGTTGTTGTTGTTAAGCTCCCTCGTGTTGGTTCCAACCCATAGCAACCCTGTATAGGGTTTCTAAGAAGCAAATGTTGTGTTTGAACCACCAACCTTGTAGTTCAAACGGCTTTGCAGTCTGGTGCATTAACCCACAGCACCACACCAGGACTCCAAGAATCAAAGCATTTAAAAAAGCAAACTGCAAAGTAGAAAAAGATATTTCAATGCATATATTTGATAAAGGACTTGTGTACAAAAATATTTTGTTGTTTTTTAAGTGCCTTTGATTTGGTTCCAAACCCTGCATAGGGTTTCCAAGGAGTTACTGGTGAGTTTGAACCATAGACTTTGGGGTTAGCAGTCCAGTGCTTATCCTACAGCACCACACCAAGACTTTGTACAAAATATAAGAATTTCTAAAAGTTAACAAGAAAATAGTTGATGGCTGATTTTTTTAAAAAGCACTTCACAAAATAGTAAATCCAAATGGCAAAGAATTACATGAAAAGAACCTCCCTTTCTTTAGCACTTATAGTAATGGAAAGAAAACTCACAGTAAATATACACCCACAACAGGAGCAAAAACAAACACAAACAATCTCACTGATGAGAATGTAGATTAACCAACATACTTTGTTGTTGTTAAGTGTAATCTAGTCAGTTCCAACTCATAGTGACCTTGTATAGGGTTTTCAAGGTGTAGCTGGTTGGTTTGACCTGTGGTTCAAACTGAACTCACAGCTCAGGGCATTATCCTACAGCACCACACCAGGTTCCATTGTAAAGTGCTAGAAAGAGGATACTTTGGCTTAACCAGTTTGTACAATTGTTTAATAGTAAAATTGACTTGATGGTACTTAACAACAACAATAAAGCTGAAATGTGTAATACTACTCTTACATAAGGAGCTGTGGTAGCTTAGTGATTATGAATTGGGCTGCTAACCTCAAGGTCAGCAGTTCTAAACTACCAGCTGTTCCACAGGGAGACAGATAAGGATTTCTGCTTCCATAAAGGTTTATTGCCTCGGAAACCCTGTACAAGGTATGAGTTGGAACTGACTTATACCTATGATACATCACAACCACCTCTACCACCACTCTTACATAAATACTTAATGGAAATGTAGACATATGTTCACTAGATAGATGCAAGCTAGTATTGCAATATTCATGCTGTTTTTAATGTACTTTTGAATAGGTTCCCACTCATAGTGACCCTGTATATGAGACTAGAAATCTTCATCTTTTTTCATGTGGATGGGCTAGTGGGCTAAAACCACCAACCTTGTGGTTAGCAGTTCATTGCTTATGATACAACCCCAATATTTTTTTTTTCTACAGAATATTAGAATTATGATATAATCATTTCAAGTATTCTCTCAACTTTGTTGTCAAATGCAGCAAGCATTGTTGTTGTTGTCGTCAGGTGCCATCGAGTCAGAACCGACTCATAGTGACCCCATGCACAGCAAAATGAAACAATGTCCGATCCTGGGCCAACCTCACTACCGCTGCCACACTTGATGACATCAATGATGCCACCTGGCCGATCCATCTCTGACCCTCCATATTACCCAGCATGACATCCTTCTCCAGAGACTGTTCCCTCCTGAAAATATGTCCAAACTATGAGAGATGAAGTCTAGCCATCTTGTCCTCCAAGGAGCACTCTGGCTGCACTTCTTCCAAAACAGATCTATTGGTTCTTTTGGCAGCCCAAGGCACTTTTGGTATTCTCCTCCAGCACCAGAATTCAAAGGCATCAATTCTTCTACTATCTTCCCTATTCACTGTCCAGCTTTCACATCCATATGATGTTATTGAAAATATCATGGCTTGGTTCAGGCGCACCTTAGTCCTCAAGGTGAGCATTAGTCACATGTAACTGTATAAATTTTAATTTGAATTAAGTAAAATTAAATGTTTAGTTTCTCAAGACTCCTTATGTGGTGCTGTATGGTCAGTGAACCACAAGGTCAGCAGTTCAAACCCACCAACTGCTCCATATACAGGATTGCTCTATACAGGGTTGTTATGAGTCAAAACTGACTTAATGGCACTTAACAACAAGGTACATTAGCTATATACCAAATGTTCAACAATTATGTAGCACTCAAGGGAGACATATTTCGGAGCATAAATAAAACAGGGAAGACATAGAACTTTCTCAGTACTGTAGAAAATTTTTAAGGCAGCATTTTAAACACTGGAAATAATTTATAAGCACACATAAAATAATACCAACTATAGTGGCTTCTTTGTGATGCTGAACGCCATTCCACTGGTATTTTAAAAACCAGCACGGGTTATTTATGTTGAATAGATTTCGGCTGAGCTTCAAGGCTAACACAAACTAAAGAGAAGGTTATTGAGTGCTGCAGAATCAATAACTTCAACTCATAGTGTCTTTATATAGGGTTTCCAAGGAGCAGCTGGTGGGTTTGAACTACTGACCTTGTGGTTAGTAGTCCAGTGCTTATCTCTAGCTCTGCACAAGGAGTCAGGCAAGGCAGACTAATTCTGAACAGTTAGGCATTGAAAACTTTATGAATAGCAGTGGATCATAGTCAGATAATGTGCATGAAGATGAGTCCGTCAGATTGGAAGGCATTCAAAATACTACTGAAGAAGAGCTGCCTCTTCAAAGTACAGTTCACCTTAATGACATGGATGCAGTTAAGCTTTCTGGATCTGCATTTACTAATATACACAACTCAAAATTTGAAGAAACAGCTTCAAAAATCCACAATATTGGAATTTGGAATGCACAATTTAGAAAAATTGGAAGGTGTCAAGAATGAATTGCAATGTATAAAGAATGATATCCTAGGCATTAGTGAGCTGAAATAGATGGTAGTAGCCATTTTGAATCAAACAATCATATGATTAGTATGCCGGGAATACAGCCCAAATTGAAAAGGAATAGCACCGCAGTCATAGTCAAAAACAATATTTTAAGATCTCTCTTAAAGTAAAATGCTGTCTGTGTTAGAATAATACCTATACACCTACAAAGAACAGTTAATACCACTGGTATTCAAATTTATACACTAACCACTAACGTTAGAAATGATGAAAATGAAGAATTCTGGCAACTTCTTCAACCTAAAATTAATCAAACATGCAATAAAAATACATTGATAATTACTAGCGAAATACTTTTGGAATGCAAAAGTTGGAAATAAAAGTGGAGGATCTATAGTTGGAATGTATGGCCACAGGGATACATATGATGCTTTGATTGAATTACAGAGTTTTGTAAGAGCAATAACTTATTTATTACAAAAATCTTTTTAAACAACATAAAAAGTGACTATACACTGGGACCTCAGCAAATGGAGTCCAGAAGAATCATATTGACATCACTGATGGGAAGAGAATAGCTCAATATTACCAGTCAAAAAAGTGCCAGGGATAGACTCTGAGTTTAGAGACCATCTCAAGAACAGATCTGATGCATTAGATGCTAATGACCAAAGACCAGAAGACTTGCAGGATGATATCAAGAACAACATAGATGAAGAAAGCAAAAAGTCATTTAAAATGACACACAAAAAAAACAGAAGTCCAAAATTAACATCAGAAGAGTCTCTGAAACCTGTTCTTGAGTGTAGAGAACTGAAACGACTGCAAGAAAAGAGAAAGTAAAATAGTTGAACAGAAAATTTCAAAAGGCAGCTTGAGAAAACAAAGGCAAAAACTAAAATGAAATGTGCAGAGACCTGGAGTTAAAAAAAAACAAAAAAACAAAAACAAAAGGGAAACACACATTCAGCATTTCTCATGCTAAAATAACTGAAGAAGAAAAATTAAATCCTCAATAACAATATTGAGGGATTCTATTGTCAGAATATTGAATAATACTAGAAAAATCAAAAGATGATGGAAGGAATACACAAAATAAATAGTCAATGTTCAATCATTTCATGATGGACCATATGATCAAAACCGGTGGTATTGAACACAGAAGTCCAGCAGCACTGCAGGCACTGGTGAAAAACAAACCTCTAGGACTTAACCGAATATAAATTGAAATGTTTAAACAAATTCATGCAGTGCTAGAGGTACTGACCTATGTATATCAACAAATTTAGCCAATTGATTAGAAGAGATAGATATTTATGTCCATGCCAAACAAAGGTGACACAACAGATTGTAGGAATCATCCAAAAATATTATCACATGCAAATAAAATTTTGCTGAAAATGATTGAAGAAAAATTGCAGCAGTATATCGACAGATTCCTGCCAGAAACTCAAGTTGGATTCTGAGAGAGATATGAATTTCATTTCTGACAGCAAATGGATCTTGGTTCAAAGCAGAGAATACCAGAAAGGATGTTTATTTGTGATTTACTGACTATGCAAAAGAATGTGACTGTGTGGATCATAACAAACTATAGATAACATTGGGATGATTGTAAAATGTTCCAGAAAACTTAATTGTGCTCCTGAGGAACCTGAATATAGACCAAGAGGGACTTGTTGAAAGAGAACAAAGGGATATTAAATGTTTTAAGATTTAGATATCAAAGGCTTTCGATTGTGTGGATCATGACAAGCTATGGACAACATTGTGAAGTATGGGTATTCCGGAACATGTAATTGTGCTCATGAAGAATCTGTACCTGGACCAAGAGGCAGTTATTCGAACAGAACATGGGAACACTGAATGGTTTAAAATTAAGAAAGGTGTACCACAGGGTTGTATTCTTTCACCATACACTATATTCTGAGCAAATAATACGAGAAGCTGGGTTATATGAAGAAAACCATGGCATCAGGATTGGAGGAAGACTCATTAACAACCTGCGATATGCAGGTGATACAACCTTGCTTGCTGAAAGTGAAGAGGATTTAAAATATTTACTGATGAAGATCAAAGAGCACAGCCATCAGTATAGATTGCATCTCAATGTAAAGGAAACAAAAATCCTC
>NW_006408529.1:6543805-6560134 GCF_000296735.1 Chrysochloris asiatica
ACCATAGAAGAATTGATGCATTTGAGAAATGGTGTTGGAGGAGAATATTGAAATTGCCATGGACTGCCAAAAGAACAAACAGATCTGTTTAGAGAAGTGCAGCCAGTGTACTCCTTAAAGGCAAGGATGGCCAAACTTCATCTCCCATACATTGGACATATTGTCAGGAGGGACTAGTCACTTGAGAAGGATACCATGTTTGGTAAGGTGGAGGGTCAGAGAAAAAGAGGAAGACCCCAGGAAGATGGATTGGTAAAGTGGCAGCATCAATGGGCTCAAGTGTAGTAAACATTTGTGAGGTTGGCTCAGGACTGGTCAGTGTTTTGTTCTGTTGTACATTGGGTCACTATGAGTCAGTACCTACACGATGGCTCCTAACAACAACAATACATGCAGTTGTATCTATTCAAAATACTTAATTCCATCTGTGTGCTGAGCAAATAGTTCAAGAAGCTGAATTATACAAAGAACATGGCATCTGGATTGGATGAATATTTATTAACAACCTGTGATATACAGATGACACAACCTTGCTTGGAAATAACAATTGAAATACAATATGGATTGCACCTCAACATAAAGAAAACAAAAATTCTTGCAACAGGACCAATAAATTATATCATGATAAAAGAAAAAAAAAAAAGATTGCATCCATAATCAATATTCATGGAAGCAGCAGTGAAGAAATCAAACATACTATATTAGGCAAATTTTGTGCAAAATACCTTTTAATTGCTAATGAACAAAGATGTGAGTTTGAAGACTAAGGTTTGCCTGGTCCAAGTCTTGGTGTTTTCAATTGATTCATATGCATGTGAAATTTGGACAATGAACAGGGAAGACTATAGAATTATATATACATTTGAATTATAGTGTTGAAGAATATTCAAAGTGCCAGAAGTAAAAAAACAAAAACAAAAAACTGTTTTGTTAAAAAAAAAAAGAACTATCCTTAGAAACTGGAGTGGTGAGACTTTATCTCTTTTACTTTGGACATGTTTTCAAGAGTGACGAATCCCTGAAGAAAGACTTGATGCTTGGAAAAGTTGAAGGTCAGCCAAAAAGAAGAAGGCTCCCAACAAAATGAACTGACACAGTTGCAGCAACAATGGGCTGAAACATAACAAGTATGAATGTGACATAGAACTGGGTAGCTTTTCATTCTATTGTGCATATAGAGTCTCTGAGTCCAAACCATCTCAAAAACACTTAGCATATAAAAAAATTAATTATTTTAGTGTTGTTATTAAGTGCTGTCTAGCTGGTTTTGACTCATATCTACCAAATGTCTAACACTGCCAAATCTTGAACCATCTTCACAATTGAATTGCATCGATTATTCTACTGTCTTCCTTCTTTATTGTTGAACTTTCACATGCATGTGTATTCTTTCCATTTTCTTCTGATGTTTCCAACATCATTCGATATATTCCATATGTTGTTGTTGTTAAGTACCATGGAGTCGGTTCTGACTCATAGTGACCCTGCACAGTGTTTCTGAGGCTACAAATCTTTATAGGAGCAGAAAGTCTCATCTTTCTCCCGCGGAAGAGCTGGTAGTTTTGAAATGCCAACCTTGAGGTCAGCAGCCCAATTCGTAACCACTACACTACCAGAGCTCCTTATATTCCATAATAGAAACCTTTAATATTTCAACCCAAGGCTTGAATTTCTACTTCAGTTCTTTCAACTTGAGAAGTGGTGAGTGGGTTCTTCCCTTTTGATTTTCAAACTCCAGGTTTTGCCCATTACATTATAATACTTGACCTTGTTTACTTGAGAAGCTCATTGAAACTTTATTCAACTCTTTCGCTTCATCATTTCTTCCAGTCATTTTAACTTCTCTACACACAGGACCATGTTTCAGAGTCTCTTCTGACATCCTCTTTGGTCTTTCTTTTGTGATTTTTTAATGGCCTTTTGTTTTCTTCCTATATGATATGCTTGATGTCATCACACAAATTGCCTGCTCTTCAGTCGCTAGTGTCTAATGCATATGGTCTCTAAATTCAGGTGGAATATACCCAGGTCAATTCTTTTTTGGTACATTGACTATGTGTGTTCCTTCTATCATCTTTTGTCATCATTCAATAATTTGACCATTGTTGTTGTTAAGTACTATCAAGTAAATTCTGACTTATAGTGACCCTGTATAGGCTTTCTAAAGAATGGCTGGTAGATTGGAACCTCTGACCTCATGGTTTATAGTCCAATACTTACCATACAGTGCCACAGAAGGGTTCCCCATAGGATCCTTCAATATTACAATCTGAGGTTTGAATATTTTTCTTTAGTTCTTTCAGTTTGAGAAATGCTGAGCTTGTTCCACCCTTTTGCTTTTATAATTCTAGGTCTTTGCATATTTGATTTTAATATTTGACTTTGCTTTAACAAACTGCCTTTTAAATTATTCTGTTTAGCTCTTTTACTTCCACCTTTCTTGCAGATACCTTAGCTTCTCTACATTCCAGTGCAAGTTTCAGAGACTATTCTGACATGCATTTGGACTTTTCTTGTCTTTCTAATGATCTTTTACTTTGTTCATGTATGATACTCTTGATATTATCCCCCAAATCTTCTGGTCTTAGGCCATAAGGGTCTAATGCATCTAATCTGTTCATGTGATGGTCTTTAAATCCAGGTGGTATATACTCACGGTTAAGGAGCTCTGTAGCATAGTGGTTATGAGACAGGTTGCTAATCATATGATTAGCAGTTCAAAACTACCAGCAGTTCTGTTCCACTGGAGAAAGATGAGGCTTTCTGCTCCCATAGAGGTTTACAGCCTCAGCAACTCTATTCAGGATCGCTATGAGTTGGAACTGACTCCATGACACATAATCACCACCACCACACTCAGGGTCATATGCTGGCTCTCATGGACTTGTTTTAATTTTCTTCAACTTCAGCCTGAACTCGCATATGAGCAGTTTATAATTTGTTCCATGGTTGGCCCCTGGTCTTGTTTTTTAACTGAAGTTATTGAGCTTCTCCATTATCACTTTCCACAATTTGATTCCTGTGTATTCCTTCTGGAGAGGTCCAGGTACAAGACTGCCTTTTGTTATTGAAAAAAAAATTATTTGCAATTAATAAGTCATTGGCCTTGCAAAATTCCAGTCACCAGTTATTATCAATGTATCTTGATTTCATATTTGTTCAATTTCAGATTGAAGGAGTTGATAGAAATCATTATTTCATCATTGACTTTAGTGTTTGGTATGCTAATTTGAGAAATAGTGATATTAACTGGTTTTACTTGTTCTTATAGTTGTTGTTGTTGTTAAGTACCATAGAGGCAGTTCTGATGCATAGTGACCCTGTGATGTAAATCTTTACGGGAGCAGAAAGTCTCATCTTTCTCCTGTGGAACAGCGGATAGTTTTGAACTGCTGGGCTTGAGGTTAGCAACCCAATTCATAATCACTATGCTACCAGAGCTATACATTGGTTCAGTTTTGACTCATATACACAACAGAGCAAAGCCCTGATTGATCATGTGCAATCCTCGCAGGTGTTACATTTGAGCCCATTGTTGCTGCCACTTTATCAATCAGTCTAATTGGAGGTCTTCCTCTGTTTTGCTGACTCTCCACTTTACCAAATATAATGTACTTCTCTAGGAACCAGTACCTCCTGATAGCATGTGTGAAGTATGAGAGTTGAAGTCTCACCATTCTGTCTTCAAAGGAGTATTATGGCTGTACTTATCCCAACACAGATTTCTTTGGTCTTCTGAAAGTATATGGTACTTTCAATACTCTTTTCCATGACCATAAATCAAATGCATCAATTCTTCTATGGTCTTCTGTATTTGTTGTCCACCTTTCACATACATATGAGGCTATTGAAAATACCATGGATTGGATGAGGTGCACCTTATTCCTCAAACGTTTTAAAAAGAGGTCTTGTGCAGCAGATTTGCCTAATGTAATAGGCCATTTGATTTCTTGACTGCTGCTTCTGTAACTATTGAAAGTGGATCAAAGCAAACTAAATTATTTGACAATATCATTCTTTTCTCCAATTATCATGATGATATTTATTGGTCCAGTTGTGGGGATTTTTGTATTCTTAGTATTGAGTTACAGCCAATACTGAAGGCTGTGGTCTTTGATCTTCATCAGTAGTTTAAATCTTCTTTGCTTTCAGCAAGCAAGATTGTATCATCTGCATATCACAGGTTGTTAATGAGTCTTCTTCCAATCCTGATGCTATGTTCTTCTTCATATAATTCAGTTTCTTGGAATATTTGTTCATGTTCATCATACATACATAATAAGTATAGTGAAAATATACAAACCTGGCACACATCTTTCCTGATTTTAAACCATTCGCTATCTCCTTGTTCTGTTCTAATGATTACCTCTTGGTCTATGCAGGTTCCTCATGAGCACAATCAAGTGTTCTGGAATACTCATTCTTCACAGTATTATCCATAGACTGTCATGATTTACACAGTCAAAAACCATTACATAGTCAATAAAGTACAAATAAACATTTTTCTGGTATTCTCTGATTTCAGCCAAGATCCACCTGATATCAGCAATTGTTGCCCGCATTCCATGTTCTCTTCTCAATTTGGTTTGAGTTTCTGACAGTTCCCTGTTGATGTACTGTTGTAATCCTTTTTGAATTATCTTCAGGAATCTTTTTCTTGCCTGTGATATTAATGTTATTTTTAAGCTTACAAATGCCTAGGATATTGCTCTTTATGAGTTTCATTTCATTCTTGACACCTTCAAACTTAAGTAGATTCATTCTTCTTGTATTCCATGTTCCAATTCTTAATACACATTTGCAGCTGTTTCTTGTCATTTTGAATTGTGTTACATCATCAAATGAATGTCCCTTAAGCTTTACTCCATCCATGTCATTTAGTTCAACTCCCTTTGAGGAGACAGCTTTTTCCTAGTCGAATTTTGAGTGCCTTGCAACCTGAGGGACACTGTGTGAAAATGTCCTACTGATATACAAAAGATTTTTCAGTGACTAACCACTCAGAGGAGTACTGATGTGGCGCTGTGGGTTAATGCGCCAGACTGCAAAGCCATTTGAACTGCAAAGTCAGCAGTTCAAGCTCACCAGCTGCTTCTTGGAAACCCTATACAGGGTTGCTATGGGTCAAAATCGACTCGATGGCACTTAACAACAACAACAAAAAAAATTCAGAAGTGCTCTTCTCTTTCCAAGTCTGTCTTAATCTGGAAGCTCAACTGAATCTGTCCAGTAAGGGTGATTCTGCTGGTTTTTAAAATACAATGTATAAGCTTCCAGATTCACCACAATACCCAAGCCACCACAGTACGACAAACTGAATGGATGAGTGATTGAATGTAAGAACTAGAACCATAAAACTCTTAAAATAAAGTATAGGGATATAGCTTTGAGAGCTTATGTCAACAATAGATTATTAGATATAACCCCAAAAGTATAAGCATCAAATACAAAACAGATCTCAGACTTCATAAAAATTTAAAATTTTGGGCCTCAAAGTACTTTATCAGAAAAGCCAACAGACAAGGTACAGATTAAGAGAAAATACATAGAAAACATGTATCTGAGAAGGGTTTCATATTTCAAATCATATAAAAACCTCTTATAATAACAGCAAAAAGACAAATAATCCAATCAAAAATGTGCAAAGTCTTCAGTCTAATATTGTGTTTTCAAATTATGTGCTAGTATCCTAACCCCTTTACCTGTGAATATAATCTATTCTAAAATAATGTTTTCCTAGTTATAGTGATGAGGTGGTGCCAGTCTTAACCCTAATCTGGTTTGAGATATGTAAACAACAGATTAGACACAGAAACAATCAGACACAAAAAGAGAAAAGACTGATGACAACTAGAGATGACTAAGGGACTGAGGAATATGCAGGCTAGAGAAAATGAAATGGGATATTTTGTCCTAGAGCAGGCAGAAATAGAGCCTTTCCCTGTAGTCAAGTGTCCAGAATTCAAACCTCTAGCCTCAAATATTAGGAGAAAATTAATTGCTGAATTTTAAAACAATCCACTGGCTTTAAAAATTTTGTGTTGAAATTGTTCTTATAGCTGTTTTTAAGTGCTGTCAAGTTGTTTGCAACACAACTGACCCTGTATACACTTTTCTAAGAGCAGCTGCTGAGATTAAACTGCTGACCATGCAGTTCAAACTGATCTGGTGGTCCAGTGCTTATTCTACAGTGCCACAGTAGGACTCCTTTGTTGAAGAAATACTAAGAAACTAAGAAATATATGAAAAGATGTTCAATGTAATTAGTATATTTGTTGTTGTTGTTAAGTGCTATTAAGTTGGTGCCAACTCTAATGACCTTGATTAAGGTTTCCAAGGAACAGCTGGTGAATTTAAACTGGTGACCTTGTGTTGAAAACTGACACTAAGGTCCAGTGTTTTATCCCTCAGCGCCACATGCAAATCAAAACATAAATTAGATAACATTTCACTTTCACTAGGATGACTATTGAAGTCTGTTGTGGAGCTCTAGGTAACCAAGGATGTTTGGAAGGGAAGACCAGGGATGTTATTGTTTAAGAGATAATGGTGGAAGTAATTAATATAATTTATTTTACCTGTTAAGTGGTTTTAATTATAAATTTTTTGTTTTGATATTTTAAAACAGTAAATCAAATCCCCCCCCCCAAACCCCCCAAACAATACGATCTATCTAAAAATCACATTTTCAAATAAAGGAGACAAATAAAAGAAAATGTACTATCTGATTGCATTTATGAAAGAATCAGAACCAGGCAAAATGTGTCTATGGTGCTAGAAATCAGAGAAGTTATTATTCTTGGAGAGTTTAATGATTGAAAGGAACAATCATTATGTTTTTGAGATTCTCTTTATGCTTTGTGTCTTTGTCTAGTTTCTGGTAACATGGATATGGTCATTTGTGAAAATTAATTCAGCAGCATACTTATGATTTGTATGATATGATATTTCAATGCAATGTTTACAAATAGAAATGAAAATGTGTCACATTATCAAGGACTACTATTTACAAACTTAAAGCAGTATGGCATGAGACTATTCCATCATGCAAAACAAACTAAACAGCAAACAATGGCAAAAATGAAACCTAACGTCTGCATCAATAATCAGGAATTTATAGTACTACATAAAAAGTAAATTTTGTTTCCTGTTAAGGGAGATTCCCTCATGTCTTTCACAAAACATAACACTACATCACTGCTTTCATGAGTTACTCCCCACTGTAGTCCACAAATGTAGTAACCTACGCATTGTTTAGTTGATTCACATCCTTCTTTCATGACACCTTATGAGAAAAGATAAAGAATATACAAATACTCTTTTAAAATGTTTCAAATACTGATGTAAATTATATCTATGTTTTCCAAATATTGAAATTCATTCATTCTGTCCATAAATATCCACTTTAGGACTCACAGAAAATATTTTATAAATATTGCTGAGTTTACTACCATTGACAGACCTATGGCATGACAGTTTTTAGTGTATTTATTTTTTGCTAAACTTTCATGGTTCCCAACTGCAAAGCATCTGTGCTATGCTTTGTTGTATTGTTGCTAGAGGCCATTGAGTCAGTTCTAACTCATAGGATCCCTATGTGCAGAACAAAAATGGATAAACACTATACTGTGAGCCACAAGATTAGTGGTTTGAGCCTACCAGCTGCTTCAATAGAAAAAACATGAGGTTTTGCTGCTCCGGAAAGGTCTGAACTGACTCAATGGTACTTAACAATAGCAAAAATGTGTTTAAAACAAAACAAACAAGCCAACTGCACTTGAATCGATTCTGACTCATGTTACATAACCCTTGTGTGTCACTGTAGGATTATGCTTCCTAGGGTTTTCAATGATTGCTTCTTCAGAAGCATATGGACAGGACTTTCTTCTAACACTAACTTCCATCTTTCAACCTTTTGATTAGCAGCTGAGCTTGTTAACTGCTTGCACCACCAAAGGACTTCCACATAATGCATAGATAACAACTTTTCCACAGCTATCAAACAAAAACCTGCATCTAACACTACAACTGCACTGAATAATAATGACTGAAACATAGGCTGTTGGGCCCCAGAATCTGAACTCCTAGCAAACACGCTGTCTTCTTTTGAAAATTCAATAAAAAATAATCACTTTTTGTATGTTTGCTTTGTTTGGTGCATGTTCAGTGTCTGTAGAAAGTATGATTACGAAAATAGGATCTAAACTGACCATAGTCTCTGAGTTGCTTTTATGTATATTGTTCTGGTATCAATTTGTTTATTTATTGTCACTTGTTTCTCATAAAATTATAGAGCATGAAATAAATTCCAGTAGTCTAGATTCTCAATAAAAGTGATTTCACAGTAGATGCTATTAAAAAACAGAAGAATAAACACCATGTCTTAAATTATATTTCAGAATCGACACTGTAGGTAATTTCCTGTTGCTTGCCAAATTTAAACTTGGAATTCAAGCCGTGAGTTGATGGCAGAAATAGAGGAAGTCTTAGGAATGCTGAACTGTCAGTGGAACAGTAAAAAAAAAAAAAATCACCCATATAAAAAACTCACAGCTCTCTTAACAAATTGAGTGCAATTATTTCAGTCAGAATCTTAAACCAGTTAAATCAATCTCTTTCTAAGTCAACATAATAATAGCTTTCATTTTAGTGTTTTTGCCAACCCTTTATTAGATATTTTAGTTCACAGCAAAAAAAGTAATTTTGTTGAATATTATAATCTATTTGTATTAAGAAAGAAATAGAAGATTTGAGTGTACTGATAAACTAGCCATGGCATTCTATTTTTGGTAAGATTATTAAGCTAATCTTTTCTAAGACAACAATCCATTCAAAAAGATAGGTATATAATAACTTCCATATACTAATTTGAGGCTTTGTCCAAGTTGAATTTGAATCAAAATCTTCAAAGTTTGGGTTCCTCCACATCAAATAAATAGATGAATCTGTTTCAATTACACAATAAAGTAATTCTTTTATTCCAAATAAATGTTTATTTATCAAATTGCTTATGAGAAATGAGTGTCAGAGTCTTATAATATTTTCCCTTCGTTTTAACTTCATATAAGTTCTGTTGGCACAGTAAGTTAAAAATTGAGCTGCTAACTGAAAGATCCACAGGTTTGAATCCACCAGTGTCTCTGTAGGGAAAAAATGAGTCAATTGGCTTCTGTAAACATTGCACCCTTGGAAACCTTATGGCACAGTTATATATAGTACTAGGGTCAGTAGAAATTAGAATGGACTTGATATCAGCAAATTTTTGTTTAGCCAAGATTGTGATGATGACACAGAACTGGGTAATACTTTGTTCTGCTTTTTCCATAAGGTTCTCTGAGTCAAATCCGACTCAATAGTACTTAATAACAATATGTAAATTTAAGGAACAGAAAGGAACCCTAGTGGCACAATGGTTACATCCTTATCTACTAGTCAAAAATATGACAGTTTTAATCCAGCTAGTCACTCCAGGAGAGAATGACTAGCGTGACTGATTATCTATTCTCTACCAAAATTTTAACCTAGGTAACCCTATGGGGCAGTTTGTCACATAGGGTCGCCATGTTTCAAAAAGCAACATTATGGCACTTAACAACAGCATGCCTATTTAAAAATGTAAGCTTTCCAAAATTCTGAAATGCGGAAAATAGAGGAATGTCACTTAACCTCATTGAAAATTATTTATTTAATTAAGAAAGAATTCATAAGAATTTACTATTATGAAAAGTTTCACTCACTTGGGTTTCAGAGATTAGTAAAACTTTTCTTTGTTTCAGATAATTTAGAAACACCTGGGCATATTAAGTAAGCAAATAAATAGCTCATTTAGATCTCTAGTTTTTGTGTTTATGGAATCTCCTTTTGAATGGCTTAATGATAATACGGAGTCCTGGTGTGGCGCCATGGGTTAATGCGCCGGACTGCAAAGCCGTTTGAAACGCAAATTTAGTGGTTTAAGCTCACCACCTCGGAAACCCCATGCAGGGTCGCAATGGGTCGGAACTGATTATGGCACTTAAGAACAACAAAAACAACATGATAATACTGTGCTTTACTTTTTGAGGAACAACCAAATACCACTTCCCATAGTTTAAATAGAAGATTAGTTTCAGGACCCTTCAGATACCCAAATCTGCAGATGCTGAAGTCCCTTATATAAAATGGTATGGTATTTACATATTACCTATGTACATCTTCTTATTTACTTTAAAGTATCTCTAGATTATTTATAATATCCAATGAAATGCAAATAACTTGTAAGTGGCACTTTATTCTCTCTCTTAGCCCTTAAGGAATAACTCTGACCACTTGAATGCTTTCTAGGAGCCATTTATATTTTTTCTAAATATGTTTGATTTGGAGTTGACTGAAGGTTGCCTAAGTGGAGCCTGCCAATGCTGAGGGCTGACTAGGTATATATTTTCATAGAAAGAGGTGACACCATTTTAAATACCATTATCTCTATGTCTCTATCAACATTATTATTATTATCATTATTGCTGTCCTATTGGTAATGACCACTGTTCATATGTCATCTTGTCATACTGCTAGCTTGTGTGTTGTAGTGATAATGGAAGTTTTACCATGAGTATTTTAAACATCATCAGGGTCATCCAGGGTGGACAGGTTTAGCAGAGTTTCCAGAAAAAGGCAGACTAGGAAGAAGGAGCGATAGACCAGTTCTGAAAGGTTAGCCACTGAAAACCTAGCGAACAGGAACAGAATACTATCAGATATGTTGTTAACTGCTGGTGAGTTGATTCAGAACCATAGCAGCCCTGTATAGGGTTTCCAAGGAGTGGTTAGAGATATGTCAGAAATATGATCCCCTCTAGGTCGCGAGGCACTTGAATAGGAGAGAATAAAAGCTTCATCAAAATAGTTGCAGTTGTTGATAGGTGCCATCATGTCGGTACCAATTCATAGTGACCCTGTGCACAATAGAATGAAACACTACCCGATCCTGGGCCAACCTCACAGTTGTTGTCACTTCAGCCCATTAATGCTGCCACTTAACCAATCCATCTCGCTGGGGTCTTCCTCTTTTTCTCTGACCCTCCACCTTACCAAGCATGATATCTTCCTTGGTCCAGCACTGGTTCCTCTTAACAATATGTCCAAAGTATAAGAGATGAAGTTTGGCATCTGGGTTTCCAAGGAGCATTCTGACTGCATTCTTCCAACAAAGATCGGTTGGCTCTTTTGTCAGCCCGTGGTACTTTCAATATTCTCCTCCAACAACATAACTCAAAGGCATCAATTCTTCTACGGTCTTCTTTATTCACTGTCCAGCTTTCCCATGCATATGAGGTTATTGAAAATCCCTTGACTTGGTTCAGGTGCACCTTAGTCCTAAAGCTGCTCTTCAACAGTTTAAAAAGTTCTTGGGCAGCAGGTTTGCCTAATGCAATGCTTTGTTTGATTTCTTGACTTCTGCTTCCATGAGTGTTGATAATAGATCCAAGAAGATTGAAGTCCTTGACAACTTCAATCTTTTCTCCATTGATAAGACTGTTGTTTACTGGTCCGGTGGTGAGGATTTTTGTTTTCTTTACTTTGAGATGCAATCCATACCAAAGGCTGTGCTCTTTCATCTTCATCAGTATATATTTTAAGTACTCTCCATTTTCAGCAAGCAAGGTTGTATTATCAGCATATCTCAGCTTGTTAATGAATCTTCCTCCAATACTGATACCACATTTTTCTTCATATAACCCAGCTTCTTGGATTATTTGTTCAGCATACTGGTTGAATAAGTATGATGAAAGAATACAACCCTGTCACACACCTTTCTTAATTTTAAACCATTCTGTTGTCATCTGGAAGCTCATATGAAATCTGTCCACCATGGGTGATCCTGCTGGTATGTAAAATATCCGTGGCATAGCTTCCAGAATCACAATTCACAGGCCACCACAGTAAGACAAACTAACAGATGGGTGGTGCTTTCAAAGTAGAGTTGACCTTAATTATCTAAATGAAAAAAATGTTTGGGCCCTTCATTTGCTGATATGTTGTTGTTAGGGGTCATCAAGGTGTTACTGACTTATAGCGACTCTATGCCAACAGAACAAAACACTGTCCATTCCTGGGCCAACCTTACAATTGTTGCCATGCTTGAGCCCATTGATGCTGCCACTTCACCAATCTATCTCGCTGGGGGTCTTCCACTTCTTCTCTGACCCTCCACTTTACCAAACATGATGTCCTTCTCCCGTGACTGGTCCCCTGACAATATGTTCACAGTATGAGAGACGAAGTTTGGCCGTACTGGCCTTCAAGGAGCACTCTGGCTGCCCTTCTTCCAACACAGATCTATTTATTCTTTTGGCAGCCCATAGCACTTTCAATATTCCCTTCCAACACCACAACTCAAAGGCATCAACTCTTCTATGATCTTCCTTATTCAATGTACAGCTTTCGCATACATAGGAGGTTATTGAAAATACCATGGCTTGGGTCAGGCACACCTTAGTCCTCAAACTAACATCTTTTTTCTTCAATACTTTAAAAAGTTCTTGTGCAGCAGATTTGCCTAATGCAATACGTCATTTGATTTCTTGACTGCTGTTTCCATGAGTGTTGATGGTTGATCCAAGAAGAATGAAGTCCTTGACAACTTCAATCTTTTCTCCATTGATAAGAATGTTGTTTACTAGAACACTGGTGAAGATAGTTGTTTTCTTTACATTGTGATGCAACCCATAACAAAGGCTGTGGTCTTTGAACTTCAGCAGTAAATATTTTAAGTCCTCCTGACTTTCAGCAAGCAAGGTTGTATCATCTGCATATCGCAGGTTGCTAATTACTCTTCTTCCAATCCTGATGCCACATTTTTCTTCATATAACCCAGGTTTTCGGATTATTTGCTCAACATACAGGTTGAATACGTATGGTGAAATAACACAACCCTGTCACACACCTTTCTTAATTTTAAACCATTCAGTGTTCCCATGTTTTGTTCGAACAACTGCTTCTTAGTCCGTGTACAGATTCCTCATGAACACAATTAAGTGTTCCAGAATATGCATATTTCTCAATGTTGTCCATAGCTTGTGATGATCCACATAATAGAAAACCTTTGTGTAGTCAATAAAGCACAAGTAAACATCTTTCTGGTATTTTCTGCTTTCAGCCAAGATCCGTCAGACATCAGCAGTGATATCCCCTGTTCCATGGCCTCTTCTGAATCTAGATTGAACATCTAATATAGCTGATATAGAACAACCCAAAATGAGTAGAAAGAACCTGAATCATCCATTAATAATCTGAATATGGAATGAAAGATAATTCTAGGAAAATTGGAAGTTGTGAAAAATTAAATGGAATACATAAAAATCAATATTCTAAACATTAATAAGCTAAAATAGACTAGTATTATGCATTTTGTATTTGACAAATATATGATTTATTATGTTGACAACATCAAATTGAAGAGGAATCGAGTTGCATTCATCATCAAAAAGAACACTTTAAGGTCTATTTTGAAGTACAAAACTGTCTGTCATAAGATGATATCCATATGCTTACAAGTAAGATCAGTAAATAACACTATTAAATTTACAGAACAGTCAATAAAATCAGTGATGTTGAAATTTGAATAATTCTACCAAATTAATCCACCTGAAATTTTCCAAACATGCAATTAAGGTGCATTGAATATTACTAATGACAGGGATATGGAAGTTGGAAACATAGAATATTTGATCAGCAGTAGAAAAATATGGCCTTGGCAACATTGCTATCAATAGAAGGAAACTGAAAGCATTCCCATTGTGTACGGAATTCAAACAAGGATGCCTTACTCACCACTCCTTTCAATATGGTGTTGGAAAATTTAGTTAGAGCTATAAGACAATAAAGAGAGATTAAAGGCACCCAAACACACAAAGTAGAGGTAAAACTATCTCTATTGACAGTTGATATGATCCTATAGGTATAAAAATCCCAAAACTCTGCAAAAAAAATTATTGGAATGCATTGAAAGATTCAGCAAACTGCAGGGTACAAGATCATTATATGAAAATAAGTTGGATTCTCCTACACTAATAAAGACAGCCCTTAAAAATAAATTAGAAAAATACTATCATTTACGATAGCCAATCAATGATGCAAATGTTGCTGCTAAGTGCCACTGAGTAGGTTCTGATTCATAATGACCTTGTATAGGGTTTCTAAGGGGCAGCTGGTGAGTTTGAACCACTGACCTTGTAGTTCAAACTAAGCTTGCTGTCCAGTGCTTTTTACCACACACTTAGGAATAAATCTAACCAGAGAAACAAAATACCTATATAAAGAAAACTGCAAAACACTACAAGAAACCATAAGAGACTTACAAAAGCATGGAAGATATACCATGCACATTGATGTTAAGGCTATCAAATAGGTTCCAACTCAAAGTGACCCTATATGGGGTTTCCAAGGAACAACTGGTGGGTTTGAACTGCTGACCTTGTGGTTGACAATCCAGTGCTGATTCTATAGTGACACACCAAGATAGGAATACTTAACATTGTGAAAATGTCAACACTACCCAATGCAATCTATTGTTGTTGTTGTTGTTAAGTGCCGTTGAGTCGGTTCCGACCCATAGCGACCCTGTACAGGGTTTCCGAGGGTGTAAATCTTTACGGGAGTAGAAAGCCTCATCTTTCTCCCGCGCAGTGGCTGGTAGTTTCGAACCACTGACCTTAAGATTCACAGCCTGATTCATAACCACTACGCTATCAGAGCTCCTAATGTAATCTATAGATATATTATAATCCCAATACAGATTCCAGTATCATTCTTTTGAGAGATGGAAAAACTGATCACTAACATTAGAAAAGAAAGAGATATTTAATAAGCAAAGTATTGCTTAAGATAAAAAACAAATCTGTAGCCCTCTAACTTCCGGATCTTAAAATCTAATACACAAACACAATGGTTAAAGCAGTCTGGTACAATTACAATGAAGATACATTAATCAATGGGACAGAATTAAGAATGAAAAAATGCATACATCCATATATAATCAGCTTATCTCTGACAAATTGCCAAAACACATTAATGGGGAACAAGCAACGTCTTCCAAAAAAACATGCTGTCAGAACTAGAAATCCATTTGCTGAAGAATGAAACAAGCCCATTAACTCACACCATATAGAAAAACAAACCCAACGTGGATTAAAGACCTCAAATATAAAACTTAAAGCTAAAAAGAACATAAATGAAAAAATAAGGATGAACTTAGCAGTTTAATACATGGCATATATTTATGTTAAAAATAACAAAAAACATACAAATAGTAGAAGACAAAATAGATGACTGGGACAGTCTCATAATTAGACACTTACATGCATCAAAACATTGTGCTAAAAGAGTATAAAGACTGCCCAAAGACTATGATTTTTTTTTTTCCTATGACATATCAGACAAGGCACTAATTACTCAAATATATATCTATCTCTATATATCTATATGTAGATATATGTAGATATAGATATATAGAGATAGATATATATGAAGGAGCTCTGGTAGTATAGTGGTTACGAACCGGGCTGCGAGCTGCAAGATCAGCAGTTCGAAACTATCAGCTGTTCCGCAGGAGAAAGATGAGTCTTTCTGCTCCCATAAAGATTTACAGCCTCGGAAACCCTGTGCAGGGTTGCTATGAGTTGGAACTGACTCCACGGCACATAACAACAACAACAACAACGATTCAAAGATTGTTGCTATTAAGTGCTGTCAAGTCAATTCCGACTCATAGAGACCCTGTATAGGGTTTTCAAGGAGCAGCTGGTGAGCTTGAACTGCTTGACCTTACAGCTCAAAGAGACTTTGAAATCCAGTGCATTAACCCACAGCAACACACCAGGACACCAGTTAAAAAATAGAGGGCATGAAAAGACAATTCACCAAGGAAGACATTCAGGTAGCAAACAAACATAAGAATAAATGTTTGAGATCATTAGTCATTATTGTTGTTGTTCTTGTTGTGAAGTGCTGTCCGAGTCGATTCTGACCCATAGCGACCCTGTATAGGGTTTCCGAGGAGCAGCTGCTGAGCTTGAATTGCTGACCTTGCAGTTCAAACGGCTTTGTAGTCTGGCGCATTAACCCACAGTGCCACACCAGGACTCCCCTTCTTGTTAGGTACCGTCAAATTAGTTCTAACTCAGCAAACCTGCGCAACAGAATGTTCTGTTCCATTTTTATTTTCGTTGTTACACTTCAGCCAATTTCTGCTGTAATTGTGCCAATACATCTCATTGGGGGTCTTCCTCTCTTTAACTGACTCTCCACTATATCTAGCATGATGTTCTTCTCCAGTCAGGAACTGATCCCTCC
>NW_006408529.1:6560989-6563577 GCF_000296735.1 Chrysochloris asiatica
ACCTTCCCTTTCCACAAATGTAGTTAATTTGATTTCTGTACATTCCATCTGGTGAGATTCATGTACATAGTCATCTTTTATATTGTTTAAAAAATTTATTTGCTAGGTAAGTTATTGATCTTTCAAAATTTTCTCATGTGATCTCCAGCATCATTTCTATCACCAAGGCCATATTTTCCAACTATTGATCTTTCCTCTTTTTTTCCAACCTTTGCATTTCAATCACCGGTAATTATCAATACATCTTGATTATATAGTTGATCAATTTGGAAATGAAAAAGTTGGTAGAATTCTTCAAATTTATTATCGCTTGTTTTAGTGGATGGTGTACACATTTGAATAATAACTACATTAACAGGCCTTTTTTTTTTTTTTTTTTGAGGTTATAAGGATATTATCCTATCACAGACAGCATTATACTTCAAGATAGATTTTGAAATGTTCTTTTATATTATGAATGTAATGCCATTCTTCTTTAATTTGTCATTCCTGGCATAGTAAACCAGATGATTGTCAGATTTTAAATGACCAATACGCCTCCATTTCAGCTCTCCATTGTTTAGTGTGACACTGTTTGATAAGCACTGTATTGCTAACCCCAAAATTGGTGATTCAAATTCACCAGTCACTTCTTGGAAATGCTGTTCAGGGTCAGAATGAGTCTGAAACTATTCGACAACACTTAACAGCATCAATAATGTTTAGGCTTTCACTCTTTACTCATCCCATTTTATTTTTGAAAACTTCCGATTTTCCTAGATTCATACTTCATACATTGCATGTTCTGATTATTAATATATATTCACAGCAGTTTCTCCTTATTTTAAGTTGTGCCCCCTTAACAAATGAAGGTCCTGAAAGATTTACTCTATTTTATTTACTGTACTCACATAATCACATTCTGTTCTACTTTGAGAAGGCAGCTCTTCCTTAGTATTATTTTGAGTGCCTTCAAAACTCAGTGATTAATTTTCTGGCACTATATATGACAGTAGTCTGGTATTATCCATAATATTTCAATATTCAATATTCTTGAGCATACCTTCCAGCATCACAGAAACATTCAAATAACCACAGTATGACAAACTGACAGATGCGTGCTGATGATAAGAGTGATGCAAATACAAACAGTTAGATATCATTTCACTCCAATAGAAATATCAAAGTTCAAAAAAACAGAACACAGGAAATGTTGGTGTGGGTGTGGAGAAACTGGGACCCTCCTACAATGCTGGTAGAAATGGTTCCAACAATGTGGAAAACTGGGGAGTCCTCAGAAAGTTGGAAATAGAAATACTTTATGGTCCAGCAATGCCTCTACTTGGCATATATCTACAAGAAATAAGATCCAGAACACAAGCAGATATATGCACATCATTGTTAATCACAGTACTATTTACAATACATAATAGATGAAAACAACATAAATGCCCATCAATTGAAGATGAATAGGCAAACTTTGCTACATACACATAATGGAACACTGTGAAACAAAGAAGAATAGCAATGAATCTGAAAACACCTTGAGGATGTAGGCTAAATGAAATTAGTCAATCACAAAAAGGCAAATATAGTCTGAGACCACAGTTATAAACTCACAAGAGATGCAGGTCATGCTCAAAACAAACAAACAAAAAACGTTGTTGGCTGCTGGGGATGGAAGTTAAAGAAAAGCATTTCACTGGCTACAGGGTTGTTTTTGTTAGGTGCCATCACATCAATACTGACTGATAGCAACTCTACCCAAAACAGAATGAAACATTGCCCAGTCGTGGGCAGATCTCACAACCATTGCTATACCTAAGCACATGTCTGCTACCACTGTGTCAAACTATCCCATTGGCGGTCATCCTCTTTTGCTCCAACCCTCCACTTGACCAAACATAATATCCTTCTCCAATGACTGGTCCCTCATGATAATATGTCTGAAGAATTAAAGATGAAGTTTGGCCATCCTGGATTCCAAAGAGCACTCCGGCTGTGCTTTTTCCATCAGAGATCTGTTTGTTCTTTTGCCAGTCCCTGGCACCTTCAATTGTCTCTTCCAACACCATAAATCAAATATATTAATTCTTCTACTGTCTTCCTTATTCACTGTCCAACTTTCATATACACATAAGGTTATTGAAAGCACCATGGCTTGGGTCAGGGGCACCCTAATCCTCAAACTGACATCTTCTCCCTTCAACACTTTAAAAAGGTCTTGTGCAGCATATTTGCCTAATGAAATATATAGTTTGATTTCTTGACTGCTGCTTCCATGAATGTTGATAGTGGATTTGAGCAAAATGAAGTCTTTGACAACTTCAGTCTTATAAGAATGTTGTTTATTGGTCCAGTGGTGAGGATTTTTGTTTTCTTTACATTGATCTTCATCAGTAAGTATTTTAAGTCCTCTTCACTTTCCCCAAGTATGGTTGTATTATCTCCATATGGCAAGTTGTTAATGAGTTTTACTCCAATACTGATGCCACATTTTTCTTCATATAATCCAGCTTCTTGGATTATTTGCTTAACATACAAATTGAATGAGTATGGTGAAAGAATACAGCCCTAACACATATCTTTGATAATTTAAACCATTCAGC
>NW_006408529.1:6564802-6580120 GCF_000296735.1 Chrysochloris asiatica
GTGTAAATTTGAATAATAGTGGTATTAACTGGGCTTCCCTGTAGGCAAATGGATATTATCCTATCAGAGACAGTATTGTACCTCATGAATGATCTGGATATGTTCTTTTTGACAATGAATGTAACACCATTCCTCTTCAATTTTTCACTCCCGACATATTAAACCATGTGGTTGTTATATTCAAAATGTCCAATGCCAGCACATAGCAGCTCACTAATACCTAAGATATAGATGTTTATGCATTCCATTTCATTTTTGACAACCTCCAAATTTTCCAGATTCATACTTCATACAGTCCATGTTCCGATTTTCAATGGTTGTTTACAGCTGTTTCTCTTCATTTTGAGTTGTGCCCCATCAGCAAATGAAGGTCCCATGGGCTTTTCTCCCACAGACTTTACTCCATTTGTTTCGTCATGGTCAACTATACTTTGAGGAGGCAGCTGAGCTGTGCCCCAGTCGCATTTTGAGTGCCTTCCAACCTTAGGGGCTCATTTTTTTTGCACTATATCTGACAGTATTTCTCTATTATTCATAAGGTTTTCAGTGACTAAATATTCATAAGCAGTTACTCATGCTATCTTTCTAGTCTGTCTTCATCTGGAAGCTCATCTGAAACCTGTTCACCTTGGATGACCTTGCTGGTATTTAAAATACCGGTGGCAAAGCTTTCAGAATCACAGCAACTTACAAGCCACCACAGTAAGACACACTGACAGATGAGTGGTGGCTTTTTAGTTTTAAGTGGAAACTGTCGTTTTAAATTTGAGGAGATCTGTGCACATGCTTAGTAGAACCCTCCAGAAGTGAGGATGGGGTTTCCATACACTCAGGCATCCCCTCTAGTCACCAGAATTGAGGTGCACACACAGCGAGAGACCAATGAACAGATACAAAAAAAAAAGAATGTACACACTTGTATCTCTGCAGTTCTGTCATGTGTTCATGGCTGTTCTGATCCTTCCCCAGCTTGATCTCTCCCAAGATGGTGGCTCCAGTAGCAGCTGAGCATGACTGTGGAGATAGAAGTGTTCTAAGCGCAGGCCTGGTGAACCAGTATCAATGGGCAACTCTGGAAGACAGGAATCCCAAGTCAGGGCACAGAGCTGGACTTCAGATCTGGAGCAGGGGTGGTAGCAGGGTGATGGAGCAGACCTGGTTGCACAGAGTACATGAGCCTTGGGCAATAGGAATAGGCATGTAGCACCCTCTGGTTGGCGCTCAGTTTTCCAGGCACATTCAGAGAGCAGGCCCAGCCAGCAAACACACATTAGAGTAGGCCACTGGCTCAAGTTCAAAGAACTGGAGGATGGAGGACAAACCAGATGCGATATCCAGAACCAGGAGGGAAGACTTTTGCTTTTCAGAGAAAAAAAAAATATATATATATATTTGGGTCTGCTAATAAGAGTGCTCATTTTTGCCATTTAAAGGATTATATAGGAAGTAGTATTGTACGATAATGTGCTAGAACACAAGGTTAATTTGAACCCCAAGTTTGGTGTTTCAAACCCACTAGCTGCTCTAATATTGTAAGAGATGGAGTCCTGGTGTATTGCTCTAAGATAAGCACTGCACTGCTAGCTACAAGGTTGGCAGTTCAAACCCAGGTTTCTCTCTTTGGAGAACGATGAGAATTTCTGCTCCCATAAAGATTTATAGCCTTGAAACCTTGTAAAGTATCATAAATAGTCATAATCCACTTGATTGTAGTAAGTATGAGTATAGTCATCATAACAACCCTAAATCTTCCAATTCATAAAATACCTTTTCATTTATATTTGTTTTTGTTGGTAAGCACCACTGAGTTACCCTTGACTCATAGCAACCCCGTAAAGGGTTTCTCAGTAGCAGCTGGTGGGTTTGAACCACTAGTTGAATAATTTTTTAAATTGTTTTTATTATTATTTTGTAGTTTACACATTTTTGTTGGATTTAATCCTACATATTATATTCTTTTAAATCATTTTTTCTAATTTTATTATTGAAATGTACATTAATAGTGTTGAATTCTACAACTTTTCTGAACTTAATTATTTGTTCTAATAATTTTATGTATGGATTGATGGAATATGTTTCTGGATTCTTTCTCTAACATAAGGTGACCTAGGTGGGTAGTTGTGTGCTATTGAGTTGGTTTCAACTTACAGTTACCCTGTTAATGCCTTGGACCATAAGGTCATTTGAACCACAAGGTGGATGGCTCAAACCCTCAGAAACCTTATTTAGGTTTGCTATGAGTCAAAATCAACTTGACAGGACTTAATAGTATAAGGTTGTAAATCTTTACCAAAGCAGAAAGCTTCATCTTTCTCCAGCAGAGCAACTGGTAGATTAGAAGAGCTGACTTTGCAGTAAGCAGCCAACTTGTAATCCACTATGCTACCAGGGCTCCTTTCTCCTATGGAATGGCTGGTATTTCGAACTGCTGACCCTGAGGTTAGCAGCCTGACTCCACGGCACACCACCACCACCACCACCACCACCAGGGATCCTTATGGTGATGTTAGGTGCTTATATATTTTCATGCCGTATAATTGCCTATGGTATCCTGGTGTGGCACTGTAGAATAAACACTGGATTAGTAATGGCAAGGTTGGCAGTTCAAACCCACCAGTTGCTCCTTAGAAACCCTATACAGAGTTGCAGTGAGTCAGAACCAACTGGACAGTATTTAATAATAACACTATTATTCACCTAATGTGAATTATGTGTTCCAATAGAGACAAGTTTATGATAGCTATATTATCTTGTATTTTGATTTATTTATCATTAACCCTGGTGTGGTGCTATAGGATAAACACTGAACTGCTAACTCCAAGATCAGTGGTTCAAACCCACTAGCTGATCCTCAAAAACTATATACAGGGTCACTCTGAATCAGAACTGACTAGACTACACATCACAACAACAGCAATGACTGTCATTTTCTTTATAAGATTAAATTCAAAATCCATCAAACCTTACATTAGTATGACACAGGCAGCTCTCCTTTGTTTGATTTTTACTAAGTATGTCTATGTCTATCCTCTTTATTTTAACATTATTTGGTAATATTTATTTATTTATTTCAAAGATTCAAGAATTAAAATGATTATGTTTGAGTTTTATTAACTTTCTTTTAGTAAACCCATGGTTGTTGCTATTGTTAAATACCGTGGAGTCAGTTCTGACTCATAACAACCCTCTATAGGGTTTCCAAGGAGCAGCTTGTTGGTTTGAACCACCATTCTGTGGTTAGCAGTCCAGTGCTTATCCTACAATGACACAACAGGACTCCAAAACCACTGTAATAGAGTCAAATTTGTCTCATAGCAACCTTAAAGGATAGAATAAAATTTTTCTATATATGCTCCTTAGAGGCCATGATGGCCAAACTTCATCTCTCATACTTTGGACATATTGTCAGGAGGGAACAATCTCTGGAGAAGGATATCGTGCTTTGTTAGATGGAGTGTCGGAGAAAATGAGGAAGACCCCCAAAAAGATGGATTGGCCAGGTGGCCGCATCGATAGACTCAAGTGTGGCAACAGTAGTGAGGTTGGCCCAGGATCAGACATTGTTTCATTCTGCTGTGCATAAGGTCGTTATGAGTCGGAGCCGACTTGATGGAACCTAACAACAACAACAATATGACTTTTGAGAAGAAATATTTTTGGAAACAGACTACCTCATCAATCTCCTATGTGCTTTACCACTTATGTTTTTCTTCTTATTTTCCCCACAACTTTCAATGTCGTATCTATATTACAAGCTCTTCATCTGAACCATATTGAGGAACAGTGTTTCATCTAGGGCCATTATAGATACACATGTAGCTGATAACTAAATAGTGGACTTAGGATTCATCATTCAACAATTTGTTTACTATATTCCCTTACTAAGATATCATGGTCTAACTAAATGTAGTTCATTTACAATAAAATAGATACATACTCATGCTACTTAAAAGAATGCAGTGATGTAATTTTTAATATATATTATAAAGTTTTGCAACCATCAGCACTATCTAGTGCCTTGACATATTAATCAACACCTTGGAAAATACCCATTTCCATTAGCCCAAAAGTTATTTTGTATAAATTACTTGTTCTTGTTGTTAAATGTCATTGAGTCAGTTCTGACTCATAGCAACCCTGTATAGGGTTTCTAGGGAATGGCTTATGAGTGTGAACCATTGAACTAATGGTTCAAACTGACCTGGCAGTCCAGTGATTATTGTACAGTGCAATACACAATTATGTCATTGGTGAATAAATATAGTTTTATTTATTTCCAATCTAGATTTTTTCTTCTCTAATTGCTTAGACCAGATATTATAACAATATGTTAGCATAGCAAATCCTTGTCATAATCCTTATCATAGTCTACAGATTAAGGGAAATCATTCACATTTCTCTATTATTATTAAATGTGACTTTTCCTTAAAAAAACAAAACAAGACAAAACAAAAAAACTTTATCAAGTAAAAGAAGTTCTCTTTTTGTGTTAGTTTTCAGTGTTTTGTTTTGTTTTTAATCATGCATTGTATTTCTCAAATGTGTTTTCTGCATCTTTGAGATTTCTTTATTTTTTCCTAAATTTTACTATTATTTTTAGGTGCCATCAAGTTGGTTTTGATTAATAGTGATCTTATGTACAACATAACTAACCAAGGCCCAACCCACTGCCATCCACACACTCTTTCCTGTATTTCAGTCTTCTGTATCATTGTGCAGCTTTTGCATGAATACAAAGGGACTGAAAATATCATGGTGTGGGTCGTCAGGTGCACGAAAACACTGAAGGCGATACCATTGTTTCCTAATATTTTAGCTCTTTTACAATATTTTTTTTCCTGATGTTATTTGATATTTTTGGTTGCTGCTTCTATAAGAACTGATTTTGAATCCAAGAAAAATGAAATCTTTTATAACATCAAACTTTTCTCCATTTCATGGCGTGAATTATTGGCCAATTGTAAAGACAATTTGTTTTTTGTTGTTGTTTGACATTAAGGTGAAATGCATACTGATGGCTACATTGTTTGATCTTTATAATTAAGTGCTTCAAACCCTTTTAGCTTTCAGCTAGTAGGGCTATCATCTGTATATGACATGCTCATATGCAGGTTGTTAATGAGTCTTCCTCCTATAATGATGCCCCATACTTCTTCATATGAGACAGCTTCTTTGATTATATGTTCAGCATACAGTTTGACTACATTTGATGAAAAGAGAAAACTCTGATACCTTTCCTGAGTTTGAACCACTCAGTACCTCCTTGTCTTTTTGTCATATGAAATCCTATTGTTTTATGTATAAATTCCAACCATGCACAATTAAATGTTCTGGAATTTCCAATATTCACAATGTTATGCATGTTTTGTTTGATCCATAAAGTCAAATGTTTTTGTATAGTCAATGAAATACAGCAGACCATCTTCTTGGAATTCTTTGCTTTCAGACAAGATCCCTCCAACGATATTCCACATTTCATGTCCTCTTCTGAATCTAGCTTGAATTTCTGGCAGGTATCTTTTGAAGTTATCCTGGTTATATGAAGAAAAACATGACATCAGGATTGGAGGAAGACTCATTAACAACCTGCAATATGCAGATGATACAACCTTGCTTGCTGAAAGTGAAGAAAATTTAAAATATTTACTGATGAATATCAAAGAGCACAGCCTTTGGTATGGATTGCACTCAATGTAAAGGAAACAAAAATCCTCACCACTGGACCAATAAACAGCATTCTTATCAACGGAGAAAAGATTGAAATTATCAAGGACTTCATTCTTCTGGGATCAACTATCAACACTCACAGAAGCAGCAGTCAAGAAATCAAATGATGTATTGCATTAGACAAATCTGCTGCACAGGACCTTTTTAAAGCATTGAAGAGCAAAGATGTCAGCTTGAGGACTAAGGTGTGCCTGACCCAAGCCATGGTATTTTCAATAACCTCATATGCATGTGAAACCTGGACAGTGAATAAGGAAGACCGTAAAAGAATTGATGCATTTGAGTTATAGTATTGAAGGAGAATATTGACAGTGCCATGGGCTGCCAAAAGAACCATCAGATCTGTGTTAGAAGAAGTGCAGCCAGAGGGCTCCTTAGAAACCGGGATGTCCAAACTTCATCTCTCACACTTTGGACATATTTTCAGGAAGGACCAGTGTTGGAAAAAGATATCATGCTTGGTAAGGTGGAGGGTCAGAGAAAAAGAAGAAGACTCCCCATGATATGGATTGGCAAAAGGGCAGCATCAGTGGGCTTGAGCATGGCAACGATTTAGAGGCTGGCCCAGCATAGGGCAGTTTTTCATTCTGCTGTGCATAGGATCACTATGAGTCTGTACCAACTCAATGTCACCTAACAACAGCAACAATATCTGTTGAAGTATTGCTAAAACCATTTTAAAATTATGCTAAACATAATTTTACTTGCATGTGATACTAATGATATTTTTACATAATTTATATATTCTTTTGGATCACTTTTATTTAGAAAGGAATATATGTGGATCTCTTTCCGTCAGCTTGTCAGCTTTCTTCCAAATTTACGGGCATTGTTGAGCTAGTCTTTCCAGAATTGTATTCATTTGTTGAAAGTCTCAATTGGTATTCTGTTCATTGCTAAGTCCTTGTGTGTTGTCAAAGTATTCAATGCAGTTTGGATTTCTTCTTTCAGTACCAACAGTTCTTGATCATATGCTAACACCTGCAATGGTTGAATGTCAACCAGTTCTTTTTGGTACAGTGATTTTGTGTATTCCTTCCATCTTCTTTGATGTTCTTTTTGTGTTCTTCAAGTATTAGTCTATTGTTGCTTTTGTTATTAGGTGCCATCAAGTCGGTACTGACTCATACAGACCTTATGCAAAGCAGAATGAAACACTGCCTGATCCTGGGCCAACCTCACTATCTTTGACATGCTTGAGCCCATTGATGCTTCCACATTGCCAACCCATCTCTCTGGGATCTTCCTCTTTTTCTCTGGCACTTCCCGTTACCAAACATGATATCCTTCTCCAGAAACTGCTCCCTCCTGACAATATGTCCGAAGTATGAGAGATCAAGTTTGGCCATCCTGGCCTCCAAGGAGCACTCTGGCTGCACTTCTTCCAAAACAGATCTGTTGGTTCTTTTGGAAGCCCATGGCAATTTCAATATTCTCCTCCAACACCATAACTCAAAAGCATCAATTCTCCTATGGTCTTCCTGATTCACTGTCCAGCTTTCGCATGCATATGAAGTTATTGAAAATACCATGGCTTGGGTCAAGTGCACCTTAGTCCTTAAGCTGACATCTTTGGTCTTCAACACTTTAAAAAGGTCTCATGCAGCTGATTTGCCTAATGCAATACATCATTTGATTTCTTGACTGCTGCTTCTGTGAGTGTTGATAGTTGATCCAAGAAGAATGAAGTCCTTGACAACTTCAATCTTTTCTCCGTTGATAAGAATGTTGTTTATTGGTCCAGTGGTGAGGATTTTTGTTTTATTTACATTGAGTGCAATTCATACCAAAGGTTGTGCTCCTTGATATTTGTCAGTAAATATTTTAAAGCTTCTTTACTTCAGCAATCAAGGTTGTATCATCTGCATATTGCAGGTTGTTAATGAGTCTTCCTCCAATCCTGATGCCATGTTTTTCTTCATATAACACAGCTTCTCGGATTGTTTGCTCAGTATAAGTATGATGAAAGAATATAACCCTGTCGCACATCTTTCTTAATTTTAAACCATTCAGTGTTCCCATATTCTGTTCAAACGACTGCCTCTTGGGCTATGTACACATTCCTCATGAGCATAATTAAGTGTTTTGGAATGTAGTGGTTACGAATCGGGCTGCTACTCTCACAGTTAGCACTTTGAAACTACAAGCTGTTCCGTGAGAGAAAGGCCTTCTTCTCCCGTGAAGATTTATAGGCTCGGAAACCCTGTCAAAGATTGCTATGAGTTTAACCAACTCCTTGGAAAATTTGCCTACAGGCTCCTTCAATATTGCAACTCAAGGTTTTAATTTTTTATTCAATTTTTTCAGCTTGAGAATTACCATGTGTCTTCTGTTTTGGTTTCTAAATTCTAATCTTTGTGCATTTGATTATTAAACTTTATTTTTTCTTCTGACATTTTGAAACCTGTTCAGCAATTTTAATTTATCATATCTTCTTAAAATTTGAGTTCCTTAATGTTCAAGAATATATTTAAGAATCTATTCTGACATTCATTGATTTTGTTTTATTTTTCTATATTTATAATGGCTTTTGCCATCTTCATTTATGTTGTCTTTTGAGTAATCCTACAACTTATCTGGTCTTCAGTAATTAGTGTGTCAAATCTATTCTTAAGATAGTTTTTAAGATCATAATTTGATCATTGAGGATTTGTTTTTATTTTCTTCATTTCATCTTCAGTTTGAGTTGCATAGGGACAATTGATGGTGTGTTACACAGTTGGCATTTGGCCTTGTTCTGATTGGTGATATTGAGCTCCTTTATCTTCTCTTTCCATAGGAATATTTGATCTGATTTGTGTGTAGTCCTTTCAATTATGACTAGGTATATAGTTGTAATTTATGTTATTGAAAAAGGATGTTTCTTATCATTAAATTGTTAGTCTTCCAAAAATCTTTTATGCAGTCTTTTCTATTATCAAGGCCATGTTTTCCATTTAATGAACCTTTTTGTTTTTCACAAATTTTGTGTTCCAATCACTAGTCATTATGAATGTATCTTGAGTAAATATGCATCAATTTCAGACTACAGATGTGGGTCAATATCTTCAATGTCTTCAACTTTATAATTTGTGTCTGGTACATACATTTCATTGTATTAACTATTAACTATTGTCTTTATAGCAATATAGATATTATCATACCATATACAGTACTATATTTCAGAAGTGATCATATAATATTTTTGATGATGAATATGATGCCATTCCTATTGAATTTGTTATTCCTGGCACAGAAATACACAAAAGTATCTGATTGAAATTAGCCAATACCAGTCCATTCCATTTCATTAATGCATAGAGTATGTATCTTTCCATTCCATTTTTGACAACATCTAATTATCCTTGATTCATACTTTCTGCATTCCAATTATTAATGGATGTTCATGACTTTTTTTAAAATATATAATTTTGAGTCATGCTACATAAGCAAATAAAGATTCTGAACACTTCATTCTATTCATGTCATTAAAGTGATTATGCTTAGGAGACTGCCTTTCTCAGTGGTACATTGAGTGCCTTTCACACTGATGGGATCATCTATCAGCATTCTATCAGAAAATGTTACTCTATTATATGCAAGTGTTTCACTGCCCATTTTTTTTCAAAAGTAGATTATTGGGTCCTTTCTACTCTGTTTTGATCTGAAAACTCTGCTGAGGTCTCTCAACCATGGGTGAGCTTGATTGAATTTGTAATACCAGTTGCAATCTTCCAGGTTCAAAACAACTCACAAATCACCACAGAAAGACAAACTCATTAACCAGTGAAAGCTTTAATTTATTATTATGGCATATATATTGGTCACCCCAACTCATCTCTGTTTGTCATACTGTGATGGCTTGCATGTTTCTGTGTTTCAGGAAGCTATGCCATGGATATTTCAAACATTAGCAGGGTCACCTATTGTGGATTCATTGACACGTAACAACAGTTACAACAATGTATGTATCATTTATATGAATGAATGAATAAGGAAGACCACAGAAGAACAGATACATTTGAGTTATGATGTTGGAGAAGAATATTAAAAGTACCATGGACTTCTAGAAGAACAACAGACCTTTGTTGTTGGATGAATTACAGAGAGAATGTACCTTTGAAGCCTATATGGCCAGAAACTTCATATATCTCATACTTCAGACATACTATCAGGAAGGTCCAGTCCTTGGAGAAGGATATCATGATTGGTAGAGTGGAGGGTCATAGAAAAAGAGGAAGATCTCCCAGAGAAATGGATTGTCACAGTGGCAGCAGCAATGGACTCAAGTGTAACAACAATTGTGAGACTGGTACATGACTGGGTTGTGTTTGTTCTGTTGTATATACGATTGCTATTGGGAGCAAAATTGTGCTGAAGGGCTCAGCCTTGGGGGTAGTTTAACTGAAGGATTGCAACTGAATTGTTGTGGTTGCTCCCTTGCTTGACTTGCTCCCAGGCCAAGCTGCCCCCTGAGGAACTTTCAGGGCCTCAGGAAACAGGAAATTTGCAAGGTTTTTCCTTGTATGACCTTCAGTTCAAGTCTGCAAAAATGTCTAGCTGCTCTATCTCTGTCTTCTTAGCAACCACAAGTTACATTCTTTTGATAAAGTCTTGCTTGCTGCATGCATCAACAACACCAGATGTTTTTTTGCATTCTTTTCCCTGTCCCCTGCACTTTCTTTTGATATGTGTATAAAATAAACTTGCGATACTAGGTCTGTGTCATGGTATCTCCATCAGAGTGCTATGTCCCACCTGGTCCCAACTTTCATTTAAATCTTTTGTGTCTTGTGTCTTAATTTTTTTCTAATCTCCTGTCACCCCTACTCAGGTTTAATCTCTCCATGTGGGTCACAGGGAATAACTGGATGTGGCAATTGCTGTGTATCAATACAAACTCCATGACTCCTAACAACAACAACAAAATATGAATACATACATGTATTTAATTTTCTATTTATTGCTTTGCCAAAACTTCCCAGCACTATGTTTACTGACCACCACTCATCTGTCAATTTGTAGTATAGTGGTGGTATGCATGTTGCTGTGATTCTGGAAGCTACACTACCAATATTGTAACTAGCAGGGTTACACATAGTGGATAGGATTCAGATGAGATTCCAGACAAAGCAAACTAAGAAGAAGGAGAAACTGACTACTTCAAGAGGTATTGATAATTACTGGAGATTAAAAGAAAAAGATTAAAACAAAGATGACAGTTGGAAACTAAGGCCTTGGAAGACCATTAGCTTTCATTGCAAATACCATTGTTAAGCAACATAAAAGATGACTATACACATGAACCTCACTAGATGAAATATACAGAAATAAAATTGACTGTATCTGTGGAAAGAGATGATGGAGCAGTGCCATATCATCAGCCAAAACAAGGCCAGGGGCAAACTGTGGAACAGATGATCAGTTGATAATATTATTCAGGCTGAATCAAACTAAAACAAGTCCTTGGGAAAGAAAATATGACTTTGAACATACCCCACCTTAATTTAGAAAACTGAACACCAGATGGCTGTGGCATGACATCAAGAACATCATACAGGAAGACAACAAAAGATCATAAAGAAGACAAGAAAGAAGGAAAAACCAAAATGGATGTCAGAAGAGACACTGAAACTTGCTTTGCAGTGTAGAGATAGTTAAACAAATGGAAGAAATTAGGAGGTAAACAAGCCGAACAGAAAATTTCAAAGGGCATCTCAAGAAGGCAAAATCCAATATTATAACAAATTGTACAAAGACCTGTTGTTAGAAAATCAAAAGGGATAACATGCTCAGCATTTCACAAGTTGATGAAATTGAGGAAAAATTCAAGCTTCAACTTGGTGGTATTGAAGGATTCACTGGGCAAATTATTGAATGATGCAGAAATCATCAAAAGAAGATGGTAGGAAATGCTACCAAAAAGAAATGGTCAATGTTCAACCATTTCAAGAGGTAGCATATGACCAAGAGTCAATGATACTGAAGGAATAAATCAAAGGTGCATTTAAAAATTTGCAAATAACTAGGATCCAGGAATTATTGGAATACAAATTGAAATATTTCAAAAACTGTTGTAGCACTGGAGGCAATCACTCATCTATGACAAGGAATCTCAAAGACAACTACCAGGCCAGTTGACTAGAAGAGATCCATATCTGTGCCTATTCAAAAGAGACATGACTGAATGGAATGTGAAAATCATCAGACAATATCACTAATATCTCATTAAAAACATATTTTACTAAAGATAGTACAAAAACAGCTGCAAATGTACATTGACAGAGAACTGCCAGAGGTTCAGTTCAGATTTAGAAGGGCATATGGAATTAAGGATATCATTATTGACATCAGATGGACCTTGGCTGAAAGCAGAGACTGTAAGAAAGAAAGATGTTCACCTGTGCTTTTTTGATTATTCAAAGGTTTTATATTGTGTGGATCATGACAAGCTATAGACAACATTGCAGAGAATGAATATTCCAGAATATTGAATTGAACTCATGAGAAACATAGGACAAGAAACAGTTATTAAAACAGAAAAAGGGAACACTGCATGTTTACAATTAGGAAAGGTGTGCTCCAGAATTGTATTGTTTCACCATACTTATTCCATCTGTTTGCTGAGCACATAATCAGAGAAGCTGGATTATGTATGAAGAAAAATGTGGCATCAGGATTGGAGGAAGACTCTAACAACTAGGATATGCAAATGATACAACTGCTTAATGAGAGTGGAGAGAAATTAAAATAATTACTGATGAAGATCAGAGATCATTGTCTTCAGTACGGATTGCACCTCAGTGTAAAGAAAATAAAAATTCTTACCACTAAACCAATAAGCAACATCCATATTAGTGGAGAAAAGGTAGAAGTTTTGAAAGACTTCATTTTGCTAGGATCAACCATCAACAATCATTGAAGCAACAGTCAAGAAATCAAAGGACGTATTACATTAGGCAAACCTGCTGAACTAGACCTTTTAAAAGTTGCAGAGCAAAGTTGTCCATTTTAAAACTAAGGTGAGCCTGACTCAAGTCATGATATTTTCAGTAACCTCACATACATGTGAAAGTGAGACAATGAATAAGGAAGACTGTAGAAGAATTGATGCATTTGAATTATGTTGTTAGAGGAGAATACTAAAAGAACCATGGACTGCCAAAAGATCAAACTAGTCTGTATTGAAAGACGTATAGTCAGAATGTTCCTTGGAAGCTAGGATGGTCAGACTTCATCTTTAATCCTCGGACATATTTTCAGGAGAGACCAGTCCCTGGAGAAGGATATCATGTTTGGTAAAGTAGATGGTTGGAGAATAAAAGGAAACCCCAACCTTAATGGATTGGCACAATGGCAGAAGCAACGGGCTCAAATATAGTAATGATTTTGAGGTTGGCGTAGCATCAGGCAGTGTTTCTTTCTGTTGTGCATAGTGTCACTGAGTCGGTACTGACTCAATAGCACCTAACAACAACAGCAACAATGTTGACTAAGATTGATGAGAGAGGACATCCATATCTCATTCCCAGTTTCAGAAAGAGAACACTTTGCAATTCACCATTATATAAAATGTTACTAACACGGTTTTTTAGGTAGCTTTTATCAAGTTGAGAAGTTTCCTCTCTAGAACTAAGAGGAATTTTAGGCATCAATTGTTAAAATCATGTACTTTTTTTCTCTTACCATTTAATACGGTTGTTGTTGTTAAGTGTGGTTGAGTCGATTCTGACCCATAGTGACCCTGTATAGGATTTCCAAGAAGCTGCTGGTGAGCTTGAACCACCGATCTTGTAGTTCAAACGACTTTGCAGTCTGATGTATTAGCTCACAACACAGTTCGTTTATAATATTGAACTAGTTTTGCATCTCTGGAATAAGTTCCATTTTATTATGTTGTAAAAAATGTTATTGCATATTGGGAAATTTCATTAGTTAAGATTTCAACATCTATATTCATGACAAATACTAGTAGTTTCAATACTCTGTATTGCTTTGTGTAGTTTTGCTATTAATTTTAGCTTTATATAAGGAATTGAGAAGTGTTTTAGGCTCTACTAGTTTCTAGAAGATTTTATAAAGATTTAATTTTTTCTTTTAACCAATCTGAGGAATTATCTAGGGAAATTGTAGGTCTTTAGTCTTCTTTTTTTGTGGGGATAATTTAAGAATTCAATTTCCTTAAGGACTCTGAGTGAGCTGAGGAAGTTTATGCTTGGTGACTTTTGATTTACTTCCTGTATGTTGCCAAATTTATATGTGTAGAGTTGTTGACAGTATTCCTTTATCATAGAATTTATGCCTTCGAGGTCTGCAGTTATATTTCTTCCCATATTCCTGATTAGTATTTTGTGTCTTCCTTCTTTTTTTTTTTTTTTTATCAGTCTTACAAGAGATGTAAAGCTATTCTATTTATCTTTAAAATGAAAAGTAACTTTTTTAGTGGTTGCTCTATCTTTTCACAGATTTCTGGTGTGGCTCTGCAGGATAAGCTCTGGTAGGCTAGCCACAAGGTCAGCAGTTCAAACAAGCAGCTGCTCCTTGGAAATCCTTGGCAGGGTCACTTGACACCACTAACAACAATGACTGTCTTTCACAATCTAATTTAGACTACTTTTTCCAGTTTATGAGTAACCTACATGCCTCAGCCTTTTATGTCCTTTTTCATATTTATAGAATAGTCATCTTACTATTTCAGTATAGACTATTATATACTGTTACTTTAACTGCCAAACATAATTTCAAAAACTCAAGAGAAGGAATATTTCTTGTATGTATCTATATTTTTGCATAATGCATTTCTTTGTTTTGATAGTCAAGTATTCCTCCTTTTATTTACTTTTTTTCTCTTTCTGTTTAGAGACCTGTTTAAAAACCATTCTTTTAATGTAGCAGGTATTCAACTAAATTTTTTCTTATTCTGCAATTTAGTATGTCTTTATTTCCCTATTATTGAATTATAATTCGAAGGTTGTTTTTTGTTTGGTTTTCCTTCTTCAATGACTTGAAAAATATTTTCAATGACTTGAAAAAATCGTTTATGCGTCAGGTGTGAAATAGCCTGTTATTTAAATTATTTCCACCCTGCATATACTGAGTTATTTCTCTTTTTATCTCTGCTTTCAAGATTTTTTTCCCCCTATTTAGGTTTCAGAAATTTACCTACAGTATATGTTGGGTTGGATTTAGTTGAGTCTATTTCTTCAGGGTGAGCTCATCTTGGATATATAGATTAGAGAATACAAAATCCAATTTATTTTATATTCCCTAACAATCAAAATGGCGGATAGGGTAGACGTGCAGTGAGGAACTCCGTCAACAAAAGCACAGAATACTGGAACAAGAAGGCTCAGGGGATGGTGCTGGAACTCTGAAACAAATATAAAGGTATGTTTGGAGGATTGGAGGGCTTATAGCTGGGGGAATTTGTAGGAGAATCAAGAAATCCATTGTTTTCTAGTTCAAGACACCCAGCTGTTCCTGGAGCCACCATCTTGGGAGAGAACATCTTGATTGTATCATGATTGATTGTATCAGAAGAGAACATTTCATTGCATCTTGATTGTATCATTATTGCATCAGGATTGATATCTAAATTTACAGTGACAGTTT
>NW_006408529.1:6580940-6582444 GCF_000296735.1 Chrysochloris asiatica
GGAGCAAAGAGGAAGGACCAGTAGTTGGAAAATTTGGCCTTCGTGATAGAAATGATGCTGGAGAATGAATGATAGATTTCTGCAAGAAAAATGATTTGTTTATTTCAAATACCTTCTTTAGACAGCATAAGAGATGACTATACACATGGACCTCACCAGATGTGACACATAGAAATCAAATTGGACTACATCTGTGGAAAGAGAAGATGGAAAAGCTCCATATCATCAGTGAAAACAAGGCCAGAGGAAGACTGTGGTCCTTCCTCTTTGCTCCCAACCTTTAATTCACATGGAGCAAAGTTTTCAGGACCTTCATTTGCTGAAGGGGCATATGTCAAAATAAGAAGAAACGGCTGCGAATATCCATTAATAATCATAATACAAAATATATGAAGTGTGAATCTAGAAAACTTGAAAGCCAAAAATGAAATGGAGTGGAATGTGTAAAGATCAGTATACTTGGCATTGGTGTTACGTGCCATCGAGTTGGCTCCAACTCATAGTGACCCTTTATAGGGTTTCCAAGGAATGGCTGATGGGTTTGAATGGTCAACTATGAGGTTTCCAGTCCAGTGCTTATCCTACAACACCATACCAGGACTCCATAACTGACATTGTTGTTGTTCCTGTTGTTGTTAAGTGCCATCGAGTCAGTTCCAACCCATAGTAACCCTGAACAGGGTTTCTGAGGCTGTAATTCTTTACGAGAGCAGAAAGCCTCCTTTTTCTCCCACGGAACCACTGGTAGTTTCGAACTGCTGACCTTGCGATTCGCAGCCCGATTCGTAACCACTACGCTACCAGAGTGTCTGTTGTTAGGGCCATCAAATAGGTTCTGACTCATAGCAACTCTGTATAGGTTTTCCAAGAAGTGACTGGTGGGTTTGAACCACCAACCTTGTGGTTAGCTATCCAGTGCTTATGCAACAGTGTCACACCAGGACCAATATTGGCCATTTTGAATCTGACAGAAATGACAAGTTCAGGAATAGTATCACATTCTTCATCTAAAAGAACATTTCAAGATCTTTCATGAAGTACAATGCAGTCTGTGATCTGCTAGTATCTGTATAACTGCAACCAAGATTTGTTAATATGGCTGTTATTCATATTTATACTGTAACAACTAAAGCCATTGATGATGACATTGAAGAATTCTACCAACTTCTCCAATGTGAAATTGAATAAATAGGCAATAAAGACGCATTGTTAATTACTGGAGATTGGAATAATGTAAACATTTAGAAACAAAGAAGAAATCTCCATAATTGGAATATATGGTCTTGGTGACAGTATGATACTACATATCCTATGATTCTAAGAATTTTTGCCTAATTAAATTCCGTCTTAGTTATCTAATGCTGTTATAACAAAAATACTATAAGTGGATGGCGTTAAGAACCAGAAATATATTCTCTCACAATTTAGGAAAATAGAAGCCAAACTTCATAGGACAGGTAATTGGGGAAGGTTTTCTCTTTATTGCTTCTGGGAAAAGGTTCTC
>NW_006408529.1:6583384-6584399 GCF_000296735.1 Chrysochloris asiatica
TTGTGCCTAAAATTATACAACTAACACACATACAACGAAAAATGCACTAACCTTATTATATTAGTACCAAATTCTTACAAGTGCACATTTCAACCTATGAAAAATGTATATTTTATCTGTAAATCTAGAATGCAGGTTGTTTGTTTTTTACTTTAAATATAATTGTGGAGCAGTGATAATGTAGACATTTCCATTACTTGGACATTTGTTCCTGACTGTAGAGAACATGAAGCAAATAGAAGAAATGAGGAAGAGCGGAACAGAAAATTTCAAAGAGCAACTCAAGAAGACAAAGTAAAACATTATGATAAAAAGTGAAAAGATGTGGAGTTAAATAACAAAAGGGAAGTTGAAAAAAACTGAAGAAAAAATTCAAGCCTCAATTGAAAAATGAAGCGTTGTTTGGGAAAATATTGAAATGTAGAAAGCATCAAAATAAAATAGTAGGAATATGCAGAGTCACTGCAATAAAAGGAAATGGTCAAGATTCAACCGTTTCAAGAAGTATCATATCAAAAACCTATGGTAATAAAGGAAGAATTCCTAACTCCACCGAAGTCATTGGCAAAAACAAGGTTCTAGGAATTGATAGAATACATATTGAAATCTTTCCAAACTGATGCAGCACTGGAGGTACTCACTCATTTATGCCAAAAGTTTGGACACCTGGCCATCCAAATGGAATAGATCCATACTTGTGTCCATTCCCATGAGAGGTGACAAAACATATTGCAAAAATCATTGCACAATATAATTAATATCACATGAAAGTAAATTTTTGCTGATGATGCTTCAAAAATGGTTGAAGCAGTAAATCTACAAGCTACTGCCAGAATTTCAAGCCAGATTCAGAAGAGGACATTGAACTACGGCTATCATTGCTGACATCAGATAGATATTCACTGAAAGCAGAGAATACTAGGAACATTTCTACTTGTGCTATATTGACTATGCAAAGACTTTTGCCTGTGTGACTCTTAAGAAACTATGGATAACATTGCCAGGAATGGATATT
>NW_006408529.1:6585659-6587761 GCF_000296735.1 Chrysochloris asiatica
TGACTCAAGTTACCACCTTTAGTTTCTATAGGGGTATGGTCTGCGTGGAATATACAGGAATGCTTTTGTAATGTTCACTATCTTTATCTGGATCCTGTATCTGGTTCATTTCTATCTGAACTTCACTCTTAAAATTTAGTGCGTATTCTTTGACCTGGCTCACCAGTTTATGTGGCCTAGTGAATTGACATCCTGTACTCTTACCTTCAGATTTGGGATCCTTCATACCTGCAATTATATTGGTGAGGAGAATCCAGAAGTCTGACTTACAGATTTGGGACTCGTCAGACTCTACAATTGTGCAAGTCATTTTCTTGACAGTTTGTGAGTTCTGTGAAACATTCAGTGAATTGGAGTGTGAGGGAGAGAAGGAGTAATGATTGATGTCAAAGATTATGGAGTGGTATAACATATTAAAAAATATGGACTTTTTTTGTTGTTGTTAAGTGTCATCGAGTCAATTCTGATACATAGTAACCCTGTATAAAGTTTTGGTTGTCATTATTTATTTACTTTACTAAAATAGTTTGCTCTTATTCTGAAGACCGTATAAAAGTTGGCTACGAGTTGAAATCAACTCAACGACATATAACAACAACAACCATGTCTATTACTCAAATGTTCAAATTCAGTAATTTTTTTATTCCCTTTTACCCCATTCTATAGTTGATCCCTTCTGTAAGGTCATAAATACCTATATAAAATTAGGTTCCTGAGAGATTATCTTTGGAATTTTCTGAGTAACTGAGGTCACTTTTGTTACCTAAAGACTATAAGACATGTATTAAAGAAACTCTTAATGTGCTGCTGTATGATCAGCACCGGACTTTGAACCACATGTTCAGCAGTTCAAACCCACCAGCTGCTCCCTGGAAACCCTATACAGGGTTGCTCTGTGTTGGAACCGACTCAATGGCACTTAACAACAACAACAAATGTGTTAAAGAGTTGGGACTGGCCTAACCAGAGTACCACTTTCTGGCCTAATATGAGCTGACATCAGAGAGGGAGAGAATGATTCAACCATGCATATGTATTAAAGCTTCTATTCAGCAATGACAATAAAGAAAGAAGGCACTAAAGGCTCTGAACATGGAAGCTTCCTGGTTTGTGAAAGGCATTCATACATATGGGAATGTAGTTTACCTTTTTGGTGACATGGAAGCTCCACTCTAGGAAAACTTCCAAAACCAAACTTAGTATCTCTTAACTTGTATTATCTTTATTAAAATAAATTAGTAATTGTAAGTATAACCATTTCTGTGAGCTCCGTGAGTCAGTGCACCAAATTATCAAATGTGAAGCTACAGTGGAAGTCAGAAAGTCGTCAGATAGAAAAGCCCAGATAAGATTTCCAAACTTGTAACAGGCATCATGAAGAAGTAGTGAAACATCCATGAATTTATAGTTAGCAAATCAAAAGTTAGGGTGTCATGTGGATTCTGAAACTTGAAGATGAATTCTGCCTATTTAGTAGTCTGATGGATGGTGCCTTTTGACCCTGTGAGATATGACCTAGTTCTGGATGGGTACGGTAAGAAAAAGCAATGCCACATGGCTGCTTATTGTCAGAAATAATGGAGAAGTGGGAAAATGGGAATTTGATTAATCCTTACATTTTGGGGATGGGATTTATGTAAATTATTATATCAGTCAACAATCCGCTGAGTTGGTTTTGGTTTGTTTTTAGTTATTATCATTTTATGTACTATTGTTTTATTTCAACTTGTTCATATTTGCACAAATTCCTGGGTGGTACAAATGGTTAATACACTTGAATGGTAACAAAAAATGCAGAAGGTTCGAACCCTCCAGGGACATCTTGGAAATAGTTCTGATAATCTCACTTATGAAAATTCAGCCATTGAAAACCCTGTGAAGCACAGTTCTACTCAGTCACACAAGAAGTTGTCATGAGTCAGAATTGAGTTCCTTATAACTGTTTTTATTTATTTTTCAATTTTATATTGTCTATTTCTTTATGGAACTCTGGTAGCCTAGTGGTTATGAGTTGAGCTGCCAACCTCAAGGTCAGCAGTTCAAAACTACCAGCTGTTACATGGGAGAAAGATGAGGCTTTCTGCTCCCGTAAAGATTTACAG
>NW_006408529.1:6588146-6591920 GCF_000296735.1 Chrysochloris asiatica
CTTGTAGTACTGGTGTGGCACTGCAAGATAAGCACTGGACTATTAACAATAAGGTTGGCATTTCAAAGTCACCAGATGCTTCTCTGAAACCTTATATGGGGTCGCTATGAGTTGGAACCAACTTAACAGTACTTAACGATAATAACATGCCATCTTACTTTTGCCATGATTTTCCCCCTTTTTAATTAGTTTATGAACTTCCTGGTCATTGGTATGATGAATAAATTTTTTATTGAAGCTTGGAAACTTTAGGTATTTTTATGAAAATCTAATTTTTTTTTTTTACCTTTTTATTGTGTATTGAGGGAAGGTTTACAGAAAAGGTCACCAGCTTTACACATGACAATACATATTCTTTGTTTCATTTCAATGACTCTAATCCTCTCCATTGAAGGACAGTCATCCTGCTGCTTCCCCGTGATTCCTATTTTCATTTTAGCCCACTTTGTATCCCTTCTCAACTTTATTCTAAGGAATATGTTACCCTTTTCATTTTCAATGATAGATCATTCCAAGGTGAGCATACCTTACTAGAAAATTAGGACACAAGTGTGAATTATTTTCCAGACCTGAAGGAAGATCTAGGATCATCATCTCTGATTCTTCCAGTTTCTTTCTGAACAGTAAGCCCAGTTTTTAAAAATAATTTAAATTAAGTAATTGTGAATTTTGTTCCACATTTTCTCCCACTCAATCCAAGACCCTCTAACGTGATTCCTTTCATGATACCGCCCAGTCTGGGAGGAGTAGGACTATTTTGTTACTTCGCCTAAATTATCTGCCACTGGCACCACACAGGTGCTAACTGTTGATCCACTGTAGTAAAAGCACTGACTATTAACTAAGTCTGCTGTGAGACCAAGGAGCTCTGGTAGCGTAGTAGTGATTACTAATCGGGATGTGAACCTCAAGGTCAGCAATTCGAAACCACTAGCCGCTCTGCGGGAAAAAGATGAGGCTTTCTGCTCCCATAAAGATTTACAGCCTCAGAAACCCAAGGGTCGCTATGGATCGACGGCACTTAACAACAACAACAGCTGTGAGGCCAACTATGAAGGGAAAGCATAAATGTACTGTGTGTGTTACTGTCAGTCAGTTTGATATTCCAGACTCTTTTCTGTAGTCACTGCTTTCATTCTGGGCTGTAATTGGTGTATAATTCACATTTTTCTGGTGAAGATACAAGTTTTGGCTCATTGCTTGCCCTTCTTTGACACTAAACTATTGAGAGGGTTATTGTTGTCAAATGCCATCGAGTCACTTCTGACTCATAGTGAACATGAATAGGATTAGGATTCCTAATTTCAATCTAGGAAGCATGGCATTTTAGACTTTACACTAGATATTTATTGTCATAAGTGGCGATGGAACTACGGTATTTTGAGGGTTTGTCAAAGTATTGAGTCCTGGTGTGGCAAAATACTTGACTGCTAACTGTAAGCTCTGCAGTTCAAACCCAACAGTTTGCTCTTTGGAAACTATACAAGGCTGTGATAAATTGGAACCAATTCAACAACACTGAACAACAGTAACAGGTTAACTTAGGAGGGCAAGCTTTTCTGGTCCTTCAACTAGAGAACAAACCTTAATTAGAGTTTTCATTGTCACTACCATTTGTTATTTCTGAGTTGTCAACTTCTTAATCTTTAAATCAATGATATTTGAGGCAACAAAAAACAACCTAAGAATCTCACCAGCTTTGAATATTAAAGTCCCTAAATCTATCATAATTTGTTTATGTTTGCTCTATATGCAACATTCAAGGAGTTTATTTGTACTTAGTAGGAGTAATAGGAAAATCGTATCTACTTTGTATTTCTGGATGCAGTAATCTAAAACCCCTTGAATCATAAAATAACTAAAATTATTTTTACTTATGTTTCTATTAAGTATTGTTGTTAAGTGCCACCAGTTTGGTTCCAACTCAGAGTGACCTTGTATAGGGTTTCTGAGGCTTTAAATCTTACTGAATATAGAAAGTCTCATCTTTCTCCAGCATCTGGCAGGGTCAAACTTCAGACCTTGTGGTTTGCAGACCAATGCTCATCTTATGGAGGCGTGGTGCACGCTTCTATTAGGAAGAAAATAATTTATTTCTAAACTCTATACATATAAAGAGGGGTTTAGTATCTTACTTGAAAATTTCACATATATGCTTATTGAAATTACTCTTTAAAAAATTTATTATTTTAAACACTTAAAAAAAGTAATCCCACTTTTTGTATCACATATTTCTGTTGTGCTTTTCTACAACTGTCAGTTGCAAATTAGATAAGCATATATAACACATTTAGAGTCCAGGTATGGCTCTGTAGGATAAGCACCGGACCACAAGGTCAATTTGAACCACAAGGTGGCAGTTCCATCCCACCAGCTGCTCCTTAGAAACTCTACACAGAGTTGCTATGAGTTGTAACCAACTCAACAGCACTTAACAATAACACTTTATATTTATTAAAGTTGTAGATAAAATTTTATAAATACACACTGCATCTAATTATTTTTGTGTTTATACATATATCCAATAATTGCTTTCAGAATACATTTTAATTTTCAGTTATTCTATTTGGTAGAAGTCTTGTATTCTAAGATACTAAAAAAAAAAAACATAAAACAAAAAATACCTTTTAATAGCAACAAAGTCTTGAATCAGTAAATAAAAGAGATATATACTTTTTATAAGATATATAGTGAATATTATTTATATCCTCATACATGACATTTCTGAGTTGTCAGCTTCCTAAACTCTAAATCAATGCTATCTGAGTCAAAAAATATATATATATTTGATACTATTTTAATATTTGAAGAGAAGAAATTGATGATAAATATTATTGAGATAATCAAAAATATATACTTTGTTGATTAATAAAATAGATTTATTGTTGTTGTTAAGTGCCATCAAATCAGTTCCAACCCATAGCAACCCTGTATAGGGTTTCCGAGGAGCAGCTGGTGAGCTTGAACCACCAATCTTGCAGTTCAAATGTCTTTGCAGATTGGCACATTAACACACAGCGCCACACCAGGACTCCAATACAATAGATAAAACCTTCTAATCTCACAGTAAATCCCTATAAGTAAAAGTGTAAATCATGGAAAATATAATTCTCAGACTTCTGAGAGCTTTAAATATTACCAATAATATTAGGAGTAGAATTAGCAACAGCCGTAACATGCATTAATATTGTTTTTTTCTGAAATGGAAGACTAATACAGCTGAATGTTCTGATTCCTTTTCAGTTTAGTGAAATGAATAACTTCTTAAAAGATTGCCAGATTAAGTTTGATTGACTACTACAAGAACAAGCAAGTTGTTTGCCAGTGAACCATTAAGGCAAGCAATCAAGTCCCTTCAGGACAAACCCCCTCCCAAGGCTGAAATTCAAAGGGAATACATAAGCAGACATATAAGCTTTCTGGCAACCATGTCATTCATTGGTCTACAGGTGAGTGGAAGTGGGGGATAAGCAGTAATGAAAAAGTGGGTTGATTCTGACCAAGTTATATAGACTCCAATCGACCTGGAGTATGGTGAGAGTTGGTTGGCTCAAAGTATGGTGAGACCTGGGAACTCCTGAGCCCATGGACAAGGACATGGCCATGGCGGACTAGAGCTGAGAGTAAAGCATCCAACTGATATGAAGTGAGTGGATATTCACAAGGGCACCCGAACCTGCAGATAGTGCCATTGGACCTAGCTTCAATGGCTGTATATTCAGAACCCAACTAAAGGAAGGAAAAGATGGAAAGAAAAACAAAAAAACAAAACAA
>NW_006408529.1:6592295-6595058 GCF_000296735.1 Chrysochloris asiatica
TAATTGTTATCATGACTAATTGTGATTGTCAAAACTGTAAAGGTAGAAGATTTATAGCAAAAAGGGGTGAGTGGTAAGTCTTACAGACCCCGAGGGGAGGACTCTGGGACCATCAAGGGAGAAGAGTGTGAGTGGAGTGTAGGACCATATCCAAAGAAGTGGTGATGCCAGAGATTGAAGCAGAGATGATGACATGGAGATACAGAGCAGCTGAGGAGACGACTCATGGAGGGTGAAGAGATGTGTGCTGGCGGTAGTGGGGCAGGCTTGCAGAGTATGCCTTTTGGCTGTTTGAATGATTATATATTCCTTAGTTTGTTGATACACATCCAAAAAAAACAACAACAACCGGAAATAGAAGCAAATACTGTTGAATGATGAAACATGAAGGGTGTTGTAATCATTGCAATGAAACAATCACTATATTATGTTGTGTTTTCCAAACATAGTAAGTTAGTATGGTGTCTTCATAGTATGATACACATTGTAGAATTATTTGTCTTTGGTAGAGATTGTGTGTGGCACATTAGCATGAAAAAGGGAATTGTTTGCAAATATTTGGTCAATATCTCCTCAACGCTATTTCTCCAAACTGAGATCTTTATAAATCTTCAGGAGGATTGGATGCAAGATTATAGCCTCTGACATAAACTTGATAGACAACTATTTTAAAATACTCATTGAACAGATATTGAGGTGAGGAGGGACTAATATCTTTTCATGAAACCTGAACATGCTAAAAATAAAAGCATACAAATTGAAGAGCAGCCCTCTTATGCTCAGTGCTTAGAGAATGTCCTTAGGCTGGGTTGCCAAAATTAACCTCAGAAATTTTAATTTCCTGTGCAGTTGACTTGAGAATTGAGCTCACCAAGTTTGGTATCATAGCATGGTTAAATTGGTTTTACCTCAAGCACTTTTAAGTGAAGGGATAAACCAATGTCTTCCTAATCTAATATAAATCATGGTAACTCTCATAGAGAATTTCAAGGAAAAGAGAATAATAGAGAATGTCAAATGTCACAGGAGTTTAAACAAGATAAGGACTAAAAAGCATTTGATAGGCTTGGTGATAACAATCATTTATTACCTTATTTCAAAAAGTTTCACTGGAAAGTTGGGTATAGGAGTTAAATTGAAATGGGTTAAGTAGAGGCTGAGAAGTGAAAAATGTAGTCTGTGAGTGAAAGGTTGCTCGTTTTAAAGCTTAGCTATAAAAAGAAAAAGAGCTGAGAGGTCATGCAGGATGTTTTTTTAAGGTATTAAAAACTTAAATATATTTATGTGCTCAAGGAAGAAAACCAGTTGAGAAGGAGAAGATGCACAGCAGAGGGACTAAAAGATTAATTCATTTATTCTGGTAAATGACAGGAAGGGTTAAGCTCTGTATGCAGCACAGAGGCATGGATTTGCTATGCATAGGAAAAGTAACTGTCTGGCTAAGACAAAATGAAGATGTCATGACAGACACACATTCAGATAAATTTAGGTACAAGCCTGTAAATCAATGAAACACATGCCTAAAAACCTCTGTGTGATAGGCAGCAAAGTCATTCTCTTGTCTTCAGAAGTATAAGGGTCATGCTGAAAACATGAGGAACTATATTTAGTAAAGCTAATGGACAGATATGTGGAAACAATTACAGATTCTTTTAATGTTGTTTTGTTTTTTTTTCAGACTTTACAACTGAGAATTTGGTAATCAGTGTTGCATCGCCTATCATTTAGATTGCTTTGTAATAATTGGTGTAATTATTACAGTAATTGAATAAAAGAACAATGTTGCTAAAGGTAGATATCTATGATTCAGTGCTCTCCCTTGAAAAGAAATGAATAAGTTGTGTCCTCTGGAGCTTACTATAGACAAAGTTTCAATCCAGCTTTCCTATAATTTTATATGAGTGAGTAGAATGATAATCACACAGGTACAAAAATCCTTACCACTAGACCAATAAACAACAAACATTCTTATCAATGGAGAAAAGATTGAAGTTGTCAAGGGCTTCATTCTTCTTGGATCAACCATCAACGTTCATGGAAGCAGCATTCAAGAAATCAAACGATGTATTGCATTGGGCAAATCTGCTGCACAAGACCTTTTTAAAGTGTTGAAGAGCACAGATGTCAGCTTGAAGAGTAAGGTGCGCCTGACCCAAGCCATGATATTTTCCTCATATACATGTGAAACCTGGACAGTGACTAAGGAAGACTTTAGAAGAATTGATGCTTTTGAGTTATGGTGTTGGAGGAGAATATTAAAAGTGCCATGGGCTCCCAAAAGAACCAATAGATCCATTTTGGAAGAAGTGCAGCCGAGTGCTCCTTGGAGTCCAAGATGGCCAACCATCATCTCTCATACTTTGGACATATTGTCAGGAGGGAGCAATCTCTGGAGAAAGATATCATGTTTGGTAAGGTGCCCAGGATCAGGCAGTGTTTTGTTCTGATATGCATAACGTCGCTATAAGTCGGTATTGACTTGATGGCACCTAACAACAACAACAATTGATTGCTACATAACAAGTAAGCTGTTTGCCTGGAAGCCATCAAGGCAAATGGTCAGGACTCCTCAGAGAAAATCCCCTTCCAAGACTTAGACTTAAGGGGTATACATGAGCAGTCATGTGGTCTGGTTAGTGACCACATTGTTCAACAATAAGGGGAAGAGGGGGGAAAAAACTGGTTGTGAGCTAAGTCGGACGACATTCAATAGACTCCTGTGAACCTGGGTGGAGACCTGGATGGCCAGCAATATTGCAAGAC
>NW_006408529.1:6595313-6644324 GCF_000296735.1 Chrysochloris asiatica
GACTGGCTTACAAGCTTTCAAGAGGGAGCCTAGTTCCAGACAGGTGGGGAAAGGTAGAATCACCACTGAATCGGTTCCAATCTGTTGGGACCAGGTAGGCGAAAGGAAATGGGGATAAGACTCTCGTGGTACAATAGTGCATAATTGGCATCAGAACTGATTGTGAGGGTAGAAAATATAGAGGTAGATATTTTTTTGACAAAAAGAGGAGTGACTGAATTTGCAGCCCAGAAGTGGAGGTCCCTAGGACCATCAAGTGAGAAGAACGGAGAATGAGACCCTACCAAGAGAGGCAGTAACACCATGGGTGGAGACAGAGACGATGTTATGGACAGATGAAACGGCTGGGGACACTGGACTCAGGGAGGGAAGAGGGCTTTGTCCTGGTGGCCGGGGGGTGGGCTTGTGTGGTGTACTTTTGGTTATTTGAGGATGAATGGAGGGGATTGTAATCATTGCAATGAAACAAAACACGATAGGATGAGTGTAAAGCTGACATTCTCCCATGTAAACCTCACAATAAAAAAATAACAACAAAAGAGAGAGAGAGAGGAAAATGAAGATCCCAGATGTTGATTCAGTTGGTGGCAGGAAATGTGTCAGAGCATAAAACAGATAAGAAGTTGAAGTCAGAGAACAGTGTGTTAGGGCTTACAATTTTAGAGGTCAAGTGACTGAAAATGATAGCAAGGTATTAACTATAGTCTATAGTCATGGTTGCTATGGTAGGCAACTTCTAAATTGCACCAAATATTGCATACCTCCTGCGTCATGCCTTCATAAAATCTCTTTACATGAATGTGAGCTTCCCTTACTATTGACTTCTTATAAATATAGCTTAGTCACAGAGATGCGGAGTAGTTTATGGTGATGGTGGCTCTCATCTTGGACTACCCTCTTTCTTTCTTTCTTTTTCTTTCACTTACTCTTAGTGAAATAGAATTTCAAGATGGGAGCTGCACTATAAAGAGCCCTACATGTCAATCAACAGATTTCTCAGACCAAAAGTCAGTGAAGAAATGAGGAATGTCCATATCCATGTTCGCTTGGAAGCAGAGACTCCCTGAGTCAAACCTTAAGAAGAAGTAGCACCAACTAATAACTCAGATGCATCCTTATGAAAATCTCTAAATAAGAAGCAATCAGTTAAGCTTCACATATGTTTCTGATCCATAGAAACTGTGAATTAATAAATTATGTTGTTTCAAGTCACTATATTTTTGGGTAACTGGCTACATAGCTATTGATAACCAAAATTATTATGGTTAGCTAAAACGGAATGGTAGAAAAGAAATGAACTGATGAGGATTATCACCGTGTGTTTTAATGATACTTACATAAATGACCTAAGTTTCTACAGGCCTCAACAAAAGATTGAAGGAATTTACAGAATTGCTCTAATAAAAAGAACCAGACAATGTTCCATCATTTCAAGAGGCAGTATATGATTCAGAACTGATGTTATTGAGAAATAAATCAAAGCTTCACTGAAGGGATTGGAGGAAAAGCGAGGTCCTAGGAATACAAATCGCAATTTTATAACAAATTGATGCAGTACTGGAGGTACTCACTCATCTATGCCAAGAAATTTAGAAGACAACAACCAGACCAATTGATTGAAAGAGATTCATATATGTGCCTATTCTAAAGAAAGGTGACCCAATGGAGTGCAGAAATCACTGAACAATATCATTAATATCACATGCAAGTCAATTTGCTAAAGAGAATTAAAAATTACTGCAGCAGTACATCAGCAAGGAGCTGCCAGAATTTCAAGCCAGATTAAGAAGAAGACACAGAACAAGGGATATCACTGCTGATGTCTCATTGATCTTAGCTGAAAGCATATATTAAGAAAAATATATTTACTTGTGCTGTATTGATTATGCAAAGGCATTTTCCTGTATAGATCATGCTAAACTATAGATAACATTGTGAAGAATGGGAATTCACCAACACTTACTTGTGCTTATGTGGTTGGTATATGTGCCTAGACCAAGAAGCAATCATTCAAACAGAATAAGGTAATACTGAATGTTTAAAATCAGGAAAGTCTTGTGCAAATATTGTATCCCTTCACCATACTTACTCAATATGTATACTGAGCTAATAATCTGAGAAACTGGATTCTGTAAAGAAGAACATGGCATCAGGATTAGAGGAAGACTCTTTAGTCAATGATATGCAGATGATACAACTATGCTTGTTGGATGCAAAGAGGATTTGAAGTACTTGCTGATGAAGACAAAAGACTACACCTTTAGTGTTGCTTGTGCATCAATGTAAAGGAAATGAAAATCCTCAAATTTTAAATTCAGAATCAATGCTTATGGAATCGGCAGTCAAGAAATCAAAGGATGCATAGTGCATTGTACAAATCATCTGTAAAATACTCCTTTAAAGTGTTAAAGACAAAGTATATCAATGTAAGAATTAAATTGTGCCTGACTCAAACCATGGTATTTTCAATTGCCTTATATGCATGTAAAACTTGGACAGTGAATAAGGAACACCCTAGAATCGATATATTTGATTTACAGTCTTGCTGAAGAATATCCAAAGTACCATGGACTGTCAGAAAAATAAACAAATCTGTCTTGTAGAAAGTACAATCAGAATAATCCTTGTAAAAGAGGATGATGAGATTATATCTATGTTGTTGTTAGGTGTCATCAAGTTTGTACCGACTCATAGTGACCCTATGCACAACAGAATGAAACACCAGACCAGCCTCAAATCATTGCTGTGCTTGAGCCCGTTGATGCTGCCACTGTGCCAATCCATCTCTTTTAGGGGGCTTCCTCTTCTTCTCTGACCCTCCATTTTACCAAACATTATATCCTTCTCCAGTGACTGATCTCTCCTGACAATATGTCAGAAGTATGAAAGATGAAATCTGGCCATCCTGGCTTCCAAGGAGCACTCTGGCTGCACTTGTTTCAACACAGATCTATTTGTTCTTTTGATAGTCTGTGGTAATGTAAATGTTTTCCTCCAGCACCATAACCCAAATGTATCACTTCTTCTATGGTCTTCCTTATTCATTGTCCAACTTCACATGCATATACGATTTTTGAAAATGTCATGGCTGATATTTGATTTCTTAACTGCTGCTTCCATGAGAGTTGATGGTTAAACAAAGAAAAAATGAAGTCTTAGACAACTTTATTCCTTTTTCCATTTATAAGGATGTTCTTTATAGGTCTAGTGGTTAGGATTTTTGTTTTCTTTAGATTGAAGTGCAACCCATACTGAATGTTGTGGTCTTTAGTCATCACCAATATGCATTTTAAGTCCTCTTGGCTTTCAGCAAGCAAGGTTGTATCATCTGTATATTGCAGGTTGTTTATGTGTCTTCCTCCAATCTTAATGCCACGTTTTTTTTCATATAATCCAACTTTTCAGATTATTTGTTCAGTATACAGATTGAATAAATATGGTGACTTTGTCTTCTCAAGCTGACCTTTGAAATTTTCTGTTCAACTCTTGTACCTTCTTACTTCTTCCATTTGCTTTAGCATCTCTACGCTGGATGTCTATTCTGACATCCATTTTGTTTTTTTCTTCTCAGCGACTTTTTGCTTTCTTACTATATGATGCTCTTGATGTCATCCCACAACTCTTCTGGTCTTTGGTCTTCAGTGTCTAATGCATCAGTTTTACCAGAACCATTTAAGATAGTTTTTTTATTCCTTATTTGATTTATTTCTGGGCTCTCAATTATATTCCATTGCTCTATGTGTCTGTCACTGAACCAGTTCCAGGCTGTTTTGATTACCACGACTGTATATTAAGTTTTGGGATTGGAGGTGTGAGGCCTACTAATTTTTTCTTTTCTTCAATATCAGTTTAATTGACATTGAAGATTCATTTTTTTCCAGTTCATTAAAAAACGCTGCTGAGATTTAATTTAGGATCACATTATATCTATAGTTCGCTGTTAGTACAATTGGTACTTTCACAATGTTAAGTCTTCCAAATCAAGAGAATAGAATGCTTGTCCATTCATGTAAATATCTTTTCATTTCTTGCAGCAGTGTCTTATAGTTTTCCTTGTATAAATATTTTAAAACTCTGGTAGATTTAGCTTTAGTTTTTTACCTATTAGGGATTATTGTATAGACTATTGATTTCTTGATTTCCTTTTTAAATTGCTCCTTCTTAGTATAGGTTCATTTCCTCTATGAATACAGATAATTTTATTTCTTCCTTTCTAATTTGGATATTCATTATTTTCCTTTCTTGCTTTATTGTTCTAGCTAGGACTTCCAGGTTTTCTAACATCATTTATTAAAGAGATTGTACATCCCACATCTTAAAGGATTTTAACCATTTGTGCTGGTAGTATTGATTTAGAGTGGTGATAATGGGCATCTTTTTCTTGTTATCATTCTTAAGGGGAATGATCTCAAACTTTCTCCACTAAGACTAATATTGGCTGTTGGTTTTGCATATATTCCCTTACTTATGCTTGGAAATTTCCCTTTTATTCCTATCTTGCTATAGTTTTTATTAGGACAGTGTTAATGATTTTATCAAATGTCATTTTCTATGTCAATTGAAATAATCATATGAAAACATATAGTGGAAAAGCTCCATATCATTAGTCAAAACAAACACATTTGCTAACAAGTGTTAGGGGCATCAGGGTCCTCTCACGGTGTTTGTGCTAGCATTTAGTATATTCTTTGAAGATGCGGAAATAATGTCTCCATATCTTCTGAGGGGTGCTATCGAAATGGATACACACACTATGTGCAAATGAATTGTCTCTTTAGGGATTGGAGCATCAAAGAGTTTCAGAGCAAAGGCAGCTAGCCTGTGGGAATGGTTTCATATAGGTTGTGTGATTTTGTAGTCAGGTGGACATTGGTTGAGAACACTTGGATCTTCTGTTCATCATTTGTCAGAGATTCAGATGGCACCTTACAGGATGTGATTGGTGTTGTTGATGAGGTGATGTGTCTGTCCAGCTTGTCACTAGCATTGGTGCAGGGAATGGTCTTGCTGGTTATTGGGTTGGGTGCAATGTGGGCACATCACTAACTGTGTTATGTTACGGTTAAGTTACATCAGACATTGCTTGCTAGTTGAGTGGCATGAGAGCTCCTACAACCAGTTACCTGATGGGTGGAGCAGTGGGAGTGGAATGGTAGGTTACTGAGACTCTAAGAGTAGAAGCACATGACAACAATAGAAGTTTCAACAGTGTAGGAATGCATGTTGTAGATTGCCAGGTAAGGGGAGGGTCCAAGCCCACCAGTGGTCTTAGGGAAGAAGTGGGGGTTGTTCTGCCAGTCTCTGGTATGAGTGTTAGGCCACTCCCCATAGAGTGCATCCAGTGATCAATACCTGGCCCCAGTCAAATGCAAAGAGAGGCACACATGTCCACTGTGTGATTGAGGAGGGACTGAGATTACTAGGCACCACTCTGTGGATTCTCCACTCAGCTACTCCCAACCAAATAATAAGGGACCACTGCTGCTGAGTATTTTTGTTTTTATTTTCTGGCTCTTTCTCTGCTCTATGGTCACCTACATTCTCAATGTTCTCATCCATCTTGCACTTTCCCTCCTTACGGCCAGTTCATATTCTGCTAATGGGTTTCTCTTTGGGTTTGAACACGGGTGGGGAACCTTTTCTTTTTGCCATAATTTATATCATTTACGGGACATAAAAAATTATCAACTTAAAAATTAGCCTGCTATGTTTGGTAAAACATTTAATTCACCCCAACTGTGATGACTGGAACTGTGGTTGTCTTAGCAGGGCCAGACTAAATGATTTTACAGGTTTATATGGCTTGCAGGCTGGATGTTCCCTACCCCTTGACACAGTCTACTGGGAATAGGAGTCTACTGTCTCTTATTTGGAATTCCATGAAATTCCCTTTCAGTGTTCCTCACCAGAGAAAAGTATTGTCATAGTTCTCCTAGCTGACAGACAGGGTATCTGCAGTCCATAAACATCTGCAATCCATAAAGAGTTCACAATTCTGGGCATGCAGTTTATCACATGTATTTGTTTCTCATTTCCTTTCTGTAGGGAGATAGCATGGTATCTGTGGCTAAGCCATCTTAGGCCATCACAATGTTAGACCTTTTAAAACTGAAGGAATATTTGAAATAAGTATGTTAAAATTTTGTTTTCTGATGAAAATACTTAACTGTAATTTTAGAAGTTATCACTTCAAATAATGGTTGAGCTAACACAATGGGCTACATAATTAACATAAACAAAACTGGGATGTCAAATATTTTTATCCTCTTGTGAGTGCCACTTAAGTTAAAACTAGTGGTATCTACTCATATGCAGCAAGAGAAAGTAGGAATTCTCACTCTCAAAGAAGAAACCAGTTCATAAGAGTAACAGACATGTGAACCATGACTTCTAATGTGAAACCAGAAGGTCCAGATGATAACTGGCTACCACTAACAATAATTCCTACCAGGGACTCAATGGAAGGTTATAGATATTGCTGCTGTTTTTCCTGTCAAGTCGGTTCTGGCTAATAGCAAACCCTAGCCACAACAGAGTGAAACATTGCCTGGTCCTCTATCATCCTCACAATCATCATTATGCCAGAGTCCATTTTTGCTGCCACTGTGCCAATCTGTCTTATTAAGGGTCTTCCTCATTTTCACTGACTCACCACATTACCAAGCATGGTGTGCTTCTCCAGGGACTGGTACCTCCTGATAATTTATCTAAAATAACTCTGGTGGTGTAGTGCTTACAAATCAGGCTGCTAATCTCAAGGTCAGCAGTTTGAAATTACCAGCCATTCCATGGGAGAAAGATGAGGCTTTCTACTCCCATAAAGATTTACAGCCTTGGAGACCCTGTGCAGGGTCACTATGAGTCAGAACTGGCTCCACAGCATACCACCACCACCACCATGGAAGACAAAGTCTCACCATCTTAGCTTATAAGAAACTATTTAGGTTCCTCCTTCCAACACTGATTTGTTTATTCTTCTCCCCATCCATGGTATATTTTTTTTTAACACCATAACTCAAATGAATCAATTTTGCTATGGTTTTCCTTATTCATTTTTCAACTTTCACATTCATATGTGGCTATTGAAAATACCATGGCTTGGGTCAGACAAACCTTAGTTTTCAAACTGACAACTTTATCTTTGCTCTTGAGCACTTTAAAGAGGTCTTGTGCAGCAGATTTGCCTAATGTAAAATGTCTTTTGACTGCTACTTCCATGAGTGGTGAAGTGAATCCAAGCAAAATGAAATATTTCACAACTTCAAACTTTAATTCATTTATCATTGTGTTAGTTACTGTTTACTGGTGAAGGTGTTTGTCTTCTTTACACTGAGGTGCAACATCTACTAGAAGCTGTTAGGTTTGATCTTCATCAGTAAATAGAATGGCATAAAAATGCAGAAAAAACTGAAATTCTTTTTTAAAAGCACTAGAACTACTAGAATGATAAAGACTAATAGAACCCCAGAATCTATTGTTCTTTGAACTCCAAATTATATCTAAAGGTCATCTCTCATACATAAAGTAGATTATAAAGGAGCAATATCTTCCTTTGAACAATTAAGTGTGTAAGAACAAATGGTCAGTAGTTTCTCAAAATAGAAAATACAAAGGCAAGGAGGGGAAGGGAAGCTAGATCAATAGAAACAGAACAAATAGAATTGAAGTAATAAGAATGTTGACACATTGTAAAGATTGAAACCAATGTTCTTGCTGCTGCAAAGTGCCACTTAGTTGGTCTAACTCATAAAATCCTATGCACAACAGAATGGAACACCGTCTGGTCATGTAACATTCTCACAATATTTGTTTTGCTTAAGTCCATTGTTGTTGCCACTGTGTCAGTCTATCTTGTTGGAGTCTCTTTTTTACTGAACATAAGAATATATATGTTGTCGTTGTGATTAAGTGCCATTGAGTCAATTCCAACCCACAGCGACAATGTATAGGGTTTCCAAGGAGCAGCTGGTGAGCTTGAACAACTGTCCTTGAAGTTCAAATGACTTTTCAGTCTGATGCATTAGTCCACAGCACCACAACAGGACTCCAAGTATATATATATATTTCTTACGTTCACTTTAACTTACTCTAACAGAGTAAGGGTATACTGAATAGTTTACAATCAGGAAAGAGGTGATATTATTTATGGACTCCTGGTGTGGTGCTGTAAGATCAGCATAGGACTGTGAACCACAAGGTTGGCAGTTTAAACCTACTTTCTGCTCCTCAGAAACTCTAGAAAGGGTCGCTGTGAGTCAGAATCAACTCGATGACATTTAACAACAACAACAATACTATTTACAACCTATTTCAATTGCAAATGCTAATAAAAGCATTAGAATCAGGAATTGTAAAAATGAAAACCAATAGTATGGAATAATTTGTATAAAAATCTTAAAAGAAAATTTGATTTTCTGTTTAACCTTTCACCTAAAACATAATAAAAGTAATATTAAAAATAAGTATCATATTTTCCGTTTCATTAAATTTCATCTTAATAGATTTAGGATTTGTGAACATGATACATTATTTGAAAACACTTTCTATTTATATAATAGCTACACATTTTACAATTTTACTAGATAATTAAATTTAGAGCTATCAAAGATATCTACTTTGCCCTTTCCAAAATGCTGCCCTACTTGAGTATTCTAAATCAACCTTATGTTGTAATACATATTCATATAAATCTATGTTTTGAAAGGAAACACTTTTATTAAAGTAGCTATTGAAATAGATTATAAATAATACACTATCCATTTAGAGTTAATAGAAAACACATTCATATTAAATTTTATGATTCAAATTAATAATAATAGTATCAGAACTGAACTGAAATGAATCTTTGAACTACACACTCTATTGAAAGTATCTTGCCAAGAGTACTATGATTACCATTTAAATGCAATGTACCATTTTTAAGTAATATTAAATCATGTAAAAATGAATATTATTTCATGAAATAGTCTTTACAACTACTAATGGAAAAATCAAAAGACACAACCAGATATAATTTGTCATTTTATAAATCAACATAATTTCCTATATAAAAAAAGTCTGCCTTAAAACTACATTTTATGGAATACCAAGATACAACCAGTCATTTACAGAAATACAGATGTCGAAGAAATGTTTTAATAGTATAAACCAAAAACTCATTGCTATGGAGATTATTCCAATTTATGGTTCCCCTTTAGAACAGAGTAGAGCTGTTCCTTAGACTTTCCAAAACTGTGAATCTTTATGGGAGCAGACAGCTTCATCTTTCTCCCAGGCAATAATAGCTTGTGGGTTTAAACCACCAACCTTGAACTTACCAGGCCTATATTTAACGACTGTGCCATCAGAGTTCCTTAAACAATGGTATAAAGATCATATAAACTTATACAAAGAGTAAAAGATTTGTCAACAAATAAAGTATGAGAAAATGTAAAGAGAGAGGTGGAGAAATTTTCAGATAAAAGGGATTTTGTGTGTGATTACCACATGCCTAATTATTTGGATTTTGTTTTGAACAAAAGGAGTTGTGATTTTGTTTTGAACAAATGGAGTTTTGAGTCAATTTGGGTGATATAAATATAAATTATTTTAAAATATGGATTGTATCATGGCATTGTGAGTATTTTTTAAAATAATTAGTATAATTCAGACATACAGAAAAAGGAAACATATGAGAATGAAATACCTTTGTGGAAAAACCAATAACTTCTTGAAGCCCTCTCATATGATGTTTGGATATAGGAGTGGAATATATAATTACAAGTTAAGAGATAATTTAGTAACTATTGAAATTTTATGATGAGTGAATAAAGAATTCAGTCTTCCATATGTTTGAGGTTTTTTATAATAAGTTAAAATTGTTTCACAGTACATATTTCTGGGTAAAACATCTGAGAAATATTTTTTAAGAAAATCTATCTTCTTGAATTGTTTTTATTCCAAATAGATTGACTCTTGTTGATACTTTTTGTAGGTAAAGTACAAAAACTTTGCATTTCCTTTAAAATATGTAATTAAGAATTGTCACTTGTTATATTGACTGAAATTGCTGCAAATGATTGACTTTAATTATCTGCTAACTACATTTACTCTCAGTGTTGTTCTTTTAGAGGAGCTATGAATATTAACATGATAAAGACATGATAAAGGAGCTCTGGTAGCGTAGTGGTTACGAATCGGGCTGTGAACCTTAAGGTCAGCGGTTCGAAACTACCAGCCGCTCCGTGGGAGAAAGATGAGGCTTTCTACTCCCGTAAAGATTTACACCCTTGGAAACCCTGTACAGGGTCGCTATGGGTCGGACCCGACTTGATGGCACTTAACAACAACAACAACAACGACAAAGACAGAAGATAAATGAAGAATCAGGGAAAATAATCTCTTTAAATTTATTACGTCAAATTTCTGTATCTATAATTATGCTATTCCTCAAATAATGGAATGCGTTATCTAGTCAAAGTGATATTAGTTTGAAATTAACAGGTCTAATGATGTTAGTAAGAAGAGAATATCTAAATGTTCATGTGAGAATATTAGAAAAGTACATTGCAGACAAAAAGATAGCAAATACATAAAGACAGAGTTCAGAACAGATTAAACTGAAAAAATGAAATAAATTTATTCTTAACTGGCGTGATTTTAAACAGTAGGGGTTTGAAGCAAGTTTAGATAGCATAAGCCATATTGTAATTAAAGGTAAGGAATCATCAAATGTGAGGGAGGTTATTGAGAAAACAGTAACATGTTTAAGCTCCAAATAAGAAGTAAATTTCAAGAAGAAAAGTTAAAGTAGGAAAACCAATAAAAATCAATGTAGGAATCCTTGAAATGGCCCAGGAAAATATTGTATCCCTGTAGGAACAAAAGTAGTAGATATAGGACATATTTTGGACATAGAGTTGATTGTTTTAAGGTTGGAAGATAGGGAAAAATAAGAAAACTACAAGATTTTCTCTACTTGCTCCTGTCCAGGTAGCTGCTGGAACAGTTTTGTTATTTATTAAGATGAAGAAACTGACAGTATGAAATTAAAACAGATGTTGGAAGACAATGTTGGTTTTACATTTTTTCTTTTCTTTTTTTCTAAATTGTGTGTGAAGTCTATTTTATATCCAGTTGAAAATGTTATATAAACAATTGTATATGATTCTGAAGCAAGGCTTTTCTGGAATTATAAATGGAATCATATCACTATAGAGATTACTCTATAAAGTTATAAAAACAATAGAAAATTTCTAGGCATTGAATAACAAAAGAAAGTCGAAGGCAGACATTAACATTTGAAGTTGAGTAGAGAAAACAAAAATTTTGACAAGCTAGTTCATTTTTATACTTTACAATTTTAGGAGATTTTGTATAAGTTTTTACACTGTAATTTTAGCTACAATAAAGGGGTCACTAAATCAATTTCAACTTATAGGTACATTCATGTAGCAAAGAACAACTTACCCATTTTTTTTTTTTTTTTGTATAATTGTGTTATTTTGCTTTAAGGTTTACCTCCACAATTTGTGAGTTCATTATATTATGGTGGCTTGTGTGTTGCTGTGATGCTGAAAATGATGGCACGGGTGTTCTAGAAACCAGCAGGGTCACCATGATGCAGGTTTCAGTGGAATGTCTAGACTTAGACTAGAGAGAAGTAGAAGAAGACTACTTTCATACAGTTAGTGAAAACTAGAATTAACAGTATAACATTACCAGATATAGTGCTAGAAGATGACCATGTCAGACTGGAAAGCATTCAAACCAAGATTTGAGGATGAGCAGTCTCTTCAAAGTAGAGTTGACTTTAATTTTGTGGATGGAACAAAGCTCTAGGGACCTTCATTTGCAGATGTTGTAGAACTCAAAATGAGAAGAAACACCTACAAACATCCATTAAAAATCAGAAGATTAAATGTATGAAGCATCAATCTAGAAAGACTGGAAGTCAACAAAACTAAATTGCATAAAGACTGGTTTCTTACACTATATTTGTGTTGTTGTTGTTGTTAAGTGCCATCGAGTCAGTTCCTACCCATAATGACCCTGCATAGGATTTCTGAGGAGCAGCTGATAAGCTTGAACCACTGACCTTGCAGTTCAAACTAACTTTGCAGTCCAGCAAAGCCTTAATGTCATACAATACATTAGTGAACTGAAATTAACAGGTATTGGCCATTTTGATTTAGACAAGCATATGGTTTTCTATGCTGCAATTTGTAAATTGGAGAGGAATGGTGTAGCACTCATCACCCAAAGGAGTATTTCAAGAGCTATCTTGAAGCGCAATGCTGTCTGTAATAGGATCATAGACAAACACTACAAGGAAAAAAGTTAATAAAACGAACATTACAATAAATGATACATACTGAAGCCAGTGATGATGAAATTAAATATTTCTATCAACTACTTCAGGGTGAAAGGAGCTCTGGTAGTGTAGTGGTTACGAATTGTGCTGTTAACCTCAGGGTCAGCAGTTCAAAACTACCAGGTGTTCTGTGGCAGAAAGATGAGGCTTTCTGCTCCCATAAAGATTTACAGCTTCTGAAACATTGTACAGGGTCACTATGAGTCAGAACCGACTTCATGGCACATAACCGCCACCACCACCACTTCAGGCTGAAATTGATCAAACATGCAATCAACAAAGATTCATAAATGATATCAGGAAAACTATAAAAGGAATAGCAGAGTAATTAGGACCTACAAGCAAAATGGCCAGGGAAAACAGATAAGCCCTAGATGATATTAGCAGGAAAAGGAGGAGTATCTGTTATGATCAGAGTCCAATGTTGTACTTTCATTCCCAATAACACAGCTCCTGATGGTACCACCACCAAAGCATTACAAGGGCTCACCACTTTACCTAATGAACTCACCTAAAATTCATCCATAGATGACCCTTTTGCTAGTCTAATGGAACAATGGTTTGGAAAATGGAAGGAGCTTATGACTTCGGTCCTCACCTCTCTAATTATTGTATTTGGTGTACTAACACTAATGGGATGTTGTATCATACACTGTATAAGAGGATTAGTTCTAAAACATAGAAACAGCCTTATCCAAACAACTCCCACCTTCACACCAAAATAACCTTTTTCACTCAGAAACATATAAACACCAAAGTCAATGTCTCCTTGCAGAGTTTGAAGAAAAGAATGAAAAAGTCTAACAAGAAAAAAAGGGGGAATTGTAGGAATGAGAGTCTTTTCTTTAAAATTATTGTAATCCTGTTTATTGTATTCAGGTGACCTTTCTTTTACTTTTTGTTACTTCCTCAAGTAAGTAGGGACTTTATGAACTTTCTTTCACTTTTTACTATGTCCTGAAGTGAGTAAGAAAAATGCATGCCTTAGAAATTTGAACTACCCTACCAAGATAAAACCTGAGTGGACTGCCCGCTCAGCATGCTCTCTACCCTGTTCCTGTACAGCTCCATGCATGAACCCTTCTGCAGAAGTAATTTTGCTCTGTCTAGGTAATTTAGTCTTACTGAGTATCTTTTTTGTGTGACATCAGCGTTCATTTCCAACAATAAACACTAGCATTCCTCAGAAATCCTATACAGTGTCACTGTAAGTTGGAACCAACTCAACAGCAGTTAACCACAACAACAGAATGTTATAAATAAAAGTATATATTAAAAAAACTAAATCAATAACATACATATATTATGTCCAATAAACAAAACACCACTAATATAGAATCATAATAAAATATTCAATATAAAACAAGGCAGAATAAAAAAGAAAGAAAAACAAAATGATATGTGAAAATATGCAAATGAACAATAACAAATGATAGCTATAAATCCAAGCACATGAGGAATCAATCTAAGTGTAATTGGGTTCAACACACCAGTTGAAAAAGCAAGTGCTGGATAAAAAAGTAAGAGCTGACTGCATTCTGCCTGTAATACAACTTAAAGCATGAACGATACATAAATTTAAAATAAATAAAAAATATTATCACTCAGCAAAGAAAACTGGAGTGAGTTATTGGCATAAGATGAAGTAGATTTTAAGAATAGAGTATCACTATGTTGTTGTTGTTGTTGTTGTTAAGTGCCGTCGAGTTGGTTCCGACCCATAGTGACCCTGTACAGGGTTTCCGAGGGTGTAAATCTTTAAGGGAGTAGAAAGCCTCATCTTTCTCCCAGAGTATCACTATAAGTTAATAATAAGAGAAAAAAAGCCATAGACAGAACTAAAATGGTTATAACCCTAATACTTTCAAGGCACATGAAGAAAATACTGATAGAAGTGAAAATAGAAAGTTTAAATTGAAGTCATTAAATTTCCAATTAGATCCTTTCCAAATGGTTGACAAAAAAAAAAGAGAGGCAAAGTGACAAGATGACATACTAGATACAAATATTATTCAGACCATGTGCAAAAATAATATGGTAAACCAAATGAAACAAATGTAGATGATAGTCCTAGAATGCTGAGCTTCAGATGAAGGGATAGAAACAAAGATGTAATGGTTATTCAGAGATGAAGCTGAACCGACAAGATCAAAAAAAGACAGGTGACTTGACTGGCTGCACCAGGCAAGGTATGGCCATTTTAAGTCTTTAAAGTGCACAGAAATACTAGTGATGAGTAAAAGTAAATTTATTTTTCTTTCTAAGGACAAGACTGCCCTTACCCACCAAGCATGTAAACTCTTTGGTTTACAAGAGTCCCAAAAGCCTTTTACTGGATCTGGCACCTGCTCTGGATTTTTAAAATCATCGTTTTTGATTATTTTTTTTCTTCCTTTTCTTCCTCTTTACCCTCCCTTGCTTTTGATTCTTTCTATCTGTGTTGTTTTGTTTTTTTTTAACCTTTTGATTTTTCCTTACTACTTTCTTGTCTCTTTCTCTTTTACTCATACTGTTCCCTCATTTTGTTTAGTGCTATTTCTTTTATTTTACTTTCTCCCTTTCTGTCTTTTTTTTCTTTTTGACTATTATACCATATTCTAGCAGTTCATAGCTTTTTACTTCTTCCCCCCGCCCTTTACTATTTATCTTTTTATTGTTGCTAATTTGTTTATTTTCTCTTGTGTTTGTGTATGTTCTCTTCTTGCCCAACCTGTTGGGGGAAAACAACTATGGCCATAGAGCCAAGCCACAGCTGTTTCATCTGTGACTCAACTCACTGGGAAAGAGTCAATACTAACTACTATACATTTGACCAACTACAAAAAGCAACATCAGCCAAACACGATTTAAACTGAGTTGTCTGAAAGGTGACAAAGGACACTGCAGTTTTCCATTGTCAAATCATACACTCCAGGAGGCAGTTAATGAGTGCCTAAGAACAAACCAACTTGAACCATTGCTATTGTTAAGTGCCGTTGAGTTGGTTCCAACCCGTAGTGACCCTATACAGGTTTTCTGAGGCTATAAACCTCTATGGGAGCAGAAAGCCTCATCTTTCTCCCAAGGAGCAGCTGGTAGTTTTGAACTGCTGACCTTAAGGTTTGCAGCTCAATTCGTAACCTCTGTACTACCATAGTTAAATACAAATACAAAGATACCACAATGTCTCAGAGGTAACAGACAAATTCTGTTCACATGAAGAAAAAGACAGAGTGACTCAAACAAATGACTAAGAACTAGAAATATATTTGAGACAAGACAGACATGGGAACACCCTGAAAAAGAATTTAAGAGAATGACATTTAGGTGCCATCACATACTTGGCAAAAAGGTCGAGGAAAATAGGGAAGAATTCAGGAAATAACCATAGGAACAAACACACAAAATAGATGAAAGATTCGAGATAACACAAAACTTGCAGTAGAAATCCAGAAGATTAGTACAAAATTTCAGAAATTGAAAATACAATGAAAGGGCAAGGGAGGGATTTGAATCTAGAGAAGCCCAGTTTAGTGAACCTGAATATTAATGTCTCAATATTAGTAGGCAGGAAGAACACTCAGAAAAAAAAAGAAATAAAAATACAAAGAAAGCCTAAAATTCATATGAGGCATCATGAAAATAATAACTTAATGGGTAATCAGAATTGTAAAACAGGAAGAAACTCATCATTTAAGAAGCTAAATGAACCCCAAACAGCATAGATGCCAAAAGAAAATCACTAATATATATCATAATCAATCTCTTCAAAAGACAAGAAAATACTGCTGAAAACAGTTAAGAAAAAAAAAAGTTATAAAGGAGCAGCAATAAGTCTGAGCTCTAATTTCTCTACAGAACCAAGCAGGCAAGAAAAAAACTGGAAAGACATACAAAAATTAGAAAGAAAAAAATTGCAATCAAGAATTATATACTGAGCTAAACTGTCCTTCAAATACAACGGAAAAATTAGAAGTTTTCCAGAAAAATGGAACTTAAATGGATTTGTAATAACAAGATAAACTTTACAAAAACTATTAAAGGGAATTCTTTTGACTGGCAGTCAACAACAACAAACAAAAATTTGAAATTGGTATAAATGAAAACACCATCCAGAAGTCAATACAGGTATTAGTTGTTGTTGTTATGTACCATTGAGTTGGTACTGACTCATCACGCACAGCAGAATGAAACACTGCCCAATCCTGGGTCAACCTCACTATCATTGCCACACTTGAGCCCATTGATGCTGCCACTTTTCCAATCCATCTCGCATGGGATCTTCCTCTTTTTCTCTGACCTTCCACCTTACCAACCACAATATCTTTCTAGAGCGACTAGTGCCTCCTGACAATATGTCCAAAGTATGAGAGATGAAGTTTGGCCATCTTAGCCTCCAAAGAGCACTCTGGCTGCACTTCTTCCAAAACGGATCTGTTGGTTCTTTTGGCAGCTAATGGTGCTTTCAATAGTCTCTTACAACAACATAACCTAAAAGCATAAATTCTTCTCAGTTTTCCTTATTCACTGTCCAGCTTTCACATGCATATGAGGTTATTGAAAATACCATAGCTTGGGTCAGGCACACCTTAGTTATCAAGCTGACATCTTTGCTTTTTAATACTTTAAAAAGGCCTTGTGCAACAGATTTGCCTAATGCAATATGTCCTTTGATTTCTTCACTGATGCTTCCATGAGTGTTGATCGCTGATCCAAGGACAATGAAGTCCTTGACAGTTTCAATCTTTCTCTGTTGATAAGAATGTTGTTTACTCATCCAGTGGTGAGTATTCTGGTTTTATTTACAATGAAATGCAATCCATACTCAAGGCTTTGTTATTTGATCTTCATCAGTAAATGTAAGTCGTCTTCACTTTCAGCAAGCAAGGTTGTATTGTCTGCATATTGTAGGTTGCTAGTGAGTCTTCCTCCAATCTTGATGCCACGTTTTCCTTCATTTAACCCAGCTTCTCAGATTATTTTCTCAGCATACAGGTTGAATATGTATGATGAAAGAATGCAACCCTGTCACACACTTTTCTTAAATTTAAACCATTCAGTGTTCCCATGTTCTGTTCAAACAACTGCCTCTTGGTCTATGTACAGATTCCTCATGAGCATAATTAAGTGTTCCAGAATACTCATACTTCCAATGTTGTTCATAGCTTGTCATGATTCACACAATCAAAAGCCTTTGCGTAGTCAATAAAGCACAGGTAAACATCTTTCTGATATTCTCTGCTTTCAGCCAAGATCTGCAAGATATCAGCAGTGATATCCCTCAACCCACCTGAATTTAGAAATCATCAGAAGAACAGATTTGATACATTAAACACTAAAGACCGAAGACCAGAAGAACTGTGGGATGACATCAAGAACTTCATATAGGTAGAAAGCAAAAAGTCATTAAGAAGACAAGAAAGAAGGAAAAGGTCAAAATGGATGTCAGAAGAGACACTGAGACTTATTCTCCAGTGTAAAGATGCTAAAGCTAATGGAAGAAATGAGGAGGTATAAGAGCCGAACAGAAAATTTCAAAGATCAGCTCAAGAAGATAAAGCCAAGTATTACAACAAAATGTGCAAAGATCTGGAGTCAGAAAACCAAAATATGAAGAACACATTTAGGTGTGGCTCAAATCGATCTTGTGGTTGAGTGCTTGTCCTAGAGGAAATGGCTCACAGTTGTAGAGATAAGAGAATCCCAAAATGCAGGCCAGGTGAACCAAGATCTGCAGGTGGACCTAGAAGACAGAAGTCCCAAGTGTGGCACAGAGCAGACCTCAGTCCTGGAGCAAGAATGGCAGCAGGTTGATAGGCAGCAAAGGCTTAGATAGGCAAACTGGCAGTGTGTAGCACACGAACTTAGGTGACAAGAACAGGTTGCAGGGCCCTCTGGTGGACGTCTGGTCTTCCAGGTATACTTAGTGGGTAGGTCCAGAGGGCAAGCACACAATAGAGCAGGCCACTGACTCAGTATCAAAGAACCGGAGGTTGGAAGATAACACAGAGATGAGATCTTGATCCAACAGGGAAGAGAATGAGTCGTTCCTGCATGTCTATTATTTTGTGAGCAGTCCACAACCCCAAGGGAACAGCCTTTCATTTGATTGGCTGCTGAAAGCTCATCATAAATAAATAAAGTTAACTATCAACTGCTAAACAACTGGGAATCTTTGATCAATCAAGTTGACACAGATTTTTAACTACTACAACAGCATAAGAGACAAAGAAGAACACAATCTCATGATTAAAAGGTCTGTTGAACGAGAGTACATAACCATAAAAAATTTATATTCTAAATGAAAGAGACTCAAATATATAATTCAAACTCTAATAGAATTGAAGAAAATAATAGACAACAACTGTGGGTCAATATGCTGGGCTGCAAAGTTGGTTTGAACTGCAAGGTCCATGACTCAAGCTCACCAGATGATCCTTGGAAACCCCATACAAGGTCACTATGGTTCAGAACTGACTTAATGGCACAATAACAACATACAATAATAGTAGATTTCAGTACACCAATTTCAATGAATGAAGGAGAGAACAACTTGAAAGAAAACTCAACAAAGGCACAGAAGAACTAAACAACACAATCACTCAATTGACCTCATAGACTTATACAGAGCTCACAACCTAACAGCACAGCACATAATTTTATCTGGTGCACATGGAACATTCTCCAGAATAGACCATAAATTTGCCCACAAATCAAGCCTCAATAAATTTAGGAATATTAAAATACTACAAAGCATCTGTGATAAATTTTTGTGTCAATTTGTTGTTGTTGTTAATTGCTATCAAGTTGATTCCAACCCATAGCCAAGGAATGGCTGATGTGCTTGAACCACAGACCCTGCAGTTCAAACCAACTTTGCAGTCCAGCGCATTAATCCACAGCATAGCACCAGGACTCCAATTCTTAATAGTTTGGTACTTGAGATATAGTTATCTCCCATGATGTGACTGTTGTTGTTATTGTGAAGTGTCGTCGAGTCAGTTCCAAGCCATAGCAACCCAGTATAGGGTTTCCAAGGAGCAGCTGGAGAGCTTGAACTACCAACCTTGCAGTTCAAACGGCTTTACAGTGCATTAAATTAAACAATAAGAAGATAATGGTGTACCATCTGACTCCCATCACCACTCTGATCTCTATGAGAGTCCCAAGAGCATGGCATGTTGTTGTTGTTGGTACCAACTCATAGTGACCCTATGCACAACAGAACAAAACACTGCTCAATCCTGGGCCAACCTCACAATTATTGCTACACTTGAGCCCATTGATGCTGCCACTTTGCCAATTCATGTCGCTAGAGGTCTTCCTCTTTTTCTCAGACCCTCCACCTTACCAAACATGATATCCTTCTCCAGTGACTGGTCTCTCCTGACAATATGTCCAGAGTATGAACAACAAAGTTTGGCCATCCTGGCCTCCAAGGGGCACTCTGGTTGCACTGCTTCCAAAATAGATCTGTTGGTTCTTTTGGCAGCCCATGGCACATTCAATATTCTCCTCCAACAACATAACTCAAGAGCATCAATTCTACAGAATTCCTTATTCACTGTCCAGCTTTCACATGCATATGAGGTTATTGAAAATATCATGGCTTTGGTCAGGTGCACCTTAGTCCTCAAGCTGATATGTTTGCTCTTCTACACTTTAAAAAGGTCTTGTGTAGCAGATTTACCTAATGCAATATATCGTTTGATTTCTTGACTGCTGCTTCTATGAGTGTTCATAGTTGATCCAAGAAGAATGAGGTCCTTGAAAACTTCAATCTTTTCTCCATTGATACGAATGTTGTTTATTGGTCAAGTGGTGAGGATTTTTGTTTTCTTTCCATCTCAGTGTAAAGGGCCTGACATGCAACACCTGTTTTCTCACAAGAGCTAAAAGGAGAGAAACTGCTGCTGAAAAAGAGGAACTTACTACCATATATACCACCAAGATAAATAAGGTGGGAAAGTAGCGAAACCTTTGAAGCTAGGATCATTGCACTGTAAAGCTCCTAGATCCAGAGGAAGATTGATGCCAAAATACATGAAGAACACCAAAAAATTCTGGGTCTGCTGATGAGCGACGAAGTTGAGAGGACCTTTTTCCAGAATCAGTGCTCTAAATTTGTATTACTAGCTTCTTAAACTGTGAGAGAATAAATTTATATTTGTTAAAGCCATCCACTTTTGGTATATCTGTTATAGTAGCATTATATTACTAAAACAGAAGTTGGTATCAAGAATGGGGTGCTACTCTAACAGATACTTAAAATATGGAAGCAGTTTTGAAAAAAGAAGTGATAAGGAGGGTTTCTAAAGGCGGCTTTTTCTAATTTTCAGGGAGTTGGTTTATTGACCAATTTGCAACTTGGTTCCAGAGTGTGAGACTGCCATTAAGATAGAATCTGCCCAAAGCTAAGGGGGTGAAGCTGTCATGCCCAAGGGGTCAGAAGAGTGGAGTCACCTGGGACCGAGTGGGTATGGTCACCTCTCAGATGGAGTTGCAGAGTGAAGCCGCCCCAAACTAAGAGAACAGTGTTGTCATTCCAGTTGCTCTGGAGGGCAGAGCTGAGGTTTAGGATTGAGGGACCTCAACCTACAACCCAAATATTATATCCTTCTCCAGTGTCTGGTCCCTCCTGACAATATGTCCGAAGTATGATAGACAAAGTATGACCATCTTGCACTCCAAGGAGCACTCTGGCAGCACTTCTTCCAAAACTGATCTATTGGTTCTTTTGGCAGCCCATGCCATTTTCAATATTCCCCTCAAACACCATAACTCAAATGTGTCAATTTTCTACAGTCTTCCTTATTCACTGTCCAGCTTTCATATCCATGAGAGGTTATTGAAAATACCATGGCTTGGGTCAGGCACACGTTAGTCCTCAAGCTGACATGTTTGCTCTTCAACACTTTTAAAAAGGTCTTGTGCAGCAGATTTGCCTAATGCAATACGCCGTTGACTGCTGCTTCCATGAGTGTTGATAGTTGATCCAAGAAGAATGAAGTCCTTGATAACTTCAATCTTTTCTCCATTGATAAGAATGCTGTTTATTGGTCCAGTGGTAAGGATTTTTGTTTTCTTTAAATTAAGATGCAATCCATACTGAAGGCTGTGCTCTTTGATCTTCATCAGTAAATGTTTTAAATCCTCTTCACTTTCAGAAAGCAAGGTTGTATCATATGCATATTGCAGGTTGTTAATGAGTCTTCCTCCAATCCTGATGCCATGTTTTTCTTTATATAAGCCAGCATCTCAGATTATTTGCTCAGCATACAGGTTGAATAAATATGGTGAAAGAATACAACCTTGTTGCACACCTTCCTTAATTTTAAGCCATTCAGTGTTCCCAGGTTCTGTTTGAACTACTGCCTCTTTGTCCAGGTACAGATTTCTCATGAGCACAATTAAATGTTCCAGAATACTCACACTTCACAATGTTGTCATAACCTGTCATGAACCACGCAATCGAAAGCCTTTGTGGAGTCAATAAAGCACAGGTAAACATCTTTCTGATATTCTTTGCTTTCAGCCAAGATCCATCAGACATCAGCAATGATATCCCTTGTTCCATGACCTCTTCTGAATCCAGCTTGAACCTGTTTTGTAAGGTGGAGGGTCAGCAAAAAAGAGGAAGACCCTCAACTAGATGGATTGGCAAAATTGCAACATCAATGGACTCAAGCATGGCAACAGTAGTGAGTTTGGCCCAGGATGAAGCAGTGTTTCATTCTGCTGTGCATAAAGTCGCAATGAGTCCTTACTGGCTCGATGGCACCTAACAACAAAAAACCCAGAACCCAGAGTGCGTAGCAAACAGCTAAAATCTAGGGACCAGGACCACTGTCTAGATAGTGTCTGAGTACAGGGGATTAATCTCAAGACTTGAGAACTAATGTAAATAATGGATTTTTAACTTGTTTTGTGGCTGTTATCCCTTCTTTCCGTCTTATTGCTCTCATTTGTAATGGAAGTATCTACCTTTTGTCTGTTTTATCATTGTATCGTGAAGCAGATACCATGAATTTTAGATTCACAGATGAAAAGAAATTTTATTTCAACTTAAAATTTGAATGTGGAGGATTTCTGGAATAATATAGTTCATTTTTGGGTGTACGTGTGTTAGTTGTATCACGTCAGGTGAAAGTATGACTTCATAATTGTCTTAATTTAAACTTTATATATAGGGTTTAAGTAGATATGTACATGTGCCAAGCAAACAAGGGGTGATGTGATTTGATGTGATTAACCATTAAGAGAAGAGTCCTGGTGTGGCACTGTGGGATAATGTGCCAGACCGCAAAGCCATTTGAACTGCAAGGTTGGCTATTCAAGCTCACCATCTACTCTTCAGAAATTCTATACAGGGTCACTATGGGTTGGAACTGACTCAACGGCACTTAACAACAACAACAACAACAACAACATATCACTCTTTATTTCATCACCATCCTGATCTTTGGGTGATTCCAAAGAGTGTGGAATCACACTTTTTTTATAAGAAATAAAAGGAGAGAGACTTGAGTAAAGGCAGAGAGACCTATTACCACCAAGATAGATGAGCCAGGAGTAATATGCATTTTTTGGAGCTTGGGCCATTCTACTAAATCCAGAGGAAGGTGGATTCCATGACACATGGAAAATAATGAAGAATGTTGGGCTTACTGATGCTGAAAGAAACAAACAACTTTTCTCCAGAACCAATATTATGAATTCAGATTTCTAGCCTCCAAACTGTGAGAGAATAAATTTCTATTTGGTGAAGCCATCCACTTGTGATATTTCTGTTATAGTAGTATTAGATAATTATGACAGGATGTATTTAGATCACAATGCTATAAAATCAGAAATAAAAAATAAGATCAAGAGAAAAAAAAATATAGAAATAGAATCATACCATGCTTAAAACTGCTGGGAAATAAAACAAATTTTATAAAGGGAAATTTAAAAAATTCCTTGAATCAAATGAAATAAACAACACACTATACCAAAACTTCTGTGATACTACAAAATCCATGCTTGGAGAGTAATTTATAACAATAAATGCACACATCCAAAAAGAAGAAAGTACCAGAAGAGATCCATATTTGTGCCCATTCCAAAGAGAGATGACTCAACAGAATGCAGAAATCATTGGACTATCTATTTGATATCCCATGCAAGTAAAGTTTTACTAAAAGTAATACAGAAATGTCTCCCATCATAGATTGACAGAGACTTCCAAAGGTTCAAGCCAGATTCAGAAGAGTCTGTGGAAGAAGGGATATCACTGCTGAAGTCCGATGGATCTTGACTGAAAGCAAAGAATATCAGAAAGATATTCTTTCTGTGCTTTATTGTTTACCTGTGCTTTATTGACTGTGCAAAGGCTTTCAATTGTGTGGATCATGACAAGCTATGGACAATATTGCGAAGTATGAGTATTCCTGAACACTTAAGTGTGCTCATGAGGACTCTTTACCTGGACTAAGAGGCAGTTGTTCAAACAGAACATGGGAACACTGAATGGCTTAAAATTAAGAAAGTGTGTGTGACAGGGTTATATTCTTTCGCTATACTTATTCAACCTGTATGCTGAGTAAATAATCTGAGAAGCTGGGTTCTATGAAGAAAAACATGGCATCAGGATTCGAGGAAGACTCATAAACAACCTGCGATATGCAGGTGATACGACCTTGCTTGCTGAAAGTGAAGAGGACTTAAAACATTTACTGATGAAGATCAAAGAGCACAGCCTTCCATACGGATTACATCTCAATGTAAAGAAAACAAAAATCTTCACCACTGGACCAATAAACAACAGTCTTATCAATGGGGAAAGGATTGAAGTTGTCAAGGACTTCGTTTTTCTTGGATCAACTATCAACACTCATGGAAGCAGCAGTCAAGAAATCAAACAACGTATTGCATTTGGCAAGTCTGCTGCACAAGACCTTATTAAAGTGTTGAAGACCAAACATGTCAGCTTGAGGACTAAGGTGTGCCTGATCCAAACCATGGATTTTCAATAACCTCATATGCATGTGAAAGCTAGTCAGTGTATAAGGAAGATGGTAGAAGAATTGATGTTTTTGAGTTATGATGTTGGAGGAGAATATTGAAAGTGTCATGGGCTGCCAAAAGAACCAACAGATCTGTGTTGGAATAAGTGAAGCCAGAGTGTTCCTTGGAGGCCAGGATGGCTAAACTTCATCTCTCATACTTCGGACATATTGTCAGGAGGGACCAGTTGCTGGAGAAGGCTATTGTGTTTGGTAAGGTGGAGGGTCAGAGAAAAAGAGGCAGACCCCAGCAAGATTGATTTGCAAAGTGGCAGCATCAACAGGTTCAAGTGTGGCAACAATAGTGAGGTTGGCCCAGGATCAGGCAGTGTTTCATTCTGCTGTGCATAAAGTTGCTATAAATCGGTGCTGACCTGATGGCACCTAACAACAGCAACACAAACAATATCAATACAAGCCCAACAATCAGAAAAAGAAAGAGCAGCAAAGTAAGACTCCAACCAATAGAAGAAAATAAATAATAAGGATTAATGTAGAAATATACAAAATTTAAAAATAGTGTACAGAATCAAGAAGACAAGCAGTTGGCTGTTTAAATGAATTAATAAAATCAACAAACTACTGGTAAATCTAATAAAAGGAGAAGAAACAAACAACTCAAATGGGTGACATTACAAAAGCACCAATGACAATAGAAATGATAATAACAGAATGCTATAAAAAATTGTATGCTAACAAATTGAAAATCTAGAAAAAGAAACAACATATAAATACTCCTACCAAACTGGCACAGATGGAAGTAGAAAATTTGAATGCTCCGATAACAAAAGCCATGGTATTTTCAATAACCTCATATGGATGTGAAAGCTGGACAGTGAATAAGGAAGATCGTAGAAGAATTGATGCCTTTGAGTTGTGGTGTTGGAGGAGAATACTGAAATTGCCTTGGACTGCCAAAAGAACCAATAGATCTGTTTTGGAAGAAGTGCAGCCAGAGTGCTCCTTGGAGACCAAGATGGCTAAGCTTCGTCTCTCATACTTTGGAAATATTGTCCGGAGGGAACAGTCGCTGGAGAAGGATGTCATGCTGGGTAAGGTGGAGGGTCAGAGAAAAAGAGGAAGACCTCTAACGAGATGGATTGGCCAGGTAGCATCATTGATGGTGTCAAGTGTGGCAGCGGTAGTGAGGTTGGCCCAGGATCGGACATTGTTTCATTCTGCTGTGCATGGGGTCGCTATGAGTCGGTTCCAACTCGATGGCCTCTGACAACAACAACAATAACAAAAGAGTTATGGTCCTGGTGTGGCACTGAGGGTTAATGAATTTGACTGAAAACTCAGTTTGAACCCCAAGGTCGGTAGTTCCAGCTGACTAGCCACTCTTCAGAAACTCTATACAGGGTCTGCATGGATTGGAACTGACTGGATGGCACTTAATAACAACAATAATTTAAAAAGAAATTGACCAGTTAATTAAAAATCTCCCAACATAAAAGTCCAATCTGAGATGTAATTTTAGTGATTTCTACCACTTATTCAGATAACAGTTGACACAAATTCTACTCAAGCTATTCCAGATCATGGAAAGGATAGAAAACCCTCAAACTCATTTTGTAATGTGAGTATACTCGTCATAACAAAACATGGCAAAGACTTTATTAAAAAAGACACTTATAGACCAATATCTCTCATATGCATAAATGGAAGATTCATCAACAAATTCCTAGACAGTAGAATTCAACTATGTTTAAAAAAAAAAAAAAAATCTGACCAAGCATAATTCATACCAAATATTCAAGGATGAAAAACAATCAACATAATCCATCACATAAATAAAATAAAGGAAATAAACCACATGATCATATTAATTGATGCAGAAAAAGCATTTGACAAAATCTAACATGCATTCCTATTAACAACATTAAACCAAATAGGAATACAAGGGAAATTCCTCAACAATTAAGGTCATATATACAAACCCAACAAACAATATTACTCGCAAAGGAGACAAAATGAAAACATTCCCTTCGTGAAAAGGAAGTAGACACTTTGCTCTTGAACATTTTAAAGAGCTCTTGTCCAGCAGATTTGCCTAATGAAATCCTTTGTTTGATTTCTTGATTGCTGCTTTCTTGAATGTTGATTGTGGATACAGAAAAATAAAGTCTTTGATGACTTCAATCTGTTTTCCATTTATAATGATATCATTTAAAGGTTGACTTGTGAGGACTTTTGTTTTCTTTACACTGAAGTGTAACCCATACTGAAAGTTGTGATCTTTGGTCTTTATCAGTAAGTACTTTAAGTCCTTTTCACTTTCAGCAAGCAAAGTTGTGTCTTTGTTTAAAGGTCTTCCTCCTGTCCTGATGCCATGCTTTTCTTCATCTTCTTGTTTCTCCAATTATTTGCTCAGCATTACATATTGAATACATATGCTGAAAAATACATCTCAAATGTACACCTTTTCTGATTTTAAACTATTCAGTGTCTCCTTGATCTGTTCAAATAATTGCCTCATGATCTTTGTACAGGTTCCTCATGGGCACAATCAAGTGCTCTGGAGTACCCATTCTTCACAATGTTATCTGTAGATTGTTGTGATCCACATAGCCAAAAGCCTTTCCATATTCAATAAAGCACAAGTAAACATCTTTGTGGTATTCTCTGCTTCCAGTCAAGATCCACCAGACATCAGCAATGACAACCAGACATCAGCAATGACAACCTCTTCTGATGGCAGCTTCAGTTTCTGACAATTCCTTGCTGATATACTATTGCAGGCATTTTTGAATATTACCAGCTAAATTTTATTAGCATGGAATATTAATGATATTGTTGGATGGTTTCCACATTCTATTAGGGTACTGCTCTTTGGAATGGGCACAAATATGTATCTCTTTTAATCAACTGGCCAGGTAGCTGTTTCCCACATTCCTTCACATAAATGCATGAGTGTTGCATCAGTTTTTTAAAAGATTTCAATTTGTATTCTGTCCATTTCTGCTGTCTTGTTTTTTTCAATCCCTTCAGCACAGTTTGAATTTCTTTCTTAAGTGCCATCAGTTCTTAATCATTATCTTAATCTCTTTCAATGGTTGGACATTGATCACTTCTTTTTGCTATGCCTTTCATCTTCATTTGATGCTTTCTGTATTATTCAATATTACACCAGTTGTTGTTTTGTTGTTGTTTTTTGTTTTTTTAGTGTTCTCAAGTCAGATCATACTCACAGAGACCATGTATAGAGCTTCTGAGGCCTTAAATCATTGTGGGAGTAGAAAGCCTCATCTTTATTCTGTAGAGTGCTTTGTGGGCTTGAACTACAGACCTTGTGGTTCAGTATTATAAATCTAGGCTTGATTTTTTTTCTTTATTATTTTCATCTTGAGAAATACTGAGCATGTTGATCTTTTTCAGTTTTCTAGCTCCAGGTTCTTATACATTTCATTAAATGCCTGCTACTGCACCATCCTCACAATTGTTTTTTGTTTGTTTGCTTGTTTGTTTAAATTCATTGCTGCTGCCACTGTCTCAATCTAGCTTATGTGTGGTCTTTTTCTTTTTTGGTTACTTTCCACTTTACCAAGCATGATGAATTTCTCCAAGGACCAATCTCTCTTGAGAACATGCCTGAAGTATGAAAGATAAAGTCTTTCTATTCTGATTCCAAGTAGCCATTGTTATTATTGTTAAGTGCCATCGATTCGGTTCCAACCCATAGCGACCCTGTATAGGGTTTCCAAGGAGCAGCTGGTGAGCTTGAACCATTGACCTTGAGGTTTAAACTGACTTTGCAGTCCAGTGTATTAACCAACAGTGCCACACCAGGATCTATTAGAGAGATGCAAATGTAAACAACAGGGAGATATCTTCTCATCACAACACTAACAGCAATATTCAAAAAAAAACAGAAAACAACAAAGCTGGTAAGGATGTGGAGAGACTTGGATCTTTTTACAGTTTACAGAACTGTACAATGCTAGCAGGACTGTAAACTGGTGCAACTACTGTGGAAAGAGGTATGGTACTTCCTCAAAGATTGGAAACAGCAATGCCATATGACCCAGAAATCCCTCTACATGGTACATACCCCACAAAATAAGAGCCATGATACAAGTGGATACATGTACAATACTGTACAACTCAGCACTAGCAAATAGCAAAAAGATGCAGTCAACCTAAATGCCCATCAGTAGAAGAATGGATAAAGAAACTTTGGAATAGACATACAATGGAATACTATACAATGTTGAAGAATAACATGCATCTGTATAACATGGGTTAACCTGGAGAAAATTATGCTGAGTGAAATTAGTCAATTACAAAAGCACCAATATTATATGAGGCCACAATTGTAAAAGCTCAAACAATTTTCACTCTAAAAGAAATATCCTTTTTGATGGTTACCATAGGTGGGAGGGAATGTTGAGTAATTCACTATCTAGAAGGTAGACACATTTTAATTTGGGTGATGGGAAAGACAATACGTATACAACAAGATATAAGTTTGCAGAAGAGTGATGAAGACAGGCGAAGACAGGGAGGAATGGAGAGGTAAGTTCTGTTTTACACACACCTCTGCAGCAATAGTGTTCTGTGGGTAGACACATGGGCAAATACACAGATTGAACAGGTATTAAAGAGAAAGTGAGAGTATACCCACAAATAAATAAGGATTTGACAGAGGATATTTATACACAAACATTTACCTTTGCTGCAAACCCACCTATGAATATGGTGGAGCATACAGAGTACAAACTAATGAAAATTTAGACATTACCACATACATTGAGATAGTGAGCTTCAGAGCCTGGGGATGCAGAACCATAGTTTCAGGGGCTACATGATCAATTGGCATAATTCTTCTTGGATCAACTATCAACACTCATGGAAGCAGCAGTCAAGAAATCAAACGACGTATTGCATTAGGCAAATCTGCTGCACAAGACCTTTGTAAAGTGTTGAAGAGAAAAGATGTCAGCTTGAGGATTAAGGTGCACCTGACCCAAGCACCAAATACCATGGTATTTTCAATAACCTCATATACATGCAAAAGCTGGACAGTGAATAAGGAAGACCACAGAAGAATTGATGCTTTTGAGTTATGGTGTTGGAGGAAATTATTTAAAGTGCCATGGGCTGTCAAAAGAACAAACAGATTTGTGTTGGAAAAAGTGAAGCCAGAGTGCTCCTTGGAGGCCAGGATGGCCAAACTTTGACTCTCATACTTTGAACATATTGTCAGGAGGGACCAATCACTGGAGAAGGCTATCATGTTTGGTAAGGTGGTGTGTCAGAGAACAAGAGGAAGATTCCCAATGAGATGTAATGGCAAAGTGCCAGCATCAAAGGGGTCAAGCGTGGCAACAACTGTGAGATTGGGTCAGGATTGGGCAGTGTTTCATTCTGTTGTGCATAGGTTGCTAAGAGTCGATATCGACTGGAAGGCACCTAACAACAACAATCCACAATGAAAATGTTCTATATCTTACTTCGGTAAATAGTGCTTGTTATCTTAAAAGTTCATGGGTACCACTAATAATTGCTTTGAAAAGTATCACATAAGAAAGTCCAAGGTAGAATGCAAGAAAATGTGGAGCAAAACTCAAAATTATAGAAACACTGAGCTTACTGATCAGAAAAAGATTGGAATAAACTGAGACTATGTCATCGGCCACCCTTCAGGTTTGGAATTGAATTCACACTCTTGGCCTAACTTTCCACTAAGTGTTAAATAGGTATATAGTTGAACAATGACATCAGTAAGTTACGGTAACCATATAATGGTAAACCATTCAATATCAAAAGAATAACATATACTGAAGGAGAAAATTCAGAAGGTATTGGAAGTAGGATGGAATGGAAGTAAGAATTCCAGGGAGAAAGTGAGATAATTCTTGTTATATGAAGAAGATTTCAATCATTGATATGATACAAAGTATATGATTTTTTTTTTAAAGTAAAACATCTTTTCTGTAAACCTTCACTCAATTCATAACAAAAAATGTTTAAAAAGAAAACATAAAGTAAATACACTGAACAAAGTCACAAATGCAATGTTCTGCACCCTACTATAGTGAGTAGGTACTAGAATTGTAAAAGCTCATGAGCAGCTAACTATGGTTCAACTATTGATCTCTGTCTATGCAGAGGAAAGAACAGTAATGAAAATAAAAAATACAATTTATTAGTACAATGGAGTAATGGAACATGTGAACATCAGTCTCCATGAGCTCATGAGCTTTTACATCAATACTTTCAACTATTCTGAAAGGATCACATTAGAAGTCCTGTATGTAATGGAAATAAATGGGGAACAAATGTCAAAATTATAATAAAAACCAGGCCTATTGGTCAGAAAAAGACATGGCCCTTGGTCTCCCTTCTGGAACTAAACTTACCCTCCTGGTTTAATTTTGAGCCACACAGTAGATAGGTATTGTTGTTGTTGTTAAGTACCGTTAGAGTTGGTTCTGACTCATAGTGACCCTACACCGGGTCTCCAAGGGTGTGAATCTTTACAAGAGTAGACCGCCTCATCTTTCTCCCACGGAACCATTGGTAGTTTCGAACTGCTGACCTTGAGGTTAGCAGCCCGATTCGTAACCACTACACTACCAGAGCTCCTTTACAGAGGGGCAATAATACTAGTGAGGTATGCAAACCATGGAATGCTTATGAAAAAGAATATAAGGTTGGAGGTGTCACAGAGTCTGATTTTAAAAGTTATACAGAGTAATCAAGATGGTGTCAAGGGATATAAATCAACCAAACAGAATACAGAATGATAAAAGGCTAGTCATTCTGGAAATACTGTTTAAGCAATTGAATATTTAAATGTCATACTTCATGAAATTGTTATTATAAACCAGAAAAAAATATAAACAATGCAAGTATAAATCATAGGAAGAAATCTTTGTAAACCAGTGTTAGAGGAGAGTTCTTAGACTTAGGTTTAGCAACGGAAAGCAAAAGCTATAATAATATAGTTATCATCAACAAAAACAGTAACAACAAATAGAAGTTTGCTTGTGAATGACTCCCATAAAAATGATTTTAAAAAACCCAAAAAAAAACCCAACAAACTGGAAGAAATCTTTGCAAAAAAGCATTTCTGAAGGAAGGCATGTATTCAGAGTCAATAAAGAAGGGTTAAAATTCAATTGTAAAAGCAGAAACAACCCATTTAATAGATGGATACAGTACTCAAATTCTTCATATAAAACAAAAATAGATGAGAGTAAGCACGAGAAAAGATGTCACATGCATATTTTTTTCAACATTTTAATATTTATTTAAATAGCACGCATTTTGCAACTACATGATGTTTACTTATGTTTACTTGCTTTGAAATTCTTCTGTTGGCACAAGTAATATGAAAAAAAAAAAATTTATCATCAGGCATTGCACAAGAGTTGTCTAAAGCCTAAAGAATTTCTGGAGCAATTAACCAAGCATTCTATTAATTGAGTCCTGGTGTGGCACTGTAGGATAATCACTGGATCATAAGATCAGTTTGAATTACAAGGCTGGTGGTTCAACCTTACCAGCCGCCTCTCAGAAACCTCATACATGGTTGCTATGAGTTGGAACTGACACAATGACATTTAACAAAGCAACAGTAATCAATATTCTTTAAAGTAGAGAAAAAATATTGTATTATAAATACATAGATTAATACAGATAAATAAGAATAAAAATTGATTCAGAATAGTTAAAATATGTATATGGAAAATGTTTAGGCATAAACTTTTTTTCTCTCTCTCTCTTATAAATTTGCATGAAAGTAATATAAGAAAACTTGGTGGTGCTCACTTGCTAACCAAGATTTTGACAGTTGAAAACCACATTGCGACTTCGTAGGGGAAAAGATCTGGTGTTCTACTTCTGTAAAGAAGAAAGCCATGAAAACCCTGTGGGGCAGTTGGCTTCTGTTACATGGAATTGCTATGAGTGAAAAATTGATTTGATGGCACCTAGCAAAAACAACAAGATAACATATGATAATAATAGATCTCTAAGTCTAAAATTCTGTTTCAAAATTTGTCAAAAATGTTGTCTAGTTTATTTGCCCATGTTACTGTAGTGACTTTTTCAGCACATCAAATACTGGTGAATAATATAATTTATGGCATTTCTGCTATCTCAGAAAAGGAATAAAATTAAAGTAACATATGTTCAAAACTTAAATTACAAATGTAGCTATTGTTAAACAGGGGCATGCAGTGACTCTGTAAGATAAGCACTGGAGTGCAAACCACAAGATTGGCGGTTCAACCCCCTTTGTATCTTCACAGGAAAAAGATGAAGCTTTCTGCTTCCAAGAAGATTTACAGCATTGAAAATCCTATATAGGGTCACTATGAGCTGGAACTACTCTATGGCACTTAGTAGCAACATTGTTAAATAAAGTGCTTTTTGCCCTACTATGTAAAATTTAAGGAGCTCTGGTAGCGTAGTGGTTACGAATCAGGCTACAAACCACAAGGTCAACAGTTCGAAACTACCAGCTGTTCCACGGGAAAAAGATGAGGCTTTCTGCTCCTGTAAAGATTTACAGCCTTGGAAACCCTGTACAGGTTCGCTATGAGTCAGAACCAACTCCATGGCATATAACCACCATATAAAATACATCTTCATTGTCCCTTGAAAAATACACAGCCCATTCCTCTTCTTTTACCAACCCTAGTTTAGTTTGACTAGAGTTGGGGAAAAAAGAGGAATCTTGCAAGACTTATTTACTCATGAATTTACCAGAGTCTGCTCTTTCATGGTCTCTCTACAATGCAGATTTTATGGATTGCAACTCAATATAAAGAAAACAAAATTCCTTCCAAATGGACCAATAAATAATATCATGATAGAGAAAATATCTATTCTTCATTTAGATTGGATTCACAATCTCATGGAAGCAGCAGACAAGAAATCAAGCTACATATTAAGCAAATCTGCACAAGACCTCTTAAAAGTGTTCAAGAGCAAAGATGTCCATTTGAGGTCTAAGGTGTGCCTGACCTAAGCCACAGTATTTTTAAAATGTCCTTAAATGCATGTAAAAATTGGACAATGAATAACAAAGACTGGAGAAGAATCAATACCTTCGAATAGTGGGGTTGGTGGAGAGTAAAAAAGTACAGTGGACTACCTGAAGAATAAGTAAATCTGTATTGAAATACAGCCAGAATGTTCCTTAGAAGCCAGGATGATGAGAACCTCATCTCTCATATTTTGAACATGTTATCAGGAGGGACCAGTCCCTGAGAAGGACATCATGCTTGGAAAGGAGGAGGGTTGACAAAGGAGAGGCAAACTCCAATGAGACGGATTGACATAGTGGCAGCAGCAATCGGCTGAAAAGTAACAACAGTTGTGAGGATTGTATAAGAATGGTCAGTGTTTCATTCCTTTGGTCTAAGTGTCACTATTTGTTGGAATAGACTCAGCTCCACTTAACAGTAACAAACTTTTGACCAATTTTCTGGAATAACCAATTGATCATAAATTGATTGTCTGTCCTATGGAGGTATGTCTGACAAAGAAGTTAGCATCTGTCCTGGAGCTAAGTTTAAGACTGGGCATAAAGTACCTAGAATATGGAGACATATGATTCCAGGTTTTAGAAAATCACAAGATTCAGATAGTGTCCCTAAAATGAACCAGCCCAATAAGAAGTTGCTTGTGTCCAAGCAAAAATTGTTAATTAAATACCATGTTTTATTCATCATCCATGTGCAAAGAAGAGATCAGACTTGGCTATACTTAGATGATTCTTCCAGTTCATCAAGCTGAAAGATGATCATCTTTTGAAATACTACCTTAGTTCAATTATTTAAATCAAAATATTTTATATGTACATTGGGCACTATTCTTTCCAAGACATAATGCTTTACATTTATATCTGTGTGTTTTGCCTAATGAACTACCTTCAATGTTAAACAAAATAATAAAGAAAAATTAAATGAATTATAAATAAAGCTGCTTCAGAAGTTGCATTCAATCATAAGATCATGCATATTATTAGCATTACTTCCACTGAATTAAAAAATAATAATTTGATACTGAAACACTCAGATTGTTTGTGACTTTATATTCCTATGTCCTACAGTGCTAATTGGCTACCTGTTGAGCCAAAGAAATTACCACAAGTTTTAATATGTCAATTACTATTCAAATAACAGCCATTAAAAGCCAGTATTTATTTATTCTTACAATGCTTAGCAGCAAAATCTGGTTATTCAACAAAAGATCAGTAAGATAAAAAATTGGCAAAGCATAGATAAAAATAATGATCCAATTTTCACAAGGTCTTAGTTAATCTCTGGTCACCAACCAGGCATCTGAATAAGTAACTCTTTTATTCCTCCACGGTATTGTTTAGTACACGTCAGAACAACTTAATTACAATATGTAGTACTTACAGAAATAGAAATGTGATTAATATAAGTCATCAGAAGTTCATACTGTGTCCAATTCTTTAGTTTCCACACATTAAAGCACAACTCACAAACTGTGAGTTGAAAGAGTTAAGGAAGCCTCATGCTGCTTTGGATATCTAATAGTGTTTCAAAATGGAGAAAGGACTGAATTTGATACTGAAGCATCTACTGCAGATGGGATAAATGGAAGGGAAGACTAAAGGATAATTATAATAAGGATAAATATTCCAACCTATCTTATTATCTATCTGGCCTATCATGTTCCTTCTGTAAGTCCGAAAATGTTCAGGAAGGCACAGAGCTGTTATAGCAACTACCAGAAAATGTTTGTGAACTATATTCTGTAATTAACGTATCTACAACCCAATGGCTGAGCAACAAACAAGAGATGCTCAAAGTTAATTGTGGAGAAATCAGTCAATTGTTTAAATGAACAATTTCAAAGAAAAAAAGGAACACTTGAGCAAGCTACAGGCAAATAAAAACTTCACTGGAAGATGTAGATTAAAGAGAAATGTCAACGTTATTCTTAGTCTTTTTGTGAAAGATATAATGAAGGCAGAGTAGTTTTCAGAACAATGGAAAGAAACATACTTGCTTTTTACAGCAACAGTGTGAACTTCTGATGACTTTTTGATACTAGTCACATTTCTATTTCTGCAATGTACTACACATTGTAATTAAGTTGCTCTTAACATATTTTCTGAAAAAAAAAAAGGCAAAGAATGTGAGAATGGTGGAAAGATGCTGTCTGCAATACCTAGGGAAGGTGAAGTGACCATGCAAAATCATTATATATATTGCTGTGTATTTAAGTTAATATGTGTTATATTAATAAAACCCATAAAATATCTCGAGAGACCAAAAAATACCTTTTGGAAAATCGTATAGGTTTTATGTTTCCCATAACAAAATGCTACAAATTGGGTGGCTTATGAAACTGAAATTTATTTTCTCATAGTTCTAGAAGCTAGGAGTCTGAATTTGTATGCCTACTGTTTTCATTTCCTCTAAGGGCTCTGACCGAGAAACAGTTCTTTGATTCTCTCCTATCCTGTAATAGCTCCAGGCATTCCTTGATTTGCAGTTTTAGTGTCACATGATGCCATTTCTCTCTATATCCTTTTGTTTCTTTTATAGGACACAACTCAGATTGAATTTTATATGGTCATACTTCAGTAGGATATGTTCTTTTTGACGATGAATGCAACACCATTCCTCTTCAACTTGTCATTCCCTGCATAGTAAACCATGTGGTTGTCAGATTCAAAATGGCCAATACCAGTCCATTTCAGATCATTAATGCCTAAGATATGTATGTAGATATGTTCCATTTCATTTTTGACAACTTCCAATTTTCCCAGATTCATACTTTGTACATTCCATGTTCCAAATTTCAATGGATGTTTACAGCTGTTTCTCTTCACTTTGATTTGTGGCCCATTAGCAAATGAAGGTTCTGTGAACTTTTCTCTATTTGAAGGAGGCATTTTTTTTCCCCAGTCGCATTCTGAGTGCCTTCTCACCTTCGGTCCTGTATCTGACAGTGTTTCTCTGCTATTCATAGATTTTTTTTTTTTTTTTTTACTTTTGACAGTAAAGAAATTTACTCAGAAATCAATAGCACAATGATAATTTTCAAATATTTGCAAGTGAAAACAACACAGTTCTAGTAAAACATAGGCCAAATAAATTAATACAGAGGAAACTAGAAAATATTTTGAAATGGAACATATTATTGTTAGGTGCTGTGACCCCATGCACAACAAAACAAAACTTTGCCTGGTTCTGTGCCATCTTCACAATTGTTGATATGTTTGAGCCTGTTGTTGAAGCTGCCACTGTGTTAGTCATCTCATTGAGGGTCTTCTCTTAACCCCACCCTCTACTTTACCAAGCATGATGTACTTCTCCAGGTACTGGTCCCTCCTGACAACGTGCTCAAAATAAGAGAGATAAAGTCTACCCATTCTAGCTTCCAATGAGCATTCCTGCTATACTTTTTCCAAGATATATTTGTTTGCTTTTCTGGAAGACCTTGGCACTTTCAATATTCTTTGCCAACACCATAATTCAAATGCATCAATTCTTCTCTGGTCTTTTTATTCATTGTCCAACTTTTTTATGCATATGAGCCTATTGAAAACACCATGGCTTGGGTAAGTTTATTCATAGAGTTTTCAGTGACTAGCGATTCGGAAATAGTTTGTCACTCTTTCTTCCTTGTCTGTCTTTGTTTAGAAGTTCATCTGAAACCTGTCCACCATGGGTGACCCTGCTGGTTATTAAAAATACCGGTGGCATAGCCCTCAGAATCACAGCAATTCAAACCACCAAAGCACAACAACCATTTCAAGTGTTACCATATGAACAAGAGCCAATGATACTCGGGGAGGAAGTCCAAAGTGCATTGAAAGAATTGGCAAAGAATAAAAATTGAAATATTTCAAGAAAGTGAGACAGCACAAGAGGCACTCACTCATCTCTGCCAACAAATTTGGAAGACAACTATCTGGCCGACTGATTGGAAGAGATAAATATTTGTGCCCATTCCAAAGAGAAGTTACCCAACAGAATGCGGAAATCATCGGAAAATCTCTTTGATATCTCAATCGAGTAAAGTTTTGCTAAAGGTAATACAGAAATGATTACAATCATACATTGACAGAGAATGTCCAGAGGTTCAAGCTGGGTTCAGAAGAGGCCGTGGAACGAGAGATATCATTGCGGATGTCCGATGGATCTTGGCTGAAAGCAGAGAATACCAGAAGGATGTTTACCTATGCTTTATTGACTACGCGGAGGCTTTCAATTGTGTAGATCATGAGAAACTATGGACAACATTGAGAAGTATGAGTATTCAAGAACACTTAATTGTACTTCTGAGAAATCTGTACCTGGACCAAGAGGCAGTTGTTCAAACAGAGCATGGGAACACTGAATGTTTTAAAATTGGGAAAGGTGTGCAACAGGGTTGTGTTCTTTCACTATACTTGTTTAATTTGTATGCTGAGCAAATAATGCGAGAAGCTGGGTTCTATGAAGAAAAACGTGGCGTCAGGATTGGTGGAAGACTCATTAACAACCTGCAATATGCTGATGATACAATCTTACTTGCTGAAAGTGAAGAGGAATTGAAACATAAAATTATGAAGATCATAGAGCACAGCCTTCGATATGGATTACATCTCAATGTTAAAAAACAAAAAATCCTCACCACTGGACCAATAAACAGCATTCTTATCAATGGAGAAGAGATTGAAGTTGTCAAGGACGTCATTCTTCTTGGATCAACTGTCAACACTCGCGGAAGCAGCCGTCAAGAGATCAGAGGACATATTGCATTGGGCAAACTGCTGCACAGGAACTTTTTAAAGTACTGAAGAGCAGAGATGTCAGCTTGAGTGCTCCTGACCCAAGCCATGGTATTTTCAATAATCTCATATGGATGCGAAAGCTGGAGAGTGAATAAGGAAGATCGTAGAAGAATTGATGCCTTTGAGTTGTGGTGTTGGAGGAGAATACTGAAAGTTCCGTGGACTTCCAAAAGAACCAATAGATCTGTTTTGGAAGAAGTACAACCAGAGTGCTCCTTGGAGGCCAAGATGGCTAAGCTTTGTCTCTCCTACTTTGGACACATTGTCCTGAGAGAACAGTCCCTGGAGAAGGATGTCATGCTGGGTAAGGTGGAGGGTCAGAGAAAAAGAGGAAGACCCCCAAAGAGATGGATCAGACAGGTGGCATCATTGATGGCATCAAGTGTGGCAGCGGTAGTGAGGTTGGCCCAGGATCGGACATTGTTTCGTTCTGCTGTGCATGTGGTCGCTATGAGTTGGTTTTGACTCGATGGCACCTGACAACAACAATAACAACTTCAGTAGGAGTATTCTGGTGTGGTGCTATGAGTTAATGCGCTAGACAGCAAGGTAGGTTTGAACTGTAAGGTTGGCAATTCAAGCACACCAGCTGCTCCTTAGAAACCCTATACAGGGTCGCTATGGGTGGGAACTGACACCACAGCACTTAACAACAGCAACAACAACTCCAGTAGGATCATATATTAACTGATGATATAATAAAAAAATGTATTTCCAAGCAGAGTGGCAGTAACATGTACCACGGATTAAGACATTGTTGTTATTGTTAAGTACTGTCCAGTGAAGCCTAACTCTTAGAAACTCTGTATAGTTTTCAAGGAGTTACTGATAGGTTTGAACCATTGACCGTGTCATTCACACTCCAGTACTGATCCTACAGTGCCACACCAGTAGTCGTCAGATTCAGACATAGATATATCATTTGGTGGGGACACAATTAAATCCTTTGGAGCCTTCATGCATCTATAGGAATAAGCACTGGACTGCTAACTACAAGGTCAGCAGTTCAAACAGAAAAAAATATTAATAAATGAAATTAAAAGCTGTATTCAAATATGTAAAATATTTTATATTAATGTCTCTAGTGATTTTTCAACTGCTTCCTTGTTGTCGCTTAATTTTCACAATATTCCATTAAGCCATACTATTTTATATTGCAAGGGAGGTGGGGCTTCGATTGTTGGGCTCCATAAGAAATGCATGTTAATCTAAAGCCTAATACTGTCATTGCTAATATTCTTCTGGGATTTTGAACTATATAGTTTTATTCATGTTTTGTTCAGTACAACCATACCACAGGTTTAGTGCCAGACTGCTACAATAAATTGAATATGACAATGAAGTGAATCACAATTTTTTTTGTTTGCTTATTTCCTACAAGTACTAGTGTGGATGAACACTGGAATTAAAGGTCTGTTTGAATCTCAAGGTTGGTGGTTCAAATTCACCAACCTCCTCAGAAATATCCTATAATGTCAGAACTGACTGGAAAGCACTTAATAACAACAGTGCATCTAAAAGTTTAGTTTATATTATAGTGTAGCCTGTTAAGTATACAATAGCATAATAAAAAACTTTGAAATATTGTGAAAATTACCAAAATAAGACACAGAGACACGAGGTGAGCACATGCTGTTAGAAAAATGTCACCAATAGAATTGCTAGAGGCAGATTTACCATCAATTTGTAAATAACACAATATCTGTGAATTGCTATCATGAAGCAAAATGAAACAAGATGTAACTGTACTTTTTATAATACCACTCAAACTCTCATTTCCACCACTTGTGTTTATCAGCCTTATCATTATACCCAGATTCTTGGATTAATAATTTTCTCCTAATTTAATAAAGTCTCCTACTTGCTGTTTGAACTTCTTGTATGGCACTATAGGATCAACACTGTACTGTGAACCACAACTTTGACAGTTGAAACTCGCTAGCTGCTCCTCGGAAACATTATACAAGGTCTTTCTGAGTTGGTATCAATTCAGTGGCACTTAACAACAACAACATTTGTTGTTTGACTCTTACAACAGATCCTCATATCTTCCATGTTCGTCATTACTTACACAGCTCCCTCTGCCCCAGGTTACATTGCCCCCAATACCTGCATCTTACATTAACTCTATAATAGTTTTTAGTTTCTTCTTTACCTAGGATGTAAATCCTATACTCACAAATCAGGCAGATCTGTCAATGGATGTCACTGAAGATTCAAAGACTTGGTGTCATCAATAGTCCTGCAATTTTCCAGTTTCTTTGCCCCTTTGTAAAATGTTTATTGATAGTTTTCGTGTCTCTCACACTTGCTTCAGTCATCAGGGAAACTCAACCACCTGTAAACATATCTGCATCTGAAAATACCTCTGCTTATTCTCAGCGACCTCAGGGGAAGATGTGCTTTATTTCCTGTTTCTTAGTTTTATTTTGTTTGTTTTAGCTCTTTAACTCTTTAAGTCTTGTCACATCTTTTCTGGCGTGGATCACTGTGAATCTATTTAGTTTTAAAGATGACATGAATTTAGTAGCTCCAACCTCAATTATATGGTCTATACGAACATTTGCAATTCTATAAGAAGAGAGAGGAGACATGATGTTGCATAATTCATCTCAATGAAAGTTGTTTGCAATATGTGTCTAGACATAATAAAATATTGTGTAGGTTTGTTTAATGAATGAATAATTAGAAAGGTGAAGTTTAACAAAATTATGCCACAAAGAAAAAGTCACAAGCTTAAATTCATACACTTTTATACTTTAGGTATAGATATGGATTTTCTTTGTATAAACCAAAACAAACAAGCAAACAATCCCACTATCATCCAATTGATTCTGATTTATAGAAAACCTGTAGAACAGAGTAGAACTGTTCTGTAGCATTTTGGAGACTGTAAATCTTTACATGAGCAGATAATTTTCTTCTGCAGAGTGACTGGTGAGCTTGAGTTATTGACCTTGCAGTTAGTACATCAGTGAAATAACATCCTCTTCATTAAAAATACCAACATTTTCCGTATTCATTTTTTTGATAACTTTGTTTTTTGTTTGTTTGTTTTTTTTTTTTTTGCTTTTGCTTTAGGAAGATAAAATGACAAAGTGATTTGGCTGCACTGAATGTTTTAAATGCTGTCATATTTTAAATGTTTCATTTAAAAGGGGATATGCCTTTTCACTACCAAATTATATCAACTTTTCATGACCTCCAGTGATATCAGGAAAAATGAAATTGTATTACACAAATCTCACTAAAAAAACAACAGATTTTTAAAAGTTTTGCTTTACTGTTCCATGTAATCAACTGCAATTATTTCTTGGGTTACATGTGATTTAAAGTTGATAGAGAATTAGTTTCAACATTTTGCCATTAAATGGTTTATAATTGTTGACATTATACTAAATACTTTGTCACCATGCAATAGTAATTATATATATATTTTAATACAAGTTGTTACTAGTATACTCAACATGTATCTCATTAGACTTCTCATGCACTATAGTTGATAAGTGAAAAAGATAACTTTTATCTTAGCTAAGATTCTAAGAATTAATCACTAAGTGAATTTAGATTTTATATTTGCCTTATTTTAATAATACTTTATCATATTGATAACACATAAATCTAAGGGTTAGTTTTGAACTCTAAAGGTGAAAAATGGCATGAAAATTTTAGTGAATATTTCCAGAAAATAATTCTTGCTAAGTGGGAGAAAAATTGTTATTAAGTTCTATTGGGTAAGTTCAGAACCTGTATAGGTTTTCAGAGGCGTGACTGGTGGTGGGTTTGATGAACTGACCTTGAGGTTACCAGTTCAGTGCTTATCCTATAGTCCCACAATTTTAGAAAATGAATTATTGGTTTGCTTTTATACATTAAACTGTGTCTCTTAAAGAAACGTGTTTTAAATCCTAATCTCTATTCTTGTGTTTATAATGTAATTTGTGGATGAGTTGCCTTCGTTATTTCAATGAGGTGGGATTCACATAGGGTGTGTCTTGAGATGATTTCCTTAGAGATGTAAGAGATCAAACAAAGTAGCATTCAACCAGAGAAAGAGGAAATATCACTCAGAAGCAGAAGCTAAGAGATCTTTCCCCAGAACCCATAGAGTGGACTGCTAACCTCAAGGTCCGTAGTTTGAAACTACCGGTCTCCCTACGAGAGAAAGATGAGACGTTATGCTCCCGTAAAGATTTACAGCCTCAGAGACCCTGTGCAGGGTTACTATGAGTCACACCAATTCTAATGTACTTAAAACAATAATAACTGGTGATACTCTGAACTCAGCCTTTAACCCTAGGAAACACATAAAGTTACGCTACCAAAATAAGGAGCTCTGGTAGAGTTGTGGTTACGAATTGGGCTGCGAACCACAAGGCTAGCAGTTCGAAACTACCAACTGTTCCACGGGAGAAAGATGAGGCTTTCCGCTCCCATAAATATTTACAGCCTCGGAAACCCTGTAGAGTCTCTATGAGTCGGAACGGACTCCACGGCACATAACCACCACCACCTTACCAAGATGGACTCTTGGTGTGGCTCTGTGGGTTAATGCGCTAGAGAGCAAAGCCACTTGAATCACAAGGTGTATGCTTCAAGTTTACCCGGTTCCTCAGAAACACTATCCAGATTCGCTATGGGCTGGAACCAACTCCACGGCACTTAGCAACAACACTGTACCAGAAATAATTGGTTGACATTCAACCCTTTTAGGTGGTAGCATATGACCAATAACTCATAGTATTAATGGAAAAAAATTAATGTCGTTAAGTGCTGTTGAATCAGTTCCGACTCATAGTGACCCTGAATAGGGTTCTGAGGAGCAGCTGGTGTGTTTGACAGAATAGCAGCTAGGAATTGACAGAATAACAGGTGAAATGTTTCAATAAATAAAAGCATGTTTATACCAAGATATTTGGAAGAAAGCTACCTATTGACCAGCTGAAAGAGATTCAAAGTTGTGACCATTAGAAAACAAGGTGCTCCAACAGAATTTGAAAATTATAGAACAATGTCATTAATATCACAGGCAAGTAAAATTCTGCTAAAGATCATTCAAAAACAGCTGCAGTGCTGGTGATGGTGCTGGTTGTGTGCCATGGAGTCGTTTCCAACTCATAGCGACCCTGTATGGGGTTTCCAAGGAGCAGATGGAGGGTTTGAATCTTGCAGTTTCCAGTTCAATGTATATCCTGTAGTGCCACACCAGGGCCACATACCCAAAATGAACTGCCAGAAATTCAAGCCTATTTCAGAAGTGAATATGCAAGGGATAAATTGCTAATATCATATGGATCTTGCCTGAAAGCAGAGAAGACCAGAAAGCTGTTTTGTTGTTGTTAAGTACTGTGAGTCGGTTATGACTAATGGCTGGTGAGTTTGAATTGCTGACCTTGAGGTTCAAACTTGCCTTTCTGTACAGTGCTTATCCTACAGTACCACACCAGAATTCCAGGTACCTGTGTTTCATTGACGATACAAAGTCACTCAACTTTGTAGATTATAACAAATTATGAATATCATTACTATGAATAGAAATTCTAGAACACGTAATTTTGCTACAGTGGAACCTGTACATAGCAAAAAGAAGTCACTGTGTGAAGATGAACACAGTTACCAGGATTGAAGGAATACTTAATCTGCAATATGCAGATGACACACATTTGTTGCTGAAAGAGAAGAGGACTTGAAGCACCTGTTAGAAGATCTAAGACTATACAGTCAGTATGGAAGATTTTGCCTCCAATACCTTGGATGAGCAACTGGAGAATAACATCATGCTTGATAAAGTAGAGGGTCAGTGAAAAAGATGAAGACCTTTAATCCGATGAATTGATACAACAAATATAACCTTGCTCTCAAACATAAGAATGACTGAGGATGGGCACTACTTCATTCTGTTGCATACAAGGTAGTTATGAGTCAAAGCTGACTTAATGGCACCTAACAACTACAATAATAGACTGTAAGAAAATAAGTTTCTGTTTGCTAAAATCATTCGCATGTATTTCTGTTTTAGCACCACTAGATAATTTAGAAGGATGGAAAGGGATTAATGAATAGAAAACACTCTGAGAAATGAAGAAAGATTTAGGAGACATTTTATGCTAATTAAAGCTATGATACTATGGTACTAATTAAAGCTAAATATATTCAAACCAGTGATCTAATTTTCAAAAATAAAACATATGGTTTAGAGATGTTAGGTGAGGATAAAATAACATAACAGTAACAAATAGCTTACTTCATTTTTAAGCCCATTTGAACTCTACAGAGTGATTTTGGACTTTCATTGTTTTATTTATTATTTTATTTTAATACTAACATAATGTTTTATTGGTATCTAGGAAAACATCCTTTACTAGCATCATTATTACTACTTAAAATGCATTTGAAGCAGAATTATGAACCAATTTATTCAGGAAATCTTTGATAGTTAAAACAGGTAAACCTTTCATGTCACTTATATTTTTAAAAGGTATTCAAAATATACTATTAAATATTTAATAACATTATTACAAAAAAATTAAGCAACTCAAATCCAGACCCCAGAGGCATAGAGACTACTGCTTACAGACTCTTGAAACACCTAACAGGTCCATTGAGATTTATGAATTTTTTCATAATTTAATAATGTGGTTTAACTTGCTGCTAGCATTGCAAAAATATGCTGTAACAGCACAGATGTGACTGCCAATTAAAAAGTCTCTTGTGAGAGCAAATGAGTTTCTGGGTGATGTTTTGTGCAAGATTATGTCATTTAGAAAATTCTGAGTACACAATATTTTGAACTTAAAAACATAATGTACCTAAGAGACCACATTTTTTTTTTTTTTTCAAAATCCCTAACCACCCCATCAAGGGAACAGAAATGAAGGTAATCTACACATAAGCCTGAGTATTTTTATATTTCTTTTACATGAACCATATTGTTGCCATGGTCAAGATTTATCTTTAGTGTTTGATAATAAATTTAATATTTAAAATAAATATGATTTTAATCAGGTTGATGACATGATTACTTTGTGTATTAACTAGCAACATAAGATATTCAAATTTCTCAAAATATTGAAATTTGTCAAAATAGTATTGCTTTAAAAATGGATTATATTTTGCATATTCTTAAATGTCGAGAAAAAATCATCATCAAATACTTAATAATCAAAAAAGTATGTAGATGCAAATAAAACTAATCCAACTATTAGTTGTTACTTGGATCTTTTTTTCACAACATATCATCAATTATTTTCATAAATGTATACAGATATTTTATTTAAATCGCAGTGACCCAGAGTCCCAGTGTAGTGCTGTAGGATATGCACTGGACTGTTAACTGTAAGGTTGGTGTTCAAACCCATCAAACACTCCTCAGAAACCCTATTGTATGCCCTTGAGTTGTGTCTGGCACATAGCAACCCTGTATTGGATTGCTGAGGAGCTACTGGTGAGTCCCAGCCACTGACCTTGAGGTTCAAATGTACCTTGCAATCTAATGCTTATTCTATAGCATGACATCAGGATACTATGAGCAGGTACTGATTTAAAGGCACTTAACAACAGCAACCTATATAAATTAAAGACAATATGCCAGTTTGTATACATAAGAAAAGATATGATTGTAAATATGAGCATATCGTCATTCAATTTCAACCCATAATGATCCTGTATAGGCTCTCCAAGGAGCAGCTGGTGAGCTTGAATCACTAACCTTGAAGTTCAAACAACTCTGAAGTCTGATGCATTAGCCCACAGTAATTTATCACTACCTAGCTATCAGTTTGTTGTACTGTAGTGACACATTTTGGTGATGCAAGAAGCTATGTCACAGGTATTTTAAATGACAACAGGCCCATCCAGGGTGGAAATTTTTCAGTGGAGTTCAAAGCTAAAAAGACTAGGAAAAAATATGTAGAGAACAACTTCTAAAAAAAAAAAAAATCAGCCTGTGAAAACTTTATGAATAGCAGTAGAGCATTGTCTGATAGTACAGAGAAATGAGCCCTTCAGATTGGAAAGCATTTAAAATATGATGGAGGACGAACTGCTTCCTTAAAATAGAGTTGTCCTTAATGACATGAATGAAGTAAAGCCTTTAGGACCTTTATTTGCTGATTTTACAGAACTTAAAGTGACAAGAAATAGCTGTAAACATCCGTTCATAATGGGAATGTGGAATGTATGAAGTGTGAATTTTAGCAAATAAGTTGTCAAAATGAAAGAGAATGTTTGAAGGTCCGTATCCAATCAGTTCCAAGACTTACCAACTCTTTACAATCAAACAAAATTCTGCTCAGTCCTGAAACATCTGTGTCAGTCCATCTCATGGAGGGTTTTCCTCTTTGAAACTGACACATCTCCAAAAGAACCCTAGTGGCACTGTACTGGACTGCTAACCACAAGGTCAACACTTCAAACCCACCAGCCACTCTGCAGGAGAAAGATGAGGATGTTAACTCCCATAGAGATTTACAGTCTCAGAAATTACATGTAGGGTCACTGAATCACAATGAGATCCAGGGCAGTGGTCTACTTTTCCAACTATGATGTCCTTCCCTCTATACATTAGTGAATTGAAATAAAGTTGAACTGGTCATTTAGAATAAGATAATCATATGCTCTACTATATCTGTAATGAAAATTAAAGAGGAACTGTATCATAATCATTGTTAAAAGATACATACCAAAATCTATCATGAAGTACAGCGCTGCTAGTGATAGAATACTATCCATATGCCTACAAAGAACACCAGTTCATAAGACTATTATTCAAATTTATGCATCAAGTACTAATGACAAAGTTGAAGAAGCTGAAATCTTTTACTAACTTGGGCAGTCTGAAATATATCAAACATGCAATCAAGATGTATGATAATTTCTGGCAATTTGAATGCAACTCAGCAGCATTTAACAACCTCATTATTATCACATGTAAGTAAAGTTTTGCTGAAGATAACTAAAATTTTTAAATAATGTATCAACAAGAACTTCCAGAAATTCAAGCCAGATACAGAAGAAATAAAGGATATCATTGCTTATGTCACATGGATCTTGACTGACAGTAGAGAATAACAAAAAGATACTTATATATGTTTTACTGACTATTCAAAGGCTTTCAACTTTGTGGATCATAACAAATTATTTGCAACATTTCAAAACATGGGAATTCCAGAACTCTTAATTGTGCTCAGGAAGAAAAACATGTACACAGACAAAAACAAAACAAAACAAAAAAACAGTCATGCCTACAGAACAAGAAGATACTGCATGGTATAAATCAGGAAAGGTGTATTTCAGGGTAATATCTTTTTACCATATATATTAATTTGTATACTGAAACACAGAATGGGAGAAGCTGGACTAAATGAATAAGAAGGAAGAATAAAACTTGGAGGAAACTCACAGAAAACTTGCAATATGCAGATAATATTACCTTGCTTGATGAAAGTAAAGAGAACTTGAAGCACTTGTTGATGAAGATACAACATTCAGTATGGATAACAACTAAATGCAAAGACAACAAAAATCTGCACAACCGAACCAGTAAACAACATCATGATAAATGGAGAAGGGATTGAAGTTATAAAATATTTCACTTTACTTGTATCCACAATCAATGTTCACAGATGCAGCAGTTAAACAATGAAATGATATATTACACTGGGGAAATCTAATGCACCAGACTTCGTGAAAGTGTTAAAAAGCAAAGATATAGCCTTGAGGACTAAGATGAGCCTGATCTAAGCCATGAGATATTCAGTCTCCTTACACATGAACGGTTGTTTCTTGGTCTGTGTGCATGATCCTCATGAGTAGTACAAGTAAGTGTTCTGGAATTCCTGTTCCTCACAGTGTTATCTACAGTTTGTTATAATCCACACAACCTCTCCATAATCAATAAAATACAAATAAATGTCTTCGTGGTACACTCTGCTTTCAACTAAAATTCGTCTACTATCAGCATTAATATTCTTAGTTCTTTGAGTGTGGTATTAATATTTTGGGGTGACTCCTGCATCCTGTTCAGTCACCTTTCTTTGAAATGATCACAAATATAGATCTTTTTCAAATTTGCAAGATCTCTTTCAAATTTCTTGACATAGACTAGTGAATACTTCCAGCACTGCATTTTTTGCCATGGTTAAGTTTTGTCGAGTTGCTTCCAACTCATAGCAACCCTGTATAGGGCTTTTGAGGAGCAGCTGGTGAGATTGAACTGCCAACCTTGTGGTTCAAACGGACTTTGCAGTCCAGCCCATTAACCCAGTGTTACATAATGTGTTGAAATATTTCAGCATCTGGATCATTGTTTTTCATAAGAGTGGTCCTATGCGCTATTTCTCCTTTTGTGACTGACTAATTTCAATCAGCATAACATTCTCAAGGTTCATCCATGTTATACGGTGGCTTGAAGATTCCTTATTATTCTTCAAGGTAGTATAACATTCCATTGTGTGTATGTACCACAGTTTGTTTATCCATTCTTCCATTGATAGGCATTTAGGTTGTCTCCATCATTTTACTATTGTGAGTAGTGTTGCTATGAACATTGGTGTGCATATATCTACTCATGTTATGGCTCGTATTTCTTGTGGATATATTCCAAGTAGAGGAATTGCCGGATCATATGGTATTTCTATTTCCAACATTTTAAGGAAGTTCCATACTGTTTTCCAGAGTGGTTGGAATGTTATGTATTCCCACCAGCAGTGTAGAAGGGTCCCAGTCTGTCCACATCCTCGAGAGTATTTATTATCCTCTGTTTTTTGAATTTTGCTGTTATTGCTAGTGTGAGATGATAGCTCATTGTTGTTTTGATTTGCATCTCTCTAATGGTGGAGGTATGCCACAGAGTTGTATTCTTT
>NW_006408529.1:6645859-6646628 GCF_000296735.1 Chrysochloris asiatica
ATTGAAAGTGCCATGGGCTGCCAAAAGAACCAACAGATCTGTGTTGGAAGAAGTGCAGCCAGAGTGCTCCTTGGAGGCCAGAATGGCCAAACTTGATCTCTCATACTCAGACATATTGTCAGGAGGGACCAGTCACTGGAGAAGACTATCATGTTTGGTAGGGTAGAGAGTCAGAGAAGAAGAGGAAGACCCCCAGTGAAATGGATTGGCAAAGTGACAGCAGCAATGGGCTCAAGCGAGGCAATAATTGTGAGGTTGGCCTAGGATCTGGCAGTGTTTCCTTCTGTTGTGCATAGGGTCACTATGAGTTGGTACTGACTCGATGGTACCAAACAACAGTAGTTAATAATCATGAACATTTCTTCATATGATTTTTGGCTGCCCGAATATCTCCTTTGGTGAAGTGTCCATGTCCTGTGCCCATTTTTAAATGGGTTACATATCTTTTTCTTGTAGAGGTGTTGTAGTTTCCTATATTTTAGAAATTAATCGCTTGTCTGATATGTCATTGCAAAAGATATTTCCCATTTTGTTAGCTCCCTTTTTACTCTTTTGGTGAAATTGTTTGATGTACATATGTTTTTAATTTTTAGAATGTCCCAATCATCTATTTTGTCTTATTTTGTTTTTGTAATTTTCACAATGTTTCATAGTTTGTGTGTGCTCTGAATTAAAGTCCTTAAATTTGTGCCTATGTTTTCATTGATGACCTTGATAATTCTATGATTCACATTTAGGTCTTTAATCCATGCTGAGTTGGTTTTTGTAC
>NW_006408529.1:6647253-6649329 GCF_000296735.1 Chrysochloris asiatica
TGTTAATCTTGTCCCCTGCCATTTTGCTGAATCTTCCAATGAATTCCAGTAAAAAATTTTTGCTGAGTCTTAGGGATTTTTCTATGTATAGGAACATATCATCTGAAAATTGAGAAAGTTTTACTTCCTCTTTGCCAATTTGGATGTGCTTAATTTCCCTATCTTGCCTTGTCTCTGGCTAAGACTTCCAAAACATTATTAAATAGGAGTGGTGATAAAGGGCATCCTTGTCTGTTACGTGTTCACAAGGGGAAGGCTTTCAATTTCTCTCCATTGAAAATAATGTTGGCTGTTGGTTTTGTATATATGCCTTTAATTATGTTGAAGAATTTTCCTTCAATTCCTACTTTGTTGAGTGTTTTTATCAGGAATGGATGTTGGACTTTGTCAAATGCCTTTCCTGAAACAATTGACACCATCATGTGGTTATTTTCCTTTTTCTTATTTATATAGTGCATAACATTGATTGTTTTTCTAATGTTGAACCATCATTGCATTCCTGATATTAATCCCACTTGGTTATGGTGTATTATTATTATTATTATTGATGTGTTGTTGAATTCTGTTAGCTAGGATTTCGTTGAAAATTTTTGCATCTGTGTTCACGAGGTATATTGGTCTAAAATTTTCTTTCTTGCTGATGTCCCTCCCTGATTTTGGAATGAGGGTTATACTTGCTTCTTAGAAGGTATTAGGAAGTTTTCCATATTCTTTTATATTCTGGAATAATTTGAGTAGTATTGGTGACAATTCTTCCCTGAATGTTTGGTAAAACCCACCAGTGAAGCCATCTGGGCCTGAACTTTTTATGTTGGGCAGTTTTTTGATAACCTGTTCAATTTCTTCCTTTGTTATAGGTCTGCTAAAGTTTTCTACTTCACTCTGTGTAAATTTAGGTAGATCATGCTTTTCTAAAAATGTATCCATCTCCTTTAGGTTTTCAAATTTATTGTGGTACAACTTTTCATAATATTCTGTTATTTTCCTTTATATTTCTATTGGTTCTGTTGTGATATTACCCATGTGTTTTCTTATGCATGTTATTTGTGTCTTCTCCCTCTGTTCTTTTGTTAGGTTTGCCAGTGGTTTGTTGATTTTATTGATTCTTACAAAGAACCAGCTTCTTGTCCTGTTGATTCTTTCTATAGTTTTTCTGTTTTCTATCTTGTTTATTCCTGCTCTAATCTTTATTATTTTCTTTCTCCTATTGACTATAGGTTTACTTTGTTGGTCTGTTTCCATTTGTTGGAGATGTTGTATTAAGGTGTTGATTTGGGTTATTTCTTCTTTTTGGGTGTGTGCATTTATTGCAATAACCGTCCTCTCAGCACTGCTTTTGCCAAAGATTATGGTTACTGTGTTTTCACTCTCATTTGTTTCTAGGAACTTTGCAAATTCATGTTTTATTTCTTCTACTACCCACTCTGGTAGCGTAGTAGTTACGAATCAGGCTGTGAACCTCAAGGTCAGCAGTTTGAAACTACCAGCTCTTCTGCAGGAGAAAGATGAGGCTTTCTGCTCCTGTAAAGATTTACAGCCTCGGAAACCCTGTACAGGGTCACTATGAGTCGGAACCTACTCCACGGAACCGAATCCACGGCACATAACAACAACTACCCAGTCACTTTTGATCAGGGTCTTATTCAGTTTCCATATATTTGAATTTATTTTCATGGTCTTCCTATTGTTGATTTCTAATTTTATAGCATTGTGGTCTGTGAAGATGCTTTGTACTTTTCTGATGTTTGTAAATTTATCGAGGCTTTTTTTGTGGCCTAGCACATGGTCAATTCTGGAGAATGTTCCATGTGCACTGGAAAATAATGTGTATTGTGCTGTTGTTGGGTTCAATGCCCTGTCCACATCTATGAGATCCAGTTGGCTGATTGTGTTGTTTAGTTCCTGTGTCTTTGTTGAGTTTCTTTCTGGTTGTTCTATCCCTTTTCGAAAATGGTGTATTAAAATCACCCACTGTTATTGTAAATTTGTCTACTTTTTTCGTCAAATATATTCAAGTTTGCTTTATATATTTTGAAGCTTTTTCATTGGGAGCATAGATATTTATTATGGTTATGT
>NW_006408529.1:6650334-6653001 GCF_000296735.1 Chrysochloris asiatica
TTTTCTCTAGCTGCTTTCAGGATTCTGCCCTTATCTTTGATTTTGGAGAGCTTGATTATTATTATTATGTTGTTGTTAAGTGCCATCAAGTTGTTTCCAACCCATAGCGATCCTGGGTAGGGTTTCCGAGGAGCGACTGGTGATTATTATATGTCTTGGTTATTTTTTTTTGGAGTCTATTCTTCCTGGGATTCATTGAATGATGTTAGAGAAGATCTTTTTTTTTTCCCCAGAAGCTCTTCAACTATCTCTTCTGTGGACTTATGTGATTCTTCCTGCCCCGGAATGCTGGGAGTTCTTAAGTTATTCTTCTTCATGTTATCCAACATGAATTTTAGACCTTCTTCAGATTTTTTTATCCTTTCTTCTGCTTGCTCTTCTATCTTAGTAGTATTAAAAGATTTGTCTTCCAGCTTACTAGTTCTGGCTTCCATCTCTTCAAATATATTCCTTTTCCCTTTCAGTGTATTGTCCATTTTTGATATTTTATTATTAATCATTTGGACCTCTTTCTGTAGGTTTTGAATTTCCAATGCTGTCTTTATCTGATTTGATTGTTCCTGTAGTGCTTTCCTGACGTCTTCCTTATTTTTTCTCAACTCCTCTGTAAAATGTTTTGATACATTTCATGATCATATTTCTGAAGTCCTTCTCAGACATTTCCAAAGCCTGCCTTCCTTCCAATATGGAGTGTAGGTCTACCTGAAGCTCATTTGTCTTGGTCATAATATTGTTCCTGATGTCATACTACAACTCATCTCTGGTCTTTGTTCATTAGTGTTCAGTGCATCAAATATGCTCTTGAGATTGACACTAAATTCAGGTAGGATATACTCAAGTCAAATTTGGCTTTCGTTGTTATTGTGTGACAGTGAGTTAATTATGATTCATAGTTAACCTGTATATTGTTTCTGAGAGCAGTTAGTGGGTATGAACTGTCAATATTGCAATTAGTAGTCTGGTGCTTATACTACAGTGCCTTACCAGGACTGTTATTTCAATTTTCCTTACAATCAGTCTGAACTTGCAAATCAGCAATTGATGGTCTGTTCCAGTCATCTACTGGAATTGTTATTGAGTTTCTCTATAGTGTCTTCCCACATATGTACCCAATTTGATTCCTGTGTATTCCATCTTCTGAGGTCCATGTGTATAGTTCCCAGTTATGTTGTTGGAAAAAAAAACACTTTGCAATTAGTAATTCAAATAGTAAGTCATTGATCTTGCTACATTCTATCATGCAACCTCAATGTCATTTTTATCATCAAGGCCATGTTTTCCAACTATGGATCTCTCTTGTGTATTTTCAATTTATGCATTCTAATAACCAGTAATTATCAATGCATTGTGATCACATGTTTGATGAAATTCATACTGAATAAATTGGGAAAACACTTTTTTTTTTTTTTTTTTTTTTTTCTTTTCACTGTTGGATTTTCTGTCTGGTGCATCCATTTGACTAAAAATTGTATTAACTGACCTTTCTTGTAGTTGGTATTCTATCACAGACAACATTGTAATTCAATCTTCAAATGTTGTTTTTTGATGATGACTGTGGGCCATTCATCTTCAATTTATCCTTCCCAGTATAGTAAGCCATAAGCTTATCAGACTCAGAATGGCCAATACCAGTTCATTTCTGATGATAATACCTAGGATATAGTTCTTTATGTGTACCATTTCATTTTTGACACTTTGAATTTTTCTAGACTCATTCCTGGTACTTTTTAAGTTGTGAGTTTCAGTAGATGTTACAGCTATTTTTTCACATTTTTAATCATGTCCCATTAGCAAATGAAGATCCTGAAGACTTTGATTCTACTTTGGAGAGGTAGCTCTTCCTCAACCATATTTTGAGTGATTTCCAGCCTGATGGATCCATGTTCCAGCAGTATATATCAGACAATGTTTCCCTTCTAGTCATAAAGTTTTCCGTAGCTAATTCCTCAGAAGTGGACTGTCTTTTTCTGTTCTTCACCTGGAAGCTCCACTGAAACTTGTCCATCATGGATGTGGTCCAATTAATTATTTAATGTCTCATTTACACATAGTCTGTAACTTCCATCAAACAACATTTTCCTGATGTGTCTGAATAAGAGAAGATGGGAGAAGATACTAATAGAATGGTTAGCAATTACTCACAACAGTAAATTGCTAACAAACTTACTCGTAGTTGTAAAAACTTGCAACATTTTAGTAGCTCTGATGTGGTGCTGTATTATAAGTACTGGATGGCTAACCACAAGGTTGGTGGTTCAAACTCACCAGTGGCTCCTTAAAAACTCAATACATGGTTTCTATGAGTCAGAACTGTCTTGACAGCTGTGAACTTCTTGACACACAGATCAAGAAAGCTGAATATCTTTCAGCAGGAAGTTTGTCTGTGGAGTAAGAGGCCTCCAGGCATTTAATTGAGGAAATTAGTTTTGCAGACCCAGGAAGCTAAAGCTAGTATCTTTAGACTGAGGTTTAGAGCAGAGTGGACAGTCCTTTGGACATATATCAGCAGACCCAAAAGCACTTTGCAAATGGTCAGAAGGCCAGAAAGATCTACCTGTGGGCACTGTTTAAGAGAGATTTCCTGACTGGTAGAACTGTGTTCTGAACATTTCTGATCCTGCATTGTAACCTGATAATGTCCCTAATCAACTACAAAACTATTAGTAT
>NW_006408529.1:6654491-6655682 GCF_000296735.1 Chrysochloris asiatica
ATTCATTTGCTGAAAGATTTCATTTTGTATTTCATCAGTTCCCTGAACTTTGTTATTTGCTGATGCCTTCAATATACATTGGATTCCTTCCATCAATACCATTGACTGTTTATCATATGTGGTTGTCATTAAGTTCTGTTGATTTACTGCGATGCTATATAGGATTTCCAAGAGGCAGCTGGTGTGTTTGAACTGTCGACCTTGTGGTTCACAGTCCAGTGCTGATGCTACAGTACTACACTAGGAGTCCATTGATCATATGATATCTCTTAATATGAGTGAAAATCAACCATTTCTTTTTGGAACAATGACTTTGTATACTCCTTCCATCTTCTTTTGATGCTTTCTTCATCATTCAATATTTTGCCTGTAGAATCCTTCAATATTTCAAGTCAAGACTAGAATTTTTTCCTCAGTTCTTTCAGCTTGAGAAATGCTGATTGTGTTCTTCCCTTTTGTTTTTCTAATTCCAGATCTTTGCATATTTCATTATAATATTTGACTTTGTCTTCTTGACCTGACCTTTGACATTTTAAGTTCAATTCTTTTGCCTCCTCATTTCTTGCATTTGTTTTAGCATCTCTATGCTGAAAAGCAAGTTTCAGAGTCTCTTCTGACATCCATTTTGGTCTTCTCTTTTATACTTGTCTTCTTAATCACCTTTTGCTTTCTTCCTGTATTATGTTCTTGATGTTATCTCACAACTCTTCTGGTTTTTGTTCAGTAATGCATAAAATTTGTTTTTGAGATGATCTCTAAATTAAGGTGGGATATGTTCAAGGTTATATACATGGATTTGCTATAACTTCCTTCAACTTCAGCCTAAACTTGCGTATGCGCAATTGAGCGTGTATTTCTTTGTATTTCCCTGGCCTAGATTTGGTTGATGAGATGGAGCTTTTCTACTTTTTCTCTCCATAGATCCAGTCAACTTGATTTCTATGTATTCCATCTGCATAATTACTTCATGTTATTTTAAAAAGTTACTTGTTATGATGAAGTCCTTGGGTTTGCAAAATTCTACCAGGCAATCTCCAGCATCATATCTATCTTCAAGGCTACAGTTTCCATTTACTAATCTATTCTCTTTGTTTCCAACCTTTGCATTCCAATCACTAGAATTTTCTTTACATTTTGATTGCATGTTTGATCAATTTCATACTGAAGAAATTGGTAGAATTCTTCAATTTC
>NW_006408529.1:6664226-6666176 GCF_000296735.1 Chrysochloris asiatica
GGTTTTTTTGTTTGTGTGTTTTTTAAAAAGCTAAAGTGGATAGAGAGAAATACTTTTAACAGATGGTATATGGGGGGATTATAATCAATGTAATGAAACAAGTTATATGAATGGTTGAATGTGAAACTGATGATGTGCCCTGTAAACTTTCACTCAATCCACAATAAAAACCTTAAATTAAAATAAATAAATAAATTACATTGAAAAAAACAAACAAACAAACAAAAAAACAAATCAACCCTTGCCTGCTGTTTTAAAAAGGACACTTGAGTGGGATAAAAAGGACTATCAGGAAACTCAATTATAGAAAATTTGTAAGCCCATCTTAAGCTCGAAAATGATTGGAATAACTAAAAGGGGTTGTAGAACTTTCAAGAGAAATAGGCTTCTTGTAGAGCTTTGGAGTGTATAGGACCTTAGGTGGAATCCTGAGCCCCATCCAGAACATTTTGAGGTGGAACAGTCTTACTTGAAAGGACAAGCAGACCAGCCAGGAACAGTTAGAGGAATCAAAGATGCTTTCTGAAAGAAAGACCAGCAGGAAACATTGAAAACCAAAATGACAGTCTTATTGGCTACTACAAGAACAAGCAAAGTTATTAGCTAGGGAACGATTAAGGCAAGCAATCAAATCCCTTCAGCACAAACCCTCCTCTAAGACTGAAACTCAAGGGAACACCTAAGCAGGTATGTAAAATTGCTGGCAACCACTTGGATCTAGTAGTGAGTGGAAGAGGGGGAAAGGCAGCAATGAAGATATGGACTGAATTTGACCACGTTTCATAGACTCCCATTGACCTGTAGATGAGAGAGAGAAAAGGAAGGGCTGGTTGGTCCAAAGTATGATGAGACCAGGGAGCACCTGAACCCATGGTGAAGGACTAGCCATGGAAGGCTAGAACTGAGAGTGAAGCATCCAGTTGATATGAAGTGATGGGAGATGCACAAGAACAGCCAAAGTTGTAGATAGTATCCATTCAACCTAGCTTCAATGGCTTGATGATCAGAACTTGACTAGAGGAAGATAAAAAACAAAAAAACAAAAAACAATTTTTGATAAAGGAAACAAGGGTAAGTTGCTACAATTTGATGAACTTGACCTACACTTATGGATGTAGTAGCTCAAAATACCAACTGAGAAGGAAAGAGTCTTAACATCAAGGATCCATCCTATGCCCTCTATATACAGGGTTGATAGGGATGGGTAACATAGACATTGGGAATCTAAAATGAGGAGGAGCAAGGGAACTATAAAGGCATGAAGTGACTGGCTTACAAGTTTTCAAGGGGGAGTTTAGTTTCAGAGTATGTGAGTGGTGGTTGGTGGTTATGTGCTATGGGGTTGGTTCTGACACACAGTGACCCTATACATGGTTTATGAGGCTGTAAATCTTTATGGGAATAGAAAACCTCATCTTTCTCCTATGGAACAGCTGGTAGTTTTGAACTGCTGACCTTGAGGTTCACAGCCCAATTTGTAAAGGAGCTCTGGTAGCATAGTGGTTATGAATCAGGCTACTAATCTCATGGTGAGCAGTTCAAAACACCAGTTGTTCCACAGGAGAAAGAGGAGGCTTTCTGCTCCCATAAAGATTTACAGCCTCGGAAACTCTGTACAGGGTGGCTATGAGTCAGAACCGACTTCACAGCATATAACAACAACCACAATGCTGTGTAAGAGCTGAATTGTTTTCATCTTGTCTAGACGGGTCTGGTGAAAGGAGATGGGGATAAGATTCTTATGATGTAATTGATTACATGACTAATTGCAACTTTTACAACTATAAAGGTAGAAGTTTTGTAACAAAGTTAATTTTATAATCCAGAAAGAGGGAACCCTAGGAACATCAAGGGAGAAGAGCATGAACAGAATTTGGGACCCTATCCAGAGAAGCAATGACACCAGAGATGGAAACAGAGATGATGACATGGAGAAATAGAGCAGCCGAG
>NW_006408529.1:6666626-6667368 GCF_000296735.1 Chrysochloris asiatica
AAGCTGCCATCAACTCTTTAACTCTTGATTACAAAGAAAAAGAGTGATGCCGTTCTAGAAATATTCAAGTACATTCACAAAGAAAAACATGTAAATACAAACGAGACTAGCATAAATACAAAATCAAAATGAGCATGCTGAGTCTTCATGCATGTATGAGTGTATGTATCTATTGTATTAGATCAGGTGCAATGGAGTTCGTTCCAACTGAAAACTTTGTTTAGGGTTTTGTTGTTTTTAAGTGCCATTGATTTGTTCTTACTCATAGCTAAAGTGTATTGGGTTTCCAAGGAGTGGCTGGTGAGATTCAGTCACCGACCTTGCAGTTCAAATCGACCTTGTGGCACAGTGCTTATCCTACAGTGCCACATGAAGGATATATATCTTTGCAGGAAGCGAAAGTTTCATCTTTGTCCTATGTAGCAGCTAGTGGGTTTCAACTAATGGCCTTGCGGTTAAAAGTGCAGTGCTTCATGCATATCTTTAGGAATATATATTTGCCAGGATATCAAAGAAGTCAGTGATTAACATAAATTCGTAAACTTTTACCATTGACGTTTATGATATCACTAATGAGATTTTTCTCTGAAAAAAATTCATCAAATATGCCATCAGTTCTGGAGTTTAGTGTATTGTAAATTTATTTTCATTTTGTTTGTGGATTCAGAATTTCATGCACTCATGAAAATATATGGCTTTCTTTAGTAGATAACCTTTTTTCCTTTGTTGCCACTAATTGTAA
>NW_006408529.1:6670704-6700751 GCF_000296735.1 Chrysochloris asiatica
AGGTAAGGCCATCAAAAAACAAACAAACAAACAAACAAACTAAGAAAAAAAAAAATATAAGCACATTCACAAGGAAAATCTGAGAAATTGCCTTCATTCAGAGGAGTCTATAAAAAGAAAACTAGGTGTAGTATTTTAGAGTTAATGGCATTATGGAATAGAAAATGACACAGGTAAAAAACTAAAGTGACCTAAAATGTAGGGACTTTAGCTAAAAATAATGTATCAATATTTATTCCTGATTCATAGCAAATACAGCATACTAATGTAAAATGCAAACATTAGGGTTATTGGATATAAGATATATGGAATCCTTGTACTATTTCATTTACTTTTATATAATTTTTATATGGTTATTTAAAGGCTGTTGTTTGAAAAAAATCAAATGGATATGTAGAAATAATTATACTGTATGTAATTTATTTCCAACTCTTTACTATCACGCACACAGGTTAATAGAAGGAAGCTGAAAAGAATATATATTTGGGCAGGCCATCTACACTTTGGCAGAACACAGTTACATCTGCCTCCTAAATGATTGCACATTGGTCTGAAAATCTTAGGTGCAGTTAGCAATCAGTCACAGGTTAACTCCTAAGCCTTATTTTGGAACTCAGAAATCAATGAAGTGGTTTTCTGGTTGACAAGAAACACTTCCCTGAAAATGGGAAGGCCAGTACTCCTTGACCTAGAGTGATCTCTAATCCCTTCAACCCAAATTGATCCTTCTTCAGGGATAAAGCAAGCAAGGTAGTGGGAACTACCCATGTTTTGACATTATTTTAAAATCTATATCCTCAATTAACTAAATTTTATTTTTCAAAGTACAGTAAGTTTGCTATAGCTACAAGTATCTAACTGTCCTAATTCTGCCAACCAATGAAGATGTTAAGTGCATCTCTTTACACATCTAATTATAAAACCATTCATGAATAAACTCCCTGCTAGTTAGCATTAGGTACATGTGAACTTGATATCTCCAATTTCCATTACTGCACTTAGCTTCACATCTAGATTTCTTTTTTCTATCTTTACATTTCCTTTTGGCTCAATATATTTAGTAGAAATAAAAGTGCAGAGACAAGTTAGCTGCTCTGTAAAATAGTCTTTACATTTTCAATAAAATCTTTAAGCCACTTGACCTGGCTTCGGTGACTGGATGATCAGAGCTCAACTAGAAGAAGAATGAAGAGGAAAAAAAGAGTAATCTGATACAATTTGATGAACTTGATCTACACTTATGGATTCAATATCTCAAAAGAGGGAACAAATCTTTACAGTGAGGATCATTCCCATGACCTCCATACACAGAGTAAACAGGGAAGGACAACTTGGACATTGGCTACTCAAAATGGATGGGCTACAAAGGCAAGAAGTGACTGGTTTACAAGCTTTCAAGGGGAACCTAGATCCAGAGGGCACAGAGGAAGGTAGAATCTCCACTGAGTAGTATCCAATCTGTCTGGGCAGGACTGATGTAGGAGATGGGGATGCATCTCTTGTGATACAATAGTGAATAATTGTTATCAGGACTGCTTGTGAGGGTTGTAAATGTAAATGTAGATGTTTTGTAGCAATAGGAAGCAAGTGATTGACTTGCAGTCAGGGAGTGGAGGTGCCTGGGACCATGAAGGGAGAAGAGCAGAATGAGGGACCCTACCCAGAGAAGCAGTGGCACCAGAGATGGAAGCAGAGACAATGACATGGAGAGATGGAGTGGCTGGGGACTCTGGACCCAGGGAGGGAGAGGGGCTGTGTGTTGACAACCAGGGAGCAGGCTTTTAGGGTATACCCTTTGGTTGGTTGATGATGCATGGAGGTAATTGTAACCATGCAATGAAAGATATATGATAGGATAGGATGAATGCAAAGCTAATGTTCTCCCATGTAAACTATCACATAATTCACAATAAAACATTTTTAAAAAAGAAGTAGTTTGGATGGTGGATATTTTCCTTACACAGAGTTAAGTACTTGATTAACTATTCATAAATAAGGTGATCTATCTGGCATTTTCTGTGGTTAGCATATCTTCTGGTATGTGTCTTACAGTACCTCAAAATGGTCTTAATTTTATTCTGAACATATTTCTTGAATACAAAATTGTCTGAAAAGGTGACCAAGTATTTGAAATTAAAACATTCAAAAAATAAGTAGGTACATGGTTGGCATACTAAGTTAACTTAAAAAATTCACTGAGTTTAACATTTAAATTGTCAAACTCAAAATGATTAATGTATACAATTTCAATATGTTATCATTTTTTTGCCACTTTAGCAGTATAAATTGCACAAATATATAATTATTTGCTCATTATTTTAACTAAATAATTATGAGTTTCACTTATTTGTACTCTATCATGAAAATATCTAGAAAATAATCTGAATAAATTAAAACCACTTAATATAAATCATGGGGTTCTGGTGTGACACTATAAGATAAGCATGGGACCACTAACCACAGGTCAGCAGTTCAAACCCATCAGCCATGCCTCAGAAACCCTGTAAAAGGTTACTGTAAGTCACAAATGAGATGATGGCACTTTACAACAGTATAAAACATATTTTAAATATTCAAATTAATTTAAAATTCATAAAGCATTTTCATAATAGAATCCAGGAATAGGACGTTTGCTATTGTATCCTTAAGGAAGCATAAGATTTCTCCAAGAGTTATCCTATCTGCTTTCTCACACTTATGCACACACACACACATGAATCTTAAAATATCTTATGTTTTTTATAAAAAAAGTTTTTATGATGAATTGAGTAAATGTTTATAGGGCAGATCATCAGTTTTACATTCAATAAATCATAAATCATATATTTTGTTTTATTACAATGATTTTAATCACCTCCATGCACCATAAGTTAACAGTATTTCTCTCTATGCATTTTACCTTTCCTTTGAAAAAAAAACAAAACAACACACTTTGACATATATAATAATTTAAACCACCAAAGGACACAATCTTCAAGCCTGCCTCCTGGCCGCCAGCTCTCAGGTCCTCTAATTCCATGAATTTAGAGTCCTCAGCTGCTCCTTCTCTCTGTGTCCCCATCTCTGCCTTCATCTCTGGTGTCACTGCTTCTCTGGATAGGGTCCCACATTCCACTTGTACTCTTCTCCCTTGATGGCCCTAGGGTCCTTCATAACTGGACTCTAAGATTAACTACTCCCCCATTTTTGTTACAAAACTTATACCTTTACAATTGTGACAGTCGCAATTTGTCATGATAACAATTACTCAATATTGAATTATAAGAATCTTACCCCCATGTCTTTTAACCAGACCCATGTAGACAAGATGAAAACTATTCAGTAGGGACTCTATCTTTCCCCTCAAACTTTTAAACTATACTCCCTCTTGAAAACTTAAAAGCCAATCACTTTGTGCCTTTATTACCTCTTCATTTTAGGTAGCCAATGTCCAAATTGCCCATCCCTATTTACACTGTATACATAGGGGATAGCATTGATACTTGATGTGAAGACTCCTTCCTTCTCTGTTGGTATTTTAAGTTACTATATCCATGAGGATAGGTCAAGTTCATCAAATTGTAACAAGTTAGTCTTGTTTCCTTTATCAAAAATTATTATTATATTTTTTAAATTTTCCTCTAGTCAAGTTCTGATCATCTAGCCATAGAAGCTAGGTCAGATGGGTACTACCGGCAAGTATGGGTGTTCTTGTGCATATCCCCTCACTTCAAATCAGCTGGATGCTTCACTCTCAGCTTTAGCCCTCGATGACTATGTTCTTATCCATGGACTAAGGAGTCCCCACGTCTCACCACATTTTGAACCAACCAGCCCTTCCTCTTCTCTGTCTCATCTCCAGGTCAATGGGAGTCTATAGACCATTGTTGAACGCAGCCCATCCAGTACTCCAATGTGGTTGCCAGCAAGCTTACATGCCTGCTCATTTGTTTCCTTTGAGTTTCAGTCTTAGAGGACGGTTTGTCCTGAAGGGACTTGATTGCTTACCTTGATGGCTTTCCAGTAAACAACTTGCTTATGTTTGCAGTAGCCAAGTATACGGCAATTTTTGTTTTGAGTTTTTCCTGCTGATTTTTCTTTGAAGATGTAACTTCTGTTGCTCTAGCTGTTCCAAGTTGGTCTGCTTGTTCTCTCTAGTGGGAATGTCCCACCTCAGAATGTTCTAGATGGGCCTCAGGATTCCACCTAAGGCCCTATACACTGCAAAGCCTCCTTAAGAGGCCTATTTCACTGGGCAAGTTCTAGAACACTTTTTAGGTATTCCAATCAGTTATAGGCTGAAGATGGGCTTACAAGATTTTAAACGACCTTTTTGAATGACTGATTTATATAGAATTACCAACAATTATTCTGTAAAATAGACATTAAAGCAGAAATCTATGAAGTAATTACTTATTTGTATTATTTTAAATGATAGATGTTTGTAATTGAGATTAAATGCCCCCATAGAACAAATTAAATGGTTGTTGGATTGCTAAGAAGAACCTAATATTTTTATGCTGTGTGTGTTCATCTGTTTGTATGTGTCTGTGTAAGAACATAGAACATGCCAGCCATTACAATTCATTCTAATAATTATAGATGATTCCATAATCCCAAGTGTGATAAACACAGTATTATCCACTTAAAGATGTTCACCTCCTAGTCTCAGGAAGCTATGAATATGTTCCCTTATGTGGCAAAAGTGATTTTTTTTGCAGTTGCTAAATTAATAATGTTGAGCTAGAAAGATTATCATAGTTTTCTAAGTGGGCTCAATGTAATCATAAAAGTCCATATAAACAGGGCTTCAACTGGTTTAAAATGGCTTAGTTGTGTCTGGCAGAACAAGGGCAAAATAGACATTTATACCAAACAAAACTCTTGGTGGTGGTGGTGGTATGCCTTGGGGTCAGTTACCATGTATAGCAACTCTGGATAGGGTTTCCGAGACTGTAAATCTTTAGGGTAGCAGAAAAACCTCTTCTTTCTCCCACAGAATGGCTGATAGTTTCAAACAGCTGAACTAGAGATTAGCAGCATGACTCATAACCACTACGCTACCAAACTCTTACAGAATGGATTTTGACCCAGGTAGGAAACAAGCAGTGGTGCACTGTTCAGAGAAGCTGGATGAACTCACAGCTTTGCACATGTGTCTGCTGCTACAATCTTCGGGCTGGGCAAACTTCTTGTTTACCGTTCAAATTAAAATCTGCCCTGCGTGAAATTTGGCTACTATTCTATGTATGTATACATATTCTTCATTTTTTTAAGTTACTAAAAAAACTTTTTGGACTCCTTATATGTTAAAAGAAGGAGCTCTGATAGCATAGTGATAACAATTTGAGCTGATAAACTCAAGGTCAGCTAGTTTGAAACTACCAGTGTTTCATGGGAGAAAGATGAGGCTCTCTGCTCCCGTGAAGATTTACAACCTTGGAAACCCTATACAGGGTTGCTATGAGTTGGAAACAATTCTACGGCTCACCAACACCACCACTACAACTACCATCATATGTTAGAAGTAGGACAGTTACAATCATAAAAGAAGATGTGATAATTGAAGGAAAGATGAGTTAGTTGCAAGAAAAGGATCACGAAACAAGGAATTCAAGTAGTCTTTAGAGCCTAGAAAAGGTAAGGAAACAAATTCTCACTTAAAGCCTCCATAAGGAACACAACTCTGTTAAACTAAATTTTTTTATTTCTGGTGTACAGAATTTTAAGATTGTAAATGGGTATTCCTCAAAGTCATTAAGTTTATGATAATTTGCTACAGCAATAACAGGAATCTAATACACCAAATACATTCTAATAGAGCCAGTCATACCCAGGGGAGTAAATTCAATTTAATATTTGTTTCACCATAATTATGGTTGTCTTATAAAAAATACTCATAATATCATTGAAATATGAAAAGTATATGGAAAACATCAAGTGTATTAAAGCATTTTAGAAACAGGTAAGTTTAGGAGTCATTGCCAGCATAGTCAATATTCGATCATTTCCGATTGATTCTGCTTTTAGTGAGCAATAGTAAATAGGAAGTAAAACCCTATTATGAAGAATTTTGTAACTTAAAGCAATAAAAATGACAAAGTACTTTTTGTCCTGTGACATTCTTTGGGTGAGATCACTTGTAGTAGAGACAATAGAGTATAACCCATGAAATACCTGTTTCTGGGTAGTTGTTGTTAAGTGCAGTTGAGTCATTTCTGACCTATAGAGACCCTGTATAGGACTTCTGAGGAGCAGCTGGTGAACTTGAACCACCAACCTTGCAGTTCAAATGGCTTTGGAGTCTGGCACATGGACCCACAGCACCACAGCAAGACTCCTACTAGGTAGTACATAGCCTAAAAACTTCGAACTGGCATAGAATTGATCATATTTCAGAAGAACTTCCCTCTTCCTGGGTACCCTGCATATTGAAAACTGGTCTCCTTTATTTGGCCATGAGGGTCACTACTGAAGTCCTTATTGTTGAAGTATTTCTTGGCCTTACTGTTTATGTTCTGTTTGAAAGACTTTTGCTGAGACAGGGAGTTCATGTACATAGAATCCATCCTCTCAAGGTATGTCACATAGATCTCATCATAGCAGTTATTACTCACTAGAAGGTAGAAAATAAGTAAGAGATGAGTCCATTTTGGGAGCCAGAGACCTCGATTCCCCTCTCTTACTACATAGAGGGAAAATGCTCCTTTTGTTACTTTCAAAGATGCTCTACAAGAAAATATAGTGAACTTCCACTTAAATTTGCAGCATTGATTGCATATTTATTATCTCTCCACTGAATAAACCCCTCTAATGCAACAGTAAAGAAACTAAAATCTAAATTACATGCCAACAAGGACAGAAAAATGTAGGTGACAATTACAGATAAGAAATATGAACATTTTGAGAGATGGTAAGTGGATAGATGAGTGGCAACTGACTGATCAGTGCTGAGAAAGATAACCCTCAAGGACATACAGCAAATAATAAAATATCCAGTTCACCCCAACAGAATGCTTACAAGCTCAACCCTGGAGGTAACAATTCCTTCTGAAAGATGGGTTGTTGTTGTTAAATGCTCTTCTGTTGATTCCAACTCATAGAGACACTACAGAGGGTTTCTGGGGAGCAGCTGGTGAGTTTGAACTGCAGACTTTGTGGTTTGCAATTCAGTGCTGATCCACAGCACCACACCAGAAGTCCAAAGGATGGGTAAGGGGAATGAAATTTAAAACAGTATGGCACATGTCCTCAGTTTTTTTTTCTCTGTTAGCTTGTTTTCCCCAAAGCCTTTGCTGCCTGACAAATATACCTCTTCATCTCAGCAGAATATAAATACACTCTATGAAAGGTTGAATCAGAAAGATTCTGGATTCAAAGAACTAAGCACAGTGGAAGATACAGATAAAATTAGGAATTAATGCAAATCTGAATAGTTCATCCCTGTGCTCTCTTCCATGGCCTATTTTCTGATATTCCTTCTGGGTAGAGGACTGACCAAGCTAAATCTACAGATAATGATATTTCAAGATTTTTCCAATAGTATGACAGGGTTTCCCACTGGTTGTTTTATGTTCCTTAATCTATGACATCCGTCTACAAAGAGCCTCCAATTGCCACTTTAGTCCTTCTTTGTTAATTAAAAATAGCTAGTTGTGGTGCTGTAGGATAAACACTAGACAGCAAAGTAGGTTACAAGCACAAGGTCGGTGGTTCAAACTCACTAGCCATTTATCAGAAACCCTACACAGGGTCACAATCAGTTGGAACCAACTCGATGGCATTTAACAACAACAAAAGTTAAAAATCATGATATATTTGCCAATATCATGGCAAGAAAGAACTCAAAGAAACAGGCAATAAAGGGGAAAAATCAAATAACACTAAGGAGTCATGAAAAAAAAAGAACATTTACTCTAAGAAGAATGAACAGCAGATTATCATAAAAGGGACAGTCACAAATTAGAGCCATATGAACAAATTTTGGCCACGAGGTTTGAAGGAATTAATAAGTGTAACTTCTTGGTACTTCTGATAAAGGGATGTAGAAACTCCTCCACTTTCTTTTCTCTCCTTTGTGCTGGTTGACATGCATGCATGTAATTGGATCAGTGTCAAAAAGTGTCACCAAACCATACTTTATCCAGCTTTCTCTACTCAGGTAGGTTTGGTAACTTAATGATATGCAGAAAATACATGTAAATATACACCTGAATTATATAATAGCTAACTCCAGAAAAAGGAAGAAAAATGGTCAAAACAAGAAATGTAATCACACACACACACAAAAAAAAAAACCCAATAGAAATAAATTCTAAATAATGTTGTAATCATAAAATGTAACCACTGAATATTGAAATGAAAAATGAGATAGAGCAATATTGAGATGAGTCTACGGCAAGAGAAGCATGTTAGCAGACATTAAATGAGGTTACACTATCCTCTTCCATTGTAGACAGTCAATAGTGTTCTTCAGTGAATTAATTTACATATGGTAACAAAGATTATACTTATATTTAGAAATCAGAAGTGGAGAGGAATAGTATGAATTGGAACCCCAAAAGCAATTGTTTTTGTCTTACTCACATATTTTTATCAAGAAATTTTCTGGTCAAATCAGTTGTATCTAGTACTTAATTTGAGTCAACATTAGTCTTATCTAACAAAGGAATGAAGTTTTGTTTTCCAGTTCCCTCATCACTTTTGTGATGTGGGACTGTGGATTAATGCGCCAGACTGCAAAGCCATTTGAACTTCAAGGTCAGTAGTTCAACCTCACCAGCTGCTCCTTGGAAACCCTATAGAGGGTTGCTATGGGCTGAATCAACTTGACAGCACTTAAGAACAATAACAACAACAACATCACTCTTGTAAATCATGGTTGATTCGGCTTCTATTCTTGGCAACCTTCTGTACAACATAGCTCTTATACAAAATTCACTAATTAAATGCAAAAAGATTTCAGTTAAAAGAGTATAAAAAAAGGTGACCTACTTTAACATTTTGCAACCCAGTATTTTCTGTTTACTTATTCTGCTGATAATTTCTTACCTAATGCAAAAAAGAGTTGTATATATGCATTAATTTTCCTTGAAGTTATCAGGTTAGTCTTGATAGAAAATTATAAAAATTCACTTATTTTGTATAGTTTTAAAATGATTTAATAGCATTGTATGATAGTCAATAGATTTATGAGGTTAAGCAAAGTATTACAAAGGTTTCTATAGCTTTCATTAATTATTGTCTTAATGGTTCAGTACAATTAAGGAGTAAATTAAAAAAAACTTTTCACTTTATTTGTTTCTATATTTCTTTCTTTTTGTTGCTCACTTTTTTCTTGGTTCTTCTTTTTCTTTTAAAGAAATTCTACATAGCAGGTATATTGCTTTCAAACAATAGCCAGAGAAAAACCTCATCAATTTAAGAATGGAGAGTGTATCACATAATGAGTTTATATCTGTATCTTCATTGCCAAATGGAACTAAAGAAACATCTCAGGATCTTGTTAATGAGATTGTCTAATGTAACAAAATCTGGTTATAGGATCATACCAAATCTGATTATTTAGAGATAATGTGAACATAAATTAATTAGTATTAAGTTGCCCTTCACAAACAGAAATATAAAAAAAGATAACCAAAAATATTGAGAGATACTACTAGAGATACAATATTGTATTTAAAATGGAAGACTAGAATTTGCAATTTGGGAAATTGACAAAACAATAGTGGCTGTGCTGTGGAAAAGGCACTTAAAAAATTATTTCAAGTTCATGGACAATTGATTCTTATTGATCATTGGAAAAAGATCATTCCAAATTATAGAAATAGTATTATTATCTGAAGTACTCTGCTCCTTTGATTTATGTTTCTCCAAAAACAACACCCCAAAAAATCATAAGTAAAATTCCTAATCTAAGTTTTAGTTATTCTTACTGCAACTATCAATCACTACACACAACTATACTCAAGATGATATAATAGCATATGTTTATCAAAATGGCTATGCTATTGATAATGGATGTGTACATCTCACAGGAATCACATAAACTTTTTGGGAGATTCATTTTAGGTAAGTTCCTTAGATAATTAATCAAATTGTATGGAAATGAGCTGATACACAAAGTTAAGACAATGTACTCTTATGAACCACTGCCTCTTAAGGGACCGACTTTCAGAAATGTATATTCAACTGAAAATGTCTTTAAAATAAGGAATTTGATTGCTTCTGATTTTAAGAGTTGTATCATTATGTTGTTGTTGTTGTTGTTCCATAGAGTCAGAACTGACTCATAGTGACCCTATGCACAGCAGAATGAAACAATGTCCGATCCTGGGCCAACCTCACTACTGTTGCCACACTTGAGTCCATCAATGCTGCCACCTGGCCAATCCATCTCGTTGGGGGTCTTCCTCTTTTTCTCCGACCCTCCATCTTACCAAGCATGATATCCTTTCTCTAGCAACTGTTCCCTCCTGACAATATGTTCTAAATATGAGAGATGAAGTTTGGCCACCTTGGCCTTAAGGAGCACTTCTTCCAAAACAGATCTATTGGTTCTTTTGGCAGCCCATGGCACTTTTAGTATTCTCCGCCAACCCCACAATTCAAAGGCTTCAATTCTATGATCTTCCTGATTCACTGTCCAGATTTCGCATGCATATGAGGTTATTGAAAATACCATGGCTTTGGTCAGGCGCACCTGAGTCCTCAAGCTGACATCTTTACTCTTCAACACTTTAAAAAGTTCCTATGCAGCAGATTTGCCTAATGTGTTATATACAAGAAGCTTTTATATTATAATGTGTTATATATAAGAAGCTCTAAGCAGAGCAGGTTAGCAGTTTGAATCTACCAGCTGCTGAATTGAAGAAAGATGAGGCTTTCTGCTTTATAGCCATGAAACCTTAAGGATTTATAGCCATGAAACCCTCATGCAGGGTTGCTGTTAGTTGTAGCGACTCCATGGCACATAAACACCACCACTGTTATATTTATCTCTGTCATATGCAAACATGGAAATAAATGAGGAAAACACAACTGTCCTTCAGATATCACAACATTGTATAAGAATCATAATATTCTATTTTTCATTCTGTCACTTTCTTTAAAAACCAGTATGCTCCAGTCTCTCTTTTATAGTTTTCTATCAAGGGTTTTACCTAAATTATTTTTGATGAGGGAGCAGATCTAGATCAGGGTATTTAAACAAATAAGAAAAGTAAGCCATTAGTTGGACAGTATATTTTAGGAAGCTATAAATGCTATGGAATAATATAGTAGGGGATAATGATGAACCTGTAGGCAACATATGTAGGTATGAAATTTGTGTCGAAACCTGAATGGAACTAGAAAACAAGTGCTTTATGATCTGAAGCCTAAGCATTTCAGACAAAGGAAAGATTAAATGCAAATCTTTGATTAAATGCCATTAAATTGGTTCTGACTTTTAGCGACCCTATACATAACAGTACAAAAAATTACCCAATGGGGCACTATTTTCACAGTGTTGTGCTAGTTTATCTTGTTGGAGGTCTTACTCTTTTTTACTGACTTTCCAATTTACCAAACATGATGTTCTGTACAGGAATTGGTCCCTACTAATCACATGTTGTGTTTTGTAGGAGAATATTGAAAGTACCATGGGCTGTCAAAAGAACAAACAGATCTGTGTTGGAAGAAGTGCAGCCTGAGTGCTCCTTGGAGGCCAGCATGGCCAAACTTCGTCTCTCATACTTTGGAAATATTGTCAGGAGGGACCAGTCACTGGAGAAGGATATCATGAGAAAAAGAGGAAGAAACCCAGCAAGATGGATTGGCAAAGTGGCAGCATCAATGGGCTCAAGCGTGGCAACAATTGTGAGGTTAGCCCAGGATTGGGCAGTGTTTCGTTCTGTTGTGCATAGGATCTGTATGAGTAGGTACCAACTCGATGGCACCTAACAACAACAACAACAATCACATGTTACAAGTATGAGAAACAAAGTCTTGCCATCCTAGTTTCTAAGGAGCATTCTGGTTTTACTTCTTCCAACAAAGATTTGTTTGTTCTTCTTGCAGTCCATGGTACTTTTAATATTCTTCTCCAACACCATAAATCAAACATATCAATTATTCTATGGTCTTCCTTATACAGTGTCCAACTTTCACATATATATGAAGCAATAAAAATACAATGGCTTAGGTAATATGCAATTTAGTCTTCAAACTGTCATCTTTGCTCTTGAATATTTTAAAGAGGTCCTGTGCAGTAGATTTGCCTAATTCAAAACTGTTTGATTTCTTGACTGCTGCTTCCATGAGTGTTGATAATGAATCTAAGCAAAATTAGGTCTTTGACAATTTTTTTTTCCGTTTTCATGGTATCGTTTATTGGTACAGTGGTGAGGATTTTTGTCTTCTTTACATGAAGGTACAACCATATTGAAGGCTGTGGTCTTTAATCTTCATCAGTAAGTATTTTAAATCTTCTTCACTTTTTTGCCAGCAAGGTGGTACCACCAGCATATCACATATCACAAGGTGGTACCGCCAACATTATTGACTTTTCCTCCATTCATGAAGTCATGCTCTTCCTCAAATAATCCAGCTTTTCAGATTATTTGCTCAGCATACAGATTGAATAAGTATGGTGAAAAGATACAATCCTGATATACATCTTTCCTAAATTTAATCCCTTCAATATTCTCTTGTTCTGTTCAAACTACTGACTCATGGTCTATACACAGGTTCCTCATGAAAACAATTAAGTGTTCTGGAATACACATTATTTGCAATGTTATCCATAATTTTTCATAATCCAAAAAGTTGAAAGCCTGTATGTAATTTATAAAGCACAGGTAAGCATCTTTCTGATAGCCTCTGCTTTTAGCTAAGATCCATCCATTGTCAGCAGTAATATATGTCACATATTGTCCTCATCTGAATTAGGACCATCTAGGAACCGACTCAACGGCACTTAACAACAAACAACAACAGCAGAGTCCTGTCAGTGTACTGCTGCATCCAGTTTTTTAATTATCTTCAGCAAAATTTTACTTGCATGTGATTTAATGATAATGTTTGATGTTTTACATTTTCTGTTGGGTCACCTCTCTTTGGAATAGGCACAAATATGGATCTCTTCCAATCAGTTGGCCAGGTAGATGTCTTCCAAATTTCTTGGCATAGATCAGTGAGTGCCTCCAAAACTGCATCTGTTTGTTGAAATATTTCAATGTTTAGTCCATCAGTTCCCTGAGCCTTGCTACTTGCCAGTGCCTTCAGTGCACTTTGGACTTCTTCCTCTGTCATTGGCTCTTGATCATATGCTACTTCTTGAAATGGTTTCACATCAACCTGTTCTTTTTGGTACAGTCAATCTGTGTATTCCTTCCATCTTCTTTTGATGCTTTCTGCATCATTCAATATTTTGTCTATAGAATCCTTCATTATTGTCACTTGAGGCTTGAATTTTTCCTTTAGTTCTTTCATTTTGAAAAATGCTGAGTGTGTTCTTCCCTTTTGTCTTTCTAACTTCAGGTCTTTCTTTGCACATTTCATTATAATACTTAATCTTCTAGAGCTGCCTTTTGAAATTTTCTGTTTAGCTTTTTTGTCTGCTCATTTTTTCCTTTTGATTTAATATCTGTATATTGGAGAGCACGTTTCAAATGTCTTCTGTCATCTCCTGTCTCTTAAATATTCTTTTGCTTTCTTCCTGTATGATGCTCTTAATGTCATTCCACAACCCTTCTGTTCTTCAGTTGTTAATATGTAAAGCATCAATTCTATTCTTGAAACGGTATCCAAGTTAAGGTGAGATCTATTCTCAATCAAATTTTTTCTTGTGAGGACTTGTTTTAATACTCTTCAAGTTCAGCCTTAACGCAAATGATGTTTTGTTCCACAGTCTGCCTCTGCCTTTGTTTTAATTAATGATATTGAACTTTTCTACCACCTCTTTCTACAGATGCAATAAATTTATTTTCTGTGCATTCCTTCTGGTGAAGTCTATGTGTGTAGTCACCTTTTAAGTTGTTTATAAGTGGTATTTGCAATGAATGTCATTGGTCTTGCAAAAGTCTACCATGAAGATCTCCAGCATTGTTTCTATCACCAAGGACATATTTTCCAACTACTGATCCTTCTTCTTTTCTTCCAACTTTTGCATTCCAATAACCAAAGTATTCTCTGTTGCCTCATATAAATGTGAGTATAAGGAAGATTGTAGAAAGATTGATATATTTGAGTTATGGTCCTGGAGAAGAATATTAAAAGCACTATGGTATCTTCTTTTTTCTATTAAAAGAAATTTAATTATCAATACATCTTGATGGCATATTTGATAAATTTCAGACTGGAAAAGTTGGTAGAATTCGTCAAATTCATTATTACAAGTTTTAGTGGTTGCTGTGTAAATTTTAGTAATAGTAGGGCTAACCGGTCTTTCTTGCAGGTATATGGGTACTGTTCTATCACAGACAGCATTGTAGCTTTAGACAGATCTTGAAATTTTCTTTATAATGGTGAATATGTCTCCACTATCCTGAAATTTTTCATTCTTGGTATAGTAAACTATATGATTGTCAGATTAAAAATGGCCAACATCAGTCCATTGTAGCTCCTTAATACCTAGGATATTGATCTTTATGTGTGGTGTTCCATTCCTTTTTTGTTTTTTTAACAGAGCAATGGAACTTTTTTTTAAAATTGTGACTTGAGTGAAGGTTTACAAGCAAGATCATCAGGTTTACATTCAACAAATTATGCATCTTTTTTCTTCTCAGTGATTGCAGTTCCCTACATGAACAACAGCCATTCTGCTTCCTCCCTGCAGTTATCTGTGAATGAATATCCTCTTTTAATCTCATATATTTTTATGGAATATATGAATAATATATATATATTATATATGTGAATATATTATATATATATGTATATATTATATATATATGAATATATTATATATATGAATAATATATATGAATTATATATATATCCACTCACCCTCCCATACCCTTTCATCCTGTCCATGTATCTATATACAGAACACTGTTGTTCCAAAGTTGTGTATATATCACTATTTACCTCTATGCCCTTTAGCTCTTGCATGACTCCATTTCTACACTTTTCTTCATCATTCTTCTGCCAACCTCCTGTTTCTTGTGTATTGCCCTCTCTGTCACCTGAATGAACTACTCTCTTGCCAGTAAATTAATCTCTCTTCCTTTTCTACCCCTGGCAACCATCAAATAATTTTTCTTTTGCAATAAAAATGTATTCTTGAGTTTTTACAATAGTGGTTTCATACAATATTGTCCTTTTGTAATTGACTTATTTCACTCAGTGAATGTCATTTTTACAACTTCCAATTTTCCTAGATTCATTCTTCATACATTCCATGCTCCAATTATTAATGGATATTTATAGCCATTTCTTCTCATTTTGAGTTATATCCTACCAGGAAACAAAAGTCCTGAAAGCTTTACTCCATTTGTGTCCTCATGGTCAATTCTGCTTTCAGGAGGCAGTTCTCCCTCTTGCATATTTCGAGTGTCTTCCAATGTGAGGGATTCATCTCTTAGCTCTCTATTTGACAGTATTCTGATACTATTGATAATGTTTTCATCTTCCAGCAGAATATCAGACAATGTTCTAATGTTATTCATAAAGTTTTCAATGACAAAACATTCACAAGTAGTCTACATCTCCTTACTCTTGGCTTAGTCTGGAATTCCAGTGGAAAACTGTCCTCTATTGGTGACCCTGCTGGTATTTAAAATACTGGTGACATAACTCTTAGCAACACTCATTACGACAAACTGATATACAAGTGATGGCATAACCCTGAAACAGCCAGAAGTTTTCTTAGAATCAATCTCTTCTTTTTTCTATTAAAATCAATCTCTTTTTTTTTCTATGTATCTCTGTGTTTCAACTGGATACATAGCCATCATGTTACTAACTTTATTTTGCAAACTATTAGGCATGTCCAAGTTAAATGAACAACTGATGGAATATGAATGGAAACATATACTAAGTCAAGTTTCTCAAAGAGAGGTTACTTCTCTCAAACATTCAGTAGTCTTCTTCTCAAGGGTAAGAAACAATACACAGTACTTGTTATTAATAAGATTTTGTCACCTTAAAAATGATATTGAAGTTGTGACCACTTTATTGTGGAAGGGATCCTGTATTTTAAAATAAGTTTTCCTTTTGTTATATTAGTTAGGACCTACTAGAGGAGTCCTGGTGTGGCACTATGGTTAATGTGCTGGACTGGGAAGTTGTTTCAACCACAAGATTTGCAATTCAAGCTCACCAGCCTCTCCTTGGAAATGCTACATAGGGTCACTATGAGTCAGGACTAACTCTTCGACACTTTACAACAACAAGAGAAGGGTGGGTCTAAAACCTGTCTAAATTTACATTATAAAAAGATTTGAACAGAAATAGAGAAACCCGCATGGGAAGACAGATGGCCATGTGATGACCGCCTATCAGCAAAGAACTGTGGGTAGATACCAGAATCTAGGAGAAAGGCCAAAGAAGAAATCAACATTGTGGTGACCCTAATTTGAATTTATAGACTTGAAACAGTGAAAAAATAAATTTCTAGTCTTGAAAGCCACTCTCTTGTAATATTTTTATAGCAATAGATAACTAAGACTATATTAGTGACAAACTTACATTACATATATACAAACAAAACTAAAGAAGTTGTTAGAGCAAAAAAATGGAAGAATCTTTGGCTTACACAATCTGATACAATAGAGAAAAATACATTGCTATTTGACTTAAGCCATTTTTGGCTGGGTGATGGTGGGGGATATGTTTAGCCTGTATGCTGTAAGACATATTGATGCAGAGGTAGCAGCAGTGGACCAAATCATAACAATTGTGAGGATGTTGCAGGACCAAACACTGTTTAGTTCTATTTTGTATTCAGTTGCTACGAGTCACAACAGAGTCAAAGGCACATAACAACAACAACAACAGGTAGACAATGTAAAATTCTTCCATTTTATATATTCAATGGAAGCATTTCCAGAGGAAAATGACTTATTTTGATTTACTTTTTTAAAAACACCACATAGTAGAATTATTGTAAATAAGATTGATTCTGTTGGGTAAAATGCAAGCAGAGAGACTAGTAATAAGGTTAATTTAATAATCCAGTTAAGTGATTAATTTGTTGTTATTATATTTCATCTAGTTGGCAGGTTCCACTCGTAGCTAGCCCATACACAACAAAACAAAATTCTGTCTGGTGCTTTTCCATCTTCACAATTGTTATGTTTTAGTCCATTGTTTCACCCACTGCATCATTCCATCTCCATCTCTCTTTTTTGCTAACCTTTTCTTTCACTAAGCATAGTGTCATTTTCCAAGGACTGATTTTTCCTGATAACATGTCCCAAGTATGAGAGAGGAAGTCTTATTATCCTCATTGCCAAGGAGTATTCTGGTTGGACTTCTTCCAAGACAGATTTGTTTGTTCTTCTGTTATTTCATAATACTTTCAGTCCTATTGCACTTCAAATACAGCAATTCTTCTCCAATCATCCTTATCTATTGTCCAACTATCACATGCTTATGGAGCAACTGAAAATATCCTGGCTTGAGTCCTTATTCCTCAAAGTGATATATTTGTTTTTCAATACTTTAAAGAGGTTTTTGCAACAGATTTCTTGACTACTACTTCCAATAGAAAGGAGCTCTGGTAGCGTAGTGGTTATGAGTTGAGCTGCTAACCTCAAGGTCAGCAGTACGAAACTACCAGCTGTTCCATGGGAGAAAGAGGAGGCTTTCTGCTCCCATGAAGATTTATAGCCTTGGAAACCCAATACAGGGTAGCTATGAGTTGGAACTGACTCCACAGAACACTATCATCACCACCACCACTTCCAATACGATCCAAGTAAAATGAAATAATTGACAACTTCAAACTTTTTTCCATTTATCCTGGTTCTGTTATGAGGATATTCATTTTATTTACACTGAGGTCTGATCCATACTGAAGGCTCTACTCTTTGAAATTCATTAGAATATGCTTAAATCATCTTTGCTTCCATCAAGCAAAGTTGTGTTATCTGCATATTGCAGGTTGTTAGTGAGCCTTGCCCTAATCTTGATGTTGCAGTTTTCTTTGTAGAATCCTGTTTCTCAGATTATTTTCTCATCATATTAACTAAGTATGTTGAACTGGTCTAACCCTGACACATATATTTTCTGATTTTAATACAGTCAGTATCTCATTGTTCTGTTAGAACAACTGTTCCTTGGTTTATCTGTCTACAAGTTGCACATGAACACATTTAAGTGCTCTGCAATTTCTGTTCTTCACAATGTTACACATAGTTTGTTATGATCCACATAATCTAAGGCCTTTGCATACTCAATAAAACTTAAGTAAACATTTCTCGGGTATTTTCTACTTTTAGCCAAGATTCACCTGAGCTCAATAGTGATATCCCTCATTTCAGATCTTCAGATTCCAGCTTGACTATGTGGGAGTTTTTAGTGTTATGCTTCAACCATTTTAAAATTATCTTCAGCAAAATATTTCTTGCAAGATATTCATGATATTTTTCATTAATTTCTGTATTCTGTTGGGTCAACTTTCTTTGTAATGGGCACAGATATGGAGCTATTCCAATTGGTTGGCCAGCTAGCTGTCATCCAAATTTATTGGCATAGACATGTGAACGTCCCCAACACTGCATTAATTGGCTGAAACATTTAAAATAGACTATCATCAATAACTGCTGTTATTGTTGTCAGGTGCCATCGAGTCAGAACCAACTCATAGTGACCCCATGCACAGCAGAATAAAACAATGTCCGATCCTGGGCCAACCTCACTACCGCTGCCACACTTGACGCCATTAATAATGCCACCTGGATGATCCATCTCATTGGGGGTCTTTCTCTTCTTCTCTGACCCTCCATCTTACCCAGCATGTCATCCCTCTCCAGCGACTGTTCCCTCCTGACAATATGTCCAAAGTATGAGAGACGAAGTTTAGCTATCTTGGCCTCTAAGGAGCACTCTGGCTGCACTTCTTCCAAAACAGGTCTATTGGTTCTTTTGGCAGTCCATGGCACTTTTAGTATTCTCCTCCAACACCACAATTCAAAGGCATCAATTCTTCTATGATCTTCCTTATTCACTGTCCAGCTTTTGCATCCATATGAGGTTATTGAAAATACCATGGCTTGGGTCAGGCTCACCTTAGTCCTCAAGGTGACATCTTTGATCTTCATCATCAATAACTAAAGCCTTGTTTTTCGTTAATGCCTTCAGTGCAGCTTGGACTTCTTCCTTCAATAACCCCAGTTCTTTGGTATGTTGTGTTTTCATTATCATTTGTTTCTAGCAATTTTGTGAGTTCACATTTTATTTCTACTATCCAGTAGCTTTTCAGCAAGGTGTTATTTAGTTCTGATGTATTTTACTTTATTTCCTAGGTCTTCCTATTGTTGATTTCTAATTTTATAGCATTGTAGTCTGAGAAGATGCTTTGTAGTATTTTGATGTTTGTAAATTTATGGAGGCTTGTTTCATGGCCCAACACATGGTTTATTCTGGAGAACAATCCATGTGTTCTGGAAAAGAATGTGCATTCTGTGGTTGTTGGGTTGAATGCTCTATACATATCTATGAGGTCAAGTTGGTTGATTGATTGTGTTGTTTAGTTCCTCTGTAGCTGTTCCTTTCTGGTTGTTCCATCCTTTTTCGAAAGTGATGTTTTGAAATTTCCCACTATTATTATAGATTTGTCTTTTCTTCATTCCATTCTAGTAGTGTTTGCTTTATATATCTTGAGGCTATTTCACTGAGAGCATAGGTATTTATTATGGCATATCATCTTGTTCAATTGTCCTTTAATCATGAGATAGTGTCCTTCTTTATCTCTTATGTTGGTTTTTGCCTTAAAGTTTATTTTATCAGCGGTTATGAATAGGGCTGCAAACCTCAAGGTCAGCAGTTCAAAACTACCAACCATTCTGATGGAGAAAGATGAGGTTTTCTGCTCCTGTAAAGATTTACAGCCTTGAAAACACTGTGCAGGGTCACTATCAGTCAGAACCAACTCCATGGTACTTAACAACAACAGTATTGCTACTCCTGCTTGTTTTTTATTGCAATTAGCTTGGTATATATTTTTTCCATCTTTTAACTTTTAATCTGTTTTTGTCTTTGTGTGTAAGGTGTGTCTCTTGCAAGCAACATATCGAAGGGTCCTGTTTTCTTATCCATTCTGCTACTCTCTGTCTCTTAACTGGTGCATTTAATCCATTGACACTCAGTGTAATTATCGATAAGTATGACTTAATTGCTGTCATTTTGTTGGGTTTTTTTGGTGGTGCTGCTGGTTCCTTTGTTCTGCATGCCTTCTTGTACTATGTTCATGTTTTTAATGTTCTTTCTTGTCAGTTTCTTCTTAGTTTTAATGTTGGATCTTCATTTTCTTGATATATTGTGAAGTATTAATTTTCTTTGAGCTTTCCCTATAATTTACTAACTTTTTCCTCCATTTGAGACAGTCTATTTTATCCTGCAATCTACCTGGCCTCCTCAACACCTGGATATCTGTTCCTATAGTTTTCCCTTCTTTAACATTGTCATATTTTGCTGTTTAACTGACCTCCCAGGTTCTCTGAATTTGTTGTTGTAATTTTGTTCTATTCAGGATTCTACTATCAGTTGACTGGGTTCTAAATCTCTTAGCTTCTGTTTATCCTGGAATGTTTTGATTGCACCGTCATATTTTTTTGGCAGCTTTGCTGCGTAGACGATTCTTGGTTGGCAGTTCTTTTTTTTTTTAAGAGTTTTATATATGTCTCTACAGTGCCTTCTTGCCTGCATGGTTTCTGCTAAGAGATCAGAGCTTGATCTGATTTGTTTGCCTTTGTAAGTAACACTTCTCTTTTCCCTGGCTCCTTTTAGGATTCTCTCCTTGTCTTTGATTTTGGAGAGCTTGATCATGATATGTCTTGGTGATTTTCATTTGTGGTCTATCCTTCCTGGAATTCGTTCAGCTTCTTGAATGCTTATCTTCTCATCTTTCAAGGTGTTAGGGAAATTTTCTTCCAGCTACTCCTCAACTATCTTCTCTGTGTACTTCTGTGATTCTTCTTGCTCCAGAATGCCTATAATTCTTACATTATTCCTCTTCATGTTTTCCAAAATGAATCATAGATGCTATTCCAATTTTTTAAAAATCCTTTTTTTTTTCTGCTTGCTTTTGTATCTTATCAGTATTGAGAGATTTGTCTTACAACTCACTGGTTCTGGCTTCTTTCTCTTCAATTCTACTCCTTTGTCCTTTCAATGTATTGTCCATTTCTGATATTTTATTATTAATCATTTGGAGCTCCTTTTTTCAGGTTTTGAATGGCTTCCAATGCTATATCTATCTTATTTGATTGCTACTATAGCACTTTCCTAACTCCTTCCTTGTTTCTTCCACCCATCAGTGAAGCATTTGGATTTGTCTAACTATCATTTTTCTGAATTCCTTCTCAGGCAGATCCAAAACCTGCTGTTTTTCTAATGGGAAATCTATGACTATCTCCAGCTCATTTGTCTCAGTTATTCTTTCTGTTTCTGGACATGTGCCAAGATCTTTTGTTGTTTCTTGGACATTTTCTATAGTTAGATTTGTTTTCAATTATTAAATAAATGTATGCTGTTGTATTATTAAGCTTACTGGGTGATTCCTGTGGATGTGTTCTGGAGACAAGCTCCCCTTTTCCTATCTCTTATTACTCCACTGTGAGTAATCTTAGCAAGTGTTGGCTATCTATGTAATGTGTAGCAGGTAGTATTGGCTTCTGTCCAGAGATATTATAGGATATGCTTGTAGCTTAAAGTGCTCTGGTAGCATAGTGGTTATGAATCAGGCTGCTAACTTCAAGGTTGGCAGTTCAAAACTAGCAGCCATTCTACAGGAGAAAGACTAGGCTTTCTGTTCCCATAAAGATTTATACACTCAGAAACCCTGTGCAGGGTCACTATGAGTTGGAACTGACTGACTCCTTGGAACTTAACAACAACAACTTGTAGCTTGTCTATATGGCCACAATTGCTGTCTCTACTTAGGAAATGTAGGGAAAGAAAACTCCCACCCCAAGGGAAAAAGTAGGACCAAAAAGGCAAAAAAAAAAAAAGAAAGAAAAAGAAAAGAAACAAAAGTAAAAGCAACAAAACCCTGAAGGAAATTAGTCCAGTAGTCTTTGCTGAGTAGATCAGTGTGCATGCACAGCAAAAACATTCAGGGGTGCGTGGAGGTGTCCACTTGTACAGTTACCCCCTCTAGTCACTGTGATGGAGGTGCACAGACAAAGAATGAGAAATGAGTGGAAGAAAGATTGTTCACACTTTTTTCTCTAATGATCGGTTAGGTCTTTCTGTATCTACAGCATCCTTCTCCCTTTAGTGTGTTTTTAACAGGTGATGTGTTTGCACACTTATCTTGTATATAGTAGTTGGTGTTGGCTCTTGTCTTTTATGTTGGAGCTTTACAGGGTGCAAATATGACTTGGCTGTATGACCAGACTTGCTGTCCCTTGTTAGATAAGGCAGGAATAAAAGCTCCCACCCAAGTAGGAGAGCCAACTTCTGGGCTAACTTCCACAGTCAGACATCTTAAGAACCAGCTGGATGGATAGCCTGTGGACTTTGAACAGGGATTTTCAGCTACTTTTCACATGACAAAATTGTGCCCTTTCTGTGCAACACCAGACCCTTTTGGGGGTGCGCTCCCACCAGAGTGAAGACACCTGGGCTGGGCAGAGAGGATGTGACAAGGCAGAACAGCACAGGAGTGAAGGAAATATAGTGAAAGAAGAAAAAAAAAATTGCACCTCTTTTTCCATAAGTCGCTGCGTAGTTTTTGCTCTCTAGCCAGTGTCTGTGGCCTCATCCTCTGACCTCCACCAAGATTGTGTTTTGGAGGCATAGTCCCAATTGATTCAGAAATCTGCTCATTTCTTCTTGCTTCCTTAGATTTCCCCACTGGTAGGCACCCCAAACTATTTCTCCTTAGTTTATATTGAATTAAAGCTCCAGGATTGTCCCAGCAAAATGTTTTTGCTGGCTTTTTTGTGCTTCCACCAAAGAGACTTTCCTGAGTACCTTTTGCTTCCTCTGCCCCCAAACCAGAAGTCTCCAATACCTTCAGTTCTTAATTATATGTCACCTCCTGAAAATGTTGTCCATTATATATATTTAGTGCTAAGTGCTGTTGAGTCAGTTCTGACTCAAAACAACCCTATATAGGGTTTCCAATGTGTGGCTGGTGGGTTTGAACCCCCAACTCTCTGGATAGCTGTCCAGTGCTGATACCACAGCACCACACCAGGACTCTATCATATATATAAATTAAAATAGAAATAAAAAACAATAACAACATATAAGTTTTATTTTCTAAGTGGCATAATGGAACCAATATTTAAATTAACTTCAAAATCATCAGAAAAATAATATTAATGGCAAGTTGTAATCACGCAGTTAGATAAACATTTTACACTATATAGTTTATACTACTTTTAATTATGATTGTCTAATTCTCTTATTATAAATAAATATAATAAATTATCTTTGTAGATATCTTTCCTTATATTTATAATGGTTCCTCTGCCTTCTAGTCAACAGTCTTTACAGTGTACCTCTCAAAGTAAAAAACACTGTATTAAGCTTACTTAGTACTCCATATGTTATACTTATGTAAAGTTTAAAAGAGAAAAAAAATATATAAAATGTACAAAGAAGACAGAATTATACCCCTCAAGTCTTTGAGTAATAGGATTATTTTATACTTAATAAAGTATTCTGCAGTGTTGTGTATTCCAACAAGGTTAAATTATTCATTTCATATTCTAATACTTTTTCCTACATATGCTACTTTATTGTTTTAAACTAGTTGATTTATAAAAATGTCATCAACATAGTGCAAATTAATGATTCCAGCAAAACACATTTGCAATACCTTTGGTATGTGACAGGCAATTAAAAAAAGTTGTATTGATTTGTCTAAAATGTTAAATGACATAATGGCCATACAGTAAAATATTGAATTATTTAAGTAAATCAATGTTTTCAGAATTTTGTGGGAGTAGAAACTGTCTTGGGTGCTAGGGTAAATCAATATAATAAAATAAAAATGAAGTGGTTTATAATGATAAATGCATGGGTTGATAATAACCAGAGGTAGAATCTCATTTAGCCGTTGTAACAAACAACTTCCAGCCACTCTTTGTGCACTATTCCCATCAGAAAACATGGTATTATATAGTCAATTGATTTTAGCACTTAAATAGCTTTTCATTTGCAAGACACCTAGCCTCAGTATAAACTAAACCATTCTCAGAATGTCATTAGTTATAGCTTGATTTGGAATGATAACACATATTTACTACCATTAAGATCAATTTATATGTTTCATATGGTTTGTAAATAACATTGTATTGTTTGAGGAAATTTGAAATGTTCAGTTTTTGTGCTCATATATATACATATATATGGAGTACTGGTATGGCACTGAGGGTTAATGGGCTGGGCTGAAATATCGGTTTGAACTGTAAGTTTCACAGTTCAAGCTCACCAGCCACTCTTATACAGGGTTGCTATAGGTCAGAACTGATTCAATGGCACTTGACAACAACATATATATATATATATATATATATATATATATATATATATATACACATACACAAAACTAAGATATGAGGCAAAGATATTTGCTTCTGATGATACAGCCCACCTTTCCTTCATCCTCTCACCAACAAAGGCACAGTAAGTTCATGTAGTACTAATAAAACAAACCAGTAGGAAATCTAAGTTTTAAAATATGAATATAAAATCAAGAATGCACAAAATAAAAAAAAAAAATACAATTCCATAAATATATGTGATCAAATTCAGAGAATATAGTATATAAAATAACAGTTCAAGACATTAAAATTATACATAGATTTGAAAGAAAATATCTCTACATAATTATTTCTTCAAGGATAAGTAAAAGTTGGAAGTGCAGTACCTCCAGAAGATAAGCTATGAACTGTGAACCAGAAGGTCAGTGATTCAAGTCCACCAGCCACTTTACAGGAGAAGATGAGACTTTCTTCATCTGTAAAGATTAAAGCTTTGGAACCAACTCCAGGATAGTTAATAACAGCAATGAAGTCAAAAGTTATTGTTATAAACATTCTGCTCCATACACGCAGAGGTTTATTCCAAACAAAGTGTGTGTAGACATATCTCTGTGATGCAATGGCTGGTTGCAGACAAGCTTTTTGAGTAACACACTTGTTTGAATGTTGTTGTCAGTTATTTTCTAGTCGTTTTGGGTTATTAGAGAACAAAGGAACAACAGAACTAAATCCTGCCTGGTTCTACACTATCTTCAAAATTGTTTTTTATCCTTGAGCTCATTTTTGCTGCCACTGTGTCTATCTATCTCATAGAAGGTCTTCCTCTCTTTTTTTGACCCTCTACTTTACCAAGTAAAATGTCCTTCTCCAGAGATTGATCAATCCTGACCACATGTCAAAAAAAAGATAAAATCTAGTCATGCTTACTTTTACAGATGACTCAGGCTGTATTTCTTTCAAAATAGATTTGTTCTTCAGGCAATTCATGGTATTTTCAATATTCTATGGCAAAACTATAATTCAAATGCACCAATCCTATCATCTTCCATATTCACTATCGAATTTTCACATTCATGTGAGATGACTGAAAATACCATGACTTGGGTCAAGCACATCTTAGTCCTCAAACTGACATTTTTGCTCTTCAACACTTTAAAGAGATTTTGTACTACAGATTTGTCTAATGCAATATGTTATTTGATTTTTTGGTTGTTTCTTCTCTGTGTATTGATTGTGGATCCAAGCAAAATGAAATCTTTGACAATTTCAATCTTTCCTTTTATCTTAATGTTATTTATTGTTTCATTGGTGAGTTGTTTTTTTTTTTTGTTCATTATACTGACATGCATTCTATACTGGAGACTGTAGTCTTTAATCATATAAAAAATTACAAGGAGTATTTCTTTGCTTGCTTTACAAAACATAAAGGGGGAGTTGTAGAAGCTGCAGGATGTATGTGAATCCCACACTGAAGCTGTTCTCAGATCAAGGGACGCCTTTAGGAGAACAACAAGGGAAGTGTTGGTGGCCAGAAAATCTGGGAACAAACACAATAACCACATAGATTGAGAGCAGAGACTGTAACCAGAAACAAGAATCACTATTTACTTGATTTGTAAGTCTGAACATGCTTGAACTGATATTGTGATCTAAAGGTTATTGTGTTAATCAATAACTTTTGATGCATATGCTGCCTGGATATGCTTCCTGCTGAAAAGTATACTTAAAGCTGTATTGTAGATAATAAAGTCACTCTTGACTGACCATCTTGGGTCCCCTGCCACTTTCATTTTCTGTCAGCCCCCGAGACCCGTTTGTGCAGGGCTGGTTCCTGCAGTCTTTTATCTTCATCTGTAACTATTTCAAGTACTCTTCAGTTCCACTAAATAAGGTTGTTTAATGACCTTTCACCAATCCTGACTGAATTTATCTCTTCATGTAATCCAGCTTCTCAAATTATTTGTTCAGCATACAGATTAAATAAGTATGGTGAAACCCTGAAACACCTTTCCTTTTTTTAAGCAAATATCTCCTTGTTCTGATCAAATGGCTGCCTCTTGATGTATATCTAGGTTCCTTATCAGAATAATTTCATGTTATGAAATTCCCATTTTTCACAATGTTATATTTTATGAATCATAATTCAAATATCTATGCATAGTCAATAAAGCAATGTAAACATCTTTATGGTATTCTCTGTTTTCAGTCAAAATCCATTTGATGTCAGCAATGATATGATATTTCTTGTTCCACATCCTTTCTTGAATCTGGTTTGAATTACTGACAGCTCCCTGTTGTGCTGCTACACCATTTTGAAATATATTCATCAAACTTTTGATTGCATGTATTATTACTGAAATCACTCAATGATTTTCACATTTTGTGTTGTCATTTTTTTCTTAGGAATAGGTACAAATATAGATCTCTTTCAATTGTTGGCCAAATTTTCTGGTATAGGTAAGTGAGTACAACCAGCAATGCATAGGTTGTTGAAATATTTCAATTTGTATTCTGTCAATTCCTGAAGCATTTTTTGTCTAAGCCTTCTGTGTTGCTTGGACTTGTCCCTAAAATATCATTCATATTTGAATGTATGCTACCTCTTGAATTGGTTGAACATTGGCCATTTCTTTATGGGATAGTGACTGTATATTACTTCCATCTTCCTTTTGATGCTTTCTGCATCATTCAATATTTTGTGCATAGAATCTTTCAATATTGAAAACTGAGGTTTGAATTTTTTCTTCAGGGCTTTCAATTTGTGAAATACTTAGTATGTTCTTCCCTTCTTATTTTCTAACTCTAGGCCTTTCCATATTTCATTGTAACACTTTACTTTACTTGAGCTCCCCTTTGAAATTTTCTGTATAGCTCTTATACGTCACCATTTCTTACAGTTACCTTATCTCTACATTCACAAACAAGTTTCAGAGTCTCTTTTGATATTTATTTTTGCCTTACATTTCTGTCATTATAATCACTTTTTGCTTTATTCATATATAATGTTACTGATGTCATCACATAACACTTCTATTCTTTGGTCATTTATGTCTAATGTATAAATCTGTTGAAATGCTCTGTAAATTCAGGTACTATGAACTCAAGATAATATTTTGGCACTCATGCACATGTTTTCATTTTCCTAAACTTCAGATGAACTTGCCTAGGAGCAATTGTTGGCCTATTCCACAGTCAAACATTTATCTTGCTTTTGTTGTCTTCCCATACATGTAGTCAATTTGAGTCCTTTGTTCCATTTGCTATAGTCCCTTTTGTAGTTGCAAAATATTGAAAGATGTAGAAAGCATCTAAAATATGTTGTTATGCTGTTGAAAAATAGTATTTGCAGTGAATAAATCACTGGTCTTGCAAAATCTATAATTTGACCTCTAGCATATTTTTATCCTTTTGATCATGAAGACCATATTTTCTAACTAATGATTCACTTAATTTTTAACTCACACAGCCTTTTTTGTTGTTGTTAAGTGACATTGAGTCGATTATGACCAATAGCAACACTGTATAGGATTTCCAAGGAGCAGCTGGTGAGTTTGAACTGCTGACTTAGCAGTTCAAACGGCTTTGCACTCCGGCACATTAACCCACAGCACCACACCAAGACTCCTTCACAGCCTAGTCACCATCAATTATCAATGTAAATTGACTGCATGTTTGTTTAATTGTAACCTGAAGAGTTTTGCAGAATTCTTCAAATTCATCATCATTGGCTTTAGTTTTTGGTGCTTAAATTTGAATAATACTGGTATTAACTGATTTTCCTCTTAGGTGTCTGGATAATATTCTGCCACAGACAGTATTGTGTTTTAAGTTAGATCTCAAAATGTCCTTTTTGATAATAAAAGCGATGCTATTCCTTTTCAGTTTGTCATTCCAGGTAGAAGAAGTCATATGACTGATTAAAAATGGGTAACATCTGTCAATTTCAGCTCATTAATCCCTAAGTTATCAATCTTTATGTGCTCTATTTCATTTTTGACAACTTCTTATTTTTCTAAATTCATAGTTTTTATATTCCATTTTATTATTATTAATATATGCCTGTAGTTTTTTCTCATTTTGGATTGTGCTCTATCAGCAAATGGAAATCCTGAAAGCTCTGTTCCATGCATGTCATTAGGTTAATTCTATTTTGAGGAGGCTACTCTTCCCAGTAAGGAGCTCTGGTAGCATAGTGGTTACAAATCGGGCTGCGAACCATAAGGTCAGCAGTTCGAAACTACCAGCCGCTCCGTGGGAGAAAGATGAGGCTTTCTACTCCCGTAAGGATTTACACCCTCGGAAACCCTGTACAGGGTCGCTATGGGTCGGAACCGACTCGACGGCACTTAACAACAACAACAACAACAACTCTTCCCAGTAGTGTTTGAGTGCCTTCCATCCTGGTGGGACTCATCTCTGGCACTATATCAGACAATGAGCCAACAGTGCTAAAACTCTTTGAAATTTCAATAAATGACCAAAGGACACCTTACTGCACCATAAACCTGAGTTGAAGAATCTCAGCTCTAACTCTATGGGTGAGGAAGCATGCCACTCTGTCTGGTGACTTGGATATAGTTCTGCTACTTCAGCTGCTGCCACTTCTCTGGTTACATAGTTCTCTCTTTTATATCTAGGTTCAGTGCAGGCGTGTTGGATTGAAGTATAAACCCATTCTTCTAGATATTCTTTTTCCAGGGTTGTGAACTATCTCCATCTCTGTTTCTTAGATAGCTCATTTTATAACCAGCAGGATGGTAAGACTGACCAATCCCAATGCTAGAGTTTCACGTAATCATTTGGTGGGATAGAATTCAATAACAGGAAATTACAAAGAAAAGTACTGAAAAGACAATGAAACGTCTGTTGGAAAACAGACAACCAAACAAAACAAAACTTCCATAATATCATAAAAGATGAGAAGACAAGTATACAAGAGACTGAATAAACCACAAACAGAATAGTCACTAAACAAAAACTACCAAGACATATCATAGTCACACTCTCCAAAATCAATTATAAGGAAAGAATCCTGAGAACAGCTTAGGAAAAATGAAAAGTTACCTACAAAGGAGAACCAATAGATTAATCTCTGATTTCTCAGTAAAAACCATGCAAGTAAAAAAGCAATGGTAAAACATATACGAATTCTGAAAGAAACAAAAAAGTGACAATCAAGAATTATATACCCAGCAAAACTGTCCCTCAAATACAATGATAAAATTAGAACATTTACAGAAAATCAGAAATTAAAGGAAAGTTTAATAATCAAACCAAATTTATAAAAAGTACTAAAGGGAATTTATTGGACTGAGAACCAACACTAGCAAAAAACAACCTGAGTTTGGCATACATGGAAACACCATCCAGAATTTAATCTAGATTGCTTTTGTTGTTAGTTATTGTCAAGTTGGTTCCAACTCA
>NW_006408529.1:6700971-6709147 GCF_000296735.1 Chrysochloris asiatica
GTAAAGTATAAAACCTGAACAGACCCATAACAAAAGAAGAAATTTATCAGGTCATCAAAAAACTCCCAACCAAAAAATTTCTAGGCCCAGATGGCTTCACTGGTGACTTTTACCAAACATTCAGGGAAGAGCTGTCACCAATTCTACTCAAATTATCCCCAGAATATAGAGGAGGATGGAAAACTTCCTAAAAGAGTTTATGAAGCAAGCATATCCCTCACACCAAAACCAAGGAAGGATGTCACTAAGAAAGAAAAGAAAGAAAATTATAGACCAATATCCTTCATGAATGGGTCCCCTTAGGGCAAACCCCCTACTAAGACTGAGACTCAACAGTAATGCACAAGCAGACACATTGGTCACCAATAAAGGGAAGTGAGGGATAAACAGCAATGAAACTGCGAGCTAAGTCCAACCACATTCAATAGCCTCCTGGGAACCTGGGTGGAGACCTGATTGGCCTGCAGTATGGCAAGACCTGGGGACTCTTGGGCCCAGAGTCTGTGACATAGCTAAAGAGGACTAGAGTGGAGAATGAAGCATCATTCTGATAAGAAGAGAGGGCATATGTACAAGAACAGCCACACAGCAGGTCTGATGAAAGGAGATGTGGATAGCACTCATTTGATACAATAGTGAATAATTACTATCAGGACTGACTGTGAGGGTTGTAAATATAAAGGTAGATGTTTTGTAGCAATAGGAGGGAAGTGGTTGACTTTGCAGTACAGGAGCGAAGAACCCTGTGACCATCAAGGGAGAAGAGCAGAGTGTAGGACCCTACCCAGAGAAGCAGTGACACCATAGATGGAGGCAGACAATGACATGGAGAGATGGAGTGGCTGGGGACTCTAGACCCAGAGATGGAGAGGGGCTGTGTGCTGATGACCAGGGGCAAGTTTGCAGGGTGTAACATTTGGTTGGTTGGTTGATAATGTATGGAGGGGGTTGAAATCATGGCAATGTAACAATATACGACAGGATGAATGTAAAGCTAACATTCTCCCATGTAAACTATCATATAATTCTCAATAAAACATTAAAAAAACCAAAAAATCAAATAGAAACTTACTAGGCTAAAGCAAATAGGAGAAGTAAGTAGGAGGAGCCTGAGCTCATACTGAGTGCTAACCTAAAGGTTGGTGGTTGGAACTCACCCAACTGCTCTGCAGAAGAAAGACTTAGCAATCTGTTTCCATAAATTTTCCAGCCAAAAAACCCTATGGGGCAATTCTTCTATGTAGAAAATAAATAAATAAATGAAAGAATAAAAGAAATATATTAAGTTAGTAGCAATAAAAAATGAGCTGGAATGACAAAAATAAATTTCTGCTGAAATATATATTGAGATAATATCCAGGATAAGAAATAAAGAAAATCATTATTCATGATTGAAGGGTCAACTGAGCCAGAGGACAAATCCAAAATAAATATCTATGTGCCTGTTGAAAGAGCTTCAAATTCCATAAATCAAACTCTAATAGAATTAAAGGAAGAAAGAAGCAGCTCTACCATAATAGTAGGCTTTTGTACATCACTATAAATGATGAATAGAACAACTGGAAAGAAACTCAACAAATACACAGAAGAACTAAACCACACAATCAACCAACTTGATCTCATAGATTTATACAGAGCATTCAACCCAATAACAATGCAATGCACATTATTTTCCAGAGCACAGGGAACATTCTCCAAACAACAACAACAAAACAAACGTGTGTTAGACCACAAAGTGAGCCTCAATAAATTTTAAAACATTGAAGTACAGTAAAGTATCTTCTTAGATCACAATGCAATAAAATTATTATATAACAATTAGAAGATGAAATAAAATAGTCAAATATATGGAAACTGAAAAATAGCCTGTTAAAAGCTCCTAGAATATAACAAATATATCAAAATATCATAGAAAAAAATATAAAGAAATAAAAAAATTCCTTAAGTCAAATGAGAACAAAAGAACCACATACCAGAAACCATGGGACATAGTAAAAGCAGCATATACTGAGCAATTTATAGCAGTAAATACACACATCCAAAAAGGAGAAGGAATCACAATCAACGTATCAACATACCATCTTTTACAAATAAAAAAATGACATCAAGATAACTCTACAGCCACAAGAAGTAATGAAATATAAAGTTAGAGTAAAAATAAATGAATTGTAAAACAGAAAAAAGTTGGTAAGAAAGTACATTGGTTATTTGAGTTAATTAATAAAATTGACAAATCATGGACAACTCTAGCAAAACGAAGGAGAAATGTAAATAGCATATATAAAATGCAATATGGATGATGTATCAACAGAACCATCAGAAACAAAAGGATAATAACAGAATATTATGAAGAATTATATTCCAAAATTTGAAAATCTAGAATAAATGAACAAAATTTTAGAAAAACATTACATAACTAAACTAACACAGAATGAAATTGGAAAATTAAAGAGACCTATATGAAAAGAAGAAATTCATCAGCACATTTATAAATTCCCAAGGGGAAAAAGAATCCAGACACAGATGACTTTATTGGTGAATTCTACCAAACATTCAGAGAAAAGCTGACACCCAGTTCTACTCAAACTATTTCAGAACATAGGGATAGATGGGAAACTTCCAAATACATTCTATGAAGTAAGAATAACCCTTCTTCCAAAACCAGGCAAGGACAACTGTAAAAAAAAGACATTTATAGAGCAATATCCTTCACTAACCCAGATGCAAAAATTGTCAACAAAATCCTAGCCAAAAGAGTTTGAGAACATATAAAAAAATAATATGACATGACCAAATGGGATTCATACCAGGGATGCAAGGATGCTTCAATATTTTAAAATCTATCAATATAATTCACCACAAAAATACAACAAAATAAAAGAATCTCACGATCATATTTATTGATGTAAAAAAGACATTTGACAGAATCCAACATCTATTCCTGATAATAACACTCAGAAAAATAGGAATAGAAGAGAAATAACTCAACATTATTAAGGGCAAATATACAAATCCAACAGAAAACATTACTCTCAATACAGAGAAATTGAAAGCATTCATCTTTCAAACAGGAACCAGATGATGATGCCCTTTATCATAACTCCTATTCAATATTGGTGTGACATTATAGGATAAGCACTAATGCTAAACACAAGATCTGTCATTCCAACCCACTCTCTGCTCCTTGGAAACTCTATAAAGTGTCACTATAAATTGGAACCAACTCAACAGCAATTAACAACAACAAAAACATCGAATATTGTGTTGAAAATCTTAGAACTATAAGGCTATAAGTCATGGAAGAAGGGAAATTAAATGTGTTCAAATTCTCAAAGAAGTAAAATTTTCTATGTTTTCAGACAACCTGATTTTAAACAAAGAAAATCCTGAACACTCATCAAGAAAATTATTGGGAGTAGATATATGCTCACCAATGTTCATAGCAGCACTACTCAAAATAGCAAAAAGATGGAGACAGCCTAAGTGTCCATCAAAGGAAGAATGGATGAACAAACTTTGGTACATACACACAATGGAACATTATGCTACCTGAAGAATTACAAGGAAGTTGCAAGCCACAGCATAACATGGATGAACCTTGAGGACATTATGCTGAGTGAATTTAGTCAGTCGCAAAAGGAAAAATATTGCATAAGACCATTATTGTAAAAGCTTAAGAAAACATATCCATACTAAAGGGGGAATTTTTTTTTTCTTCTTTGTTGGTTATCGGTAAGGGGTGGAGGTGGTTTGGAGGAGGTAGAGGGAGGCGAAGATAGAGCACAGGGTAAGGTGCAGACACATCGTAATTAGCGTGTTGGGAAGGGCAATACACAAGATGGAGGAGGCGGGGGAAGAACAAGATAGATAGAGGAACACTGAGACTGGTTTACATGGGCTAAATGGTACAAAGATAAATAGTGAGGCATGCTCAACCTTGGAACAACAGACGTCTGTGATGCAGGGATTGAGCTATAGTCTGAAGAGAGGAAATAATACTAAGATGCTTGACTGTCTTATGAATATTGGTTTCCCTTTACTACTATTGTAAAATAGACACTTGAGTGGGATAGAAAGGAATGTCAGGAAACATGATTACAGAAAGCTTGGAGACCCGTCTTCATCCTATAACTGATTGGAATACTTAAAAGGGGTTCTACAACTTGCCCAGTAAAATAGCCCTCTTGTGGAGCCTTAGAAGTATATAAGACCTTAGGTGGAATTATGAGCCCCATCCATAACCTTCTGAGTTGGGACATTCCTACTAGAAAGGACAAGCAGACCAGCCTAGAACAGCTAGAGTGACAGATGATATATCTTCAAAGAAGATCATCAGAAAAAAAACCAAAACAAAAATGACAGTATGATTGGCTACTACAAGGAAAAGCAAGTTGTTTGCTGGAAAACCATCAAGGCAAGCAATCAAGTTCCCTTAGGATTAACTCCTCTCTTAAAGGGAACACATGAGCAGGTATGTAAGCTTGCTGATGACTATGTTGATCTATTGATGAGATTAAGAGGAAGAAATGCAACAATGAAGAAATAGGCCGAATTCCACCATATTCCATGGATTCTTGTTGACTTGGAGATGAGAGAGATAAGAGGAAGAGCTGGTTGGTCCAAAGTATGGTGAGACCTAGGGACACCTGAACCCATGGACAAGTGCATAGCCACAGAGAGGTAGAGCTGAGAATGAAGCATCCAGCTGATATGAAGTGAGGGGAGATGCACAAGAACACTGAAACGTGAAGATAGCACCCATTTGACCTACCCTCAATGTCTTGATAATCAGAACTTGACTAGAGGAAGACAAAAAAACAAAATAAAACAATTTTTGATAAAGGAAACAAGAGTAAGTTGCTACAATTTTGATGAACCTGACCTATAATAATGGAGGTGGTGGTGGTGATTATGTGCTATGGAGTCAGTTCTGACTCATAGTGACCATTTAGAGGGTTTCTGAGGCTGTAAATCTTTATGGGAGCAGAAAGTCTCATCTTTCTCCTGCAGAACAGCTGGTAGTTTTGAACTGCTAACCTTGTGGTTTGCAGCCCAATTCGTAACCACTATGCTACCAGAGTTCCTTACTCATAAAGGTAGTACTCTAAATACCAACAGAGAGGGAAGGAGTCTTCACGTAAAGTATCAATGTTATCTCCTCTGTACACAGGGTAGATAGGGATGGGCAACTTAGACACTGACTACATAAAATGAAGGGGCGATAAAGGCATGACATGACTGGCTTACAAGGTTTCAAGAAGGAGTTTAAGAATGTGTGAGGGAAGATAGAGTCCCCACTGCATAGCATTTATCTTGTCTATATTTGTTGTTGTTGTTGTTATGTGCCGTGGAGTCGGAACCGACTCATAGCGACCCTGTACAGGGTTTCCGAGGGTGTAAATCTTTACGGGAGTAGAAAGCCTCATCTTTCTCCCGCGGAGCAGCTGGTAGTTTCGAACTGCTGACCTTGCGGTTCACAGCCCGAGTCGTAACCACTACGCTATATGGATCTAGTGAAAAGAAATGGGCATAAGATTCTTATGATTCAATAGAGAGTAGTTGTTATCATGAATAATTGCGACTGTCACAATTGTACAGGTAGAAGTTTTGTAACAAAAATGGGGGGTAGCTAATATTGAAGTACAGAAACAGAGAACCCTAGGACCATCAAGGGAGAAGAGCACAAGCAGCATACAGGAGATTATCCAGAGAAGCAGTGACACCAGAGATGGAGGCAGAGATGGCAACATGGAGAGATGGAGCAGCTGAGAACTCTAGATTCATGGGAAGAGAGGGATTGAGAGCTGGTGGGCTGGAGGCAGACTTGTAGAATGTGCCCTTTGGTGGTGTAAATTATTATATATGCCTGAGTGTTAAAAAAAAAAGAAAAAAGAGAGAGAGCTAAAATGAATAGAGAGAAACACTATTAACTGATGGTACATGGTGGGGATTATAATCATTGTAATGAAATAAGGTGTATGATTTGTTGAATTTAAAACTGATGATCTGCCCTGTAAACTTTCACTCAATTCACCATAAAACATTAAAAAAAAAAAAGGGTCTAGCTCCTGAAGAAGGAAAAAGAGAAAATTATTGGAATTAATTGAAGGATTCAGTAAAATTGCTACGTACAATATCAATATTCAAAAATGATGATTCCTCTATACTAATTAAGTTGGTAAAGGAAACCAGGAAAATAATGCCATTTACAATGTTGTTGTTGTTAAGTGTCATTAAGACAGTTCCAACGTTTGGCTACCCTGTATAGGGCTTCTGAGGAGTGGCTAGTGGGCTTGAACCACTGAACTTGTAATTAGTAGTCAAGTGCTTTGCTATAGTACCACACCAGGATTTCATATGCAATAATCCCCCAAAGATGAAATACTTAGGAATAAATGTAACCAAAGAAGCAAAAGCCTTATGAAAAGAAAATTATGAAACACTACTACAAGAAATCAAATGAGACTTACCAAAATGAATAATTATACCACCTCATGAATAGGAAGACTTAATATTTTGAAAATGTCAACATTAGCTAAAGCATCTATAGATACAATGCTATCCCAATCAAGATGCCAATTGTATTCTTTTAAGAGATGAAAAAACTGATGACTAATTATATAAGGAAATGTAGGAGATCTCAGATAAACAAAGCATTGCTTAAGAAGAGCAAAGTTGGAAGCCTTTCACTCCCTGATTTCAAAATTTACTACATAGTCACAGTGGTCAAAACAGCTTGGTACAGGTACAATGAAAGAAACATAAATCAGTGGAATAGAATTGAGAACCCAGAAGCAAATCCATCAACATGCAGTCAGCTGATATTTGACAAAGAACCAAAATATATTAAATGGGAAAGATTAAGTTTCTTCAACAAATTGTGCTGGCAAAACTAGAAATCCACTTGCAGAAGAATGAGAAAAGATCCATATGTCACACCATACACAAAAACAAACTCAATGTGGATAAGACTTAAATGTAAACCTAGAACTATCAAGATTATCAATGAAAAGAATAGGGACAAATTTAGGGGCTATAATACATGGCATATATATACATTGTCAAACATAACTAAAAATACACAAACTGTATAAAACAAAATAGATGACTGAGGTCTCCTAAAAATTACACTTATATGTGTCAAAAGATTTTGCCAAAAGATAACTGACAGATGGGATTTTTTGGCAGTGATTCATCAGGTAAGGAACTAATCTCTAATATCTATAGAAAACCACAACATCTCTACAAGAAAAATATAAACAACACATTTTAAAAATGGGTGGAAGATATCAACAGACACTTCACAAAAGAAAACATTCAGGCAGCCAACAAAACAGTTGAAGAAATGTTCATTATAATTAGCCACTTTTGTTTGTTGTTGTTAAGTGCCATTAAGTCGATTCTGACCCATAACAACCCTATATAGGGTTTCCAAGGAACAGCTAGTGAGCTTGATTATTAATCATTGTTGTTAAGTACCCTGGAGTCGGTTCCGACTCATAGTGACCCTGCACAGGGTTGGCGAGGCTGTAAATTTTTATGGGAGCAGTACACCTCATCCTTCTCCCAGGGATCTGCTGACACTTTCAAATTGCTGATCTTGAGGTTGGCAGGCCAACTTGTAACCACTATGCTACCAGAGCCTTTAGAGAGATGCAAATCGAAACAATGACATATAATCTCACCTCAACACAATTGCAAAGTTAAAAAAACAAACAGAAAACAACAAATGCTGGCATGGCCGTGGTGACACTGGGATGCTCCTACCTTACGGGTAGTACTGCAAAATGGTGCAATCAATGTGAAAAATGATAAGACACTTCTTAAAATTGGAACTAGAAATATTGTGTGACCCAGCATTTTCACTACTTTATTTATACCCATGATAAATAAGAGCCTTTACATGAATATATATATATATATGCACAGTAATTTTCATCATAGCCTAGTTCACAATAGTAAAAATACAGAGACAGTTGAATGTCCATCAATTGAAGAATGGATAAACATGGTCACCAGGGAATGGTCATTCATTCAAAATCAAAAGGGCAACAGTTTCCTAAGGACAGTGTTGAGAATGGATGAAGAAATGGTTGGAAAACAAATAGGAATCCAAGAAGGAAATGAGATAAATGTTGTTTCATGGAGGGGATTGCAATCATTGAGATACAACAAA
>NW_006408529.1:6715833-6717050 GCF_000296735.1 Chrysochloris asiatica
TTTCCCTGTAGGTTGTTGTTGTTAAGTGCTGTTGAGTTGGTTCTGACCCTGTATAGGGTTTCTGAGGCGTGACCGGTGACTGACTTTGAACTGCCATTCTTTTTGTTCAAACTCACTTTACAGTCCAGCGCATTAACCCACAACACCACACCTATAGGTTGGCCTCCTAATATAGAAGTTGGTCTCCAAAGCATGGGAATGGTCAAATCAGGGGTAAGCCTATTATTCCCCTATAACAAATGTTAAATTAGCAAAGCATACATCCACTTCATTTTATCATATAGAGAGAATTTTCTAGACTTTGACCTCAGCCCCCGATCATGACAGGAGAAGGAATGGCATTACATTAACAATAAGCCTTGTGTTGTTAAATTAATGCTGGGGTCTAGGCTCTGTCATTTCACATTATGAATGTCTCAGCTCCTAAGCATAGCAGAATGGCATCAGATTATTCAATAACTATGATGTTTAAAAACCCACATTGGGTGGACCACAGATGAAAACTGGGGCAACTGGGGACCACAGCGTCACATAACACTTTTCTCTCCAGGAGATTTTCTAATAAAGCTGCTTCAGCAGGTATGATGTATATATCATCCCGTCATTTATCCTTGAGTATAATGACATATTCACAGATATATATATATACACACATATATATACATTGTTGTTAAGTGCTGTTGAGTTTGTTCCAACTCATAGAGACCCTGTATAGGGTTTCAGAAGAGCAACTGGTGAGCTTGAACCAGAGGCCTTGCATTCAAGTGTAATATCTATTTATATTGATTGTTGTTGTTAGGTTCAATCAAGTCGATACTGACTCATAGTGACCCTATGCACAACAGAACAGATTTAGTCTCTGAAAACTTTATTTATATTTAGAGAGAGAGAAAGTCCTGGAGTGGTACTGTGGGTTAACGCACTGGACTTGCAAAGTCGGTTTGAACTACAAGGACAGTGGTTCAAGCTCACCACTCACTCCTTGGAAACCCTAAACAAAGCTGCTATGGTTCATAATTGAATAACAGTATATATATATGATATAAATTATGTATATAATTTTCTGCATAATTATACGTAATACATGTTAAGTTGTTGTTAAGTGCCTTCGAGTCAGTTCTGACCCATAGTGACCCTGTACAGGGTTTCCAAGGGTGTAAATCCTTACGGGAGTAGAAAGCCTCATCTTTCTCCCGCGGAGCGGCTGGTAGTTTTGA
>NW_006408529.1:6717150-6722529 GCF_000296735.1 Chrysochloris asiatica
AGCCAGAATGCTCCTTGGAGGTCAAGATGGCCAAACTTTGTCTCTCATACTTCTGACATAGTGTCAGTAAGAACCAGTCACTGAAGAAGGATATCATGTTTGATAAGGTGGAGTGTCAGAGAAAAAGAGGAAGAACCCCAATGAGATGGATTGGCCAAGTGGCAGCATCAATGGACTCAAGCATGGCAACAGTAGTAAGGTTGGCCCAGGATCAGGCAGTATTTCGTTCTGCTGTGCATAAGGTCAATATGAGTCGGTACCGACTCTATGGCACCTAAGAACAATTGTCAGAAAAAGACTGGAAGAACCTGTGGCCTCAGCCACCCTTTAGGTCTGGAACTGGACTTACCTTCATGGTGCAATTTTCAACCAAGCACTGGTGGTGGTGTGCTGTGGAATCGGTTCCGACCCATAGCAACCATGCATAGGGTTTCTGAAGCTGTAAATCTTTATGGGAGCAGAAAGTTTCTTCTTTCTCCCACAGAGCAGCTGGTAGTTTCGAACTGCTGACCTTGAAGTTAGAAGCCCACCCCTAACCACTACAGTATCAGAGCTCCTTCACCAAGCAGTAGACAGGTATATTTGGGGATAACAAAACTGTAAGGCACACTTACCTTGGAATGGTCAATCATTTAATGTCAAAAGGGTAACATTTACCTAAGGAAAAAGTTTTGCAGGGGTGAGAAGAAGTGTGAAATGGAAATGGGACCACAAGGAAGAAGTGGGATAAATACTGTTCCATTGAGGGGATTAAGCTCATTGAAATGAAGCTATATACATGATTCGTTTGAATGCAAAATTGATAATGTTGTCTATAAACATTCACTGAATTCATAGCAAAAGTTTTTTTTGTTTTTTTTTAAGATAAAATGCAAAAAGGCAAGGATGTAAAATACAAAGGAATTTTAACAGATTTAATGCAGATATGGTATCTGAAAATCAAGACTGGTTAGATAAACCATTGCATTTACAAACAATTCAAAGACTGGGATAGTTGGTGCATTCAAAACCATGAGCTTTTCCTCAGGTCAGTCTCATTCATAGATTCATGGAAAGAGCAATTGGAAAATATATAGACAATGGAGAAAATGTTATAAAATCTACAAAGCTCAAGTCAATAATAGTTTTATGAACCTGTTCAAAAAAAAAAAAAAGATTAAATTATTGTTTAACTTGACAGTGAATACGTCTACAGAACTTACTAGACTAAAGGTAATTTCTTTAGAAAGATAAACATGAGGCTGGTTCCTCTGAGATGAAAGATAAAGATATCCCAAATGTCTAGCTTTCTTAAAATGCTATGTTTTTGTTGCTATTCTTAAGTGTCATTGTTTCAGTCCCAATTCATAATGACCCCTACATACTGTTTGCAAAGAATGGCTGATGGGTTTGAACCACAGACCTTGGGATTATCAACCCAGTGCTTATCCTACAGTGCCACAGTAGGACTCAACATTGCCATATCAGGACCACTCCATAATTCCTGATATTAACCACTACTCCTCCCCTTCAGTATTTCCCCCCATGTCCCAGGATTCTACAATTCACTGCAATATTTCATAGAACTCACAAACCATCAAGGAAATGAGCTACATGGATTTGAAGGCTGACAAGTCCCAAATCTGGAGGATTCTCCTCAGTAACACAGACTTGGGCTGTTGACTCAAAAGGATGTGGAAGCTGGCAAATCAGGTTAGACTGATGACTCCAAAGTCAAGACCTGGGAGTCACATGGAGAACAGCTTGATTGGTCAGTCAATCAAAGAATGCACAGTCAATATTAATCGTAACTACAAGTCAATAAGACATTGATATCATGTAAAAGTGAGACATATTTTAGAAGGTCTCTAAGCTATATATGTTCATATGAATTATACTTTGTTGAAAAAAATAGGTATTACTATTTAATTTTACAAAGTGTCTAAGAATGATGTAATAAGATTATTATCCCAAATATATTATCTGAAATGTACAATATAAATATGTCAAACTTTCATTAAATACATTTTCAACTAATAATTACCTATTCGATTTTAGTTAAAAAATCTAAAGAAGTAACACAGTAGAAAAGCATTTTGGTAATGAAATTATCTATCTAATTAATTACATCTGTGTAATATTATGTTGTTATGTGCCATCGAGTCAGTTTTAACCCATAGTGAACTTGTCAGGGTTACCAAGGAATGGCTGGAGAGCTTGAACTGCCGACCTTGTGATTCAAATTGACTTTACAGTCCAGAACATTAACCCATAGCACCATATCAGGACTCCGTGTAATACTATAGCAGTTAATTACTTGATTTATATAAAGTATTAAAACAAATAATAGCAGTATATATGCATATACATACATATATATATGTGTGTGTGTGTGTGTGTTTGTGTGTGTGTATGTACATATTTAGTTAGTTTATATCTTTGTATGCTAATTTATTGTGCAATGTGCTTCATAATATTTGGAAAAATACATGTAGGCTCATCATCAAAATAAACTAAGAAATTACTCATCTAATTAAAACCTGTAGATGGATATTTATATGTGTCTGTGTGTGTGTGTACATAGATAGATAGTCTGACAGATAGATAGAAACCTTAACAGATAGATACATATGACATTTCTAAATATCAATGATTGTTCATATTAGGTCAAGTCCCTTACATATTCTTCAATCCTGTAATGGAACTCACCCCTGTGTCTCAAGTTTAAGCCAAATGATAGATTAGCCTCTAAAATAAACAATAACACCAGGAAGGTACACTTTCATTCCTATAATCAACCATATGAAGTCAAAAGGGCAATATTTGCCCTTTTGTTCAGAAGACAGGAGGGGACAGGAACAAAAGATGAAAGAATGAGAAACATTATGAGGAAGTACAAAGAGTACTGCTACATTGTGAGAATTGCATTCAGTGTCACAAAACAAAATGTGTATGGATTGCTGAATGGAAAATCAATTTGCTCTGTAAAATCTTACCCAAATCACAACAACAAATTATGACAAAATATTCTTAGTATGAATAATGAATTTATCAATGCAACTTATAGCCTTCTCCGCTGCTCAGTTACTTTGTGGTCTCCAACAGCTCAAGCAATTCCCAAAGTCGAATGACTTATAAGCATAAACCCATCAATCAGAAGATTCTAGTATCACTTGAGAATAAAAAGCACAAGACAAATAACATTTACCTGCATATAAAGCACATCCTGCTTTTTATGTCATTGTACTCATGAAAGGTAGTATATTTAGTTAATCATTTTAACTGTATTCTATTGTTCAGAATACTCAAATAGACACTAAAATTTTCTAATTTGGATATGAGAAAAAGTAGACTGTTTGTTGATGTTGTTTTTCAATAAACCTTGGTGGTGCATTGGTTAAGTGATGGGAGGATAATTGAAAGGTGGATGATCCATCACCTTTGCATCTGCTAGCTCCTTGGAAGAAAGTTGTGGCAATCTGCTATCGTGAAAATTATAGCCTTGGAAGCCCTATGGGGCAGTTCTACTCTGCCCTACAGGGTTGCTATGTTTCAAATCCACTTAATGTCAATGTGTTTTTATGTTGTATTTTTATGTTTATTATATGCCTCCCATATGGACATGGTTAGCCACAAGATCAGGTCATTATGCAAAATTTGTGTTATGCTAGGAAGAGGACTATGTAGAGGTGGCTCAGACCCTTGAAACAGTGATGCAATTGTCACTCCTGAACTCTGGAACCCAAGACCATATTATTGGGATTATTGCTTTTATGGGACCTAGAAGGGCGTGGCTGGACTAGAGTCAGAGAGGTGGCACTGGGGCTTAGGCAACTGGTAAGCTAGGGGTGATTGCTGTCAATGGCAATTGCTGTCTATGCCCATGTAACTTGATATTCTGGCAGCCTGTTGTCACCCCACAGGCCTCCAGGCCAGGGAGAACCTCCTGGAAACAAGGAAGAACCTTAAGGAAAGATGGTTTTGGATGATTTGGAATCTGAGGCTACAGAGCTGATGAGCAACAGCTACTTGAAGAGGGGCTCAGCAACACTGGTAGTAAAAGAGAGGGGTGTAGCTGGCTTCTGCTGTAGCCTTAAGTACCATTTCTGCTACAGGACTTGGTCTCTCCTGGGTGCTTTAGTAGATGGGAAGTAGCAGCAGAAACCTCCTTCACCATTGTTTCCTTCTGGGTCCTTCTAACAACTCATGGCTGCTTTCAGAAAGGCTCTCTCAAATTTCTCAGTGTCCTCTTTCACAATAAAAACTGTGACTAGGCCCACCAAGAAGTGTTCTGCTTCAGGTTCGAGGTTTTGACATAGATCAACTAATGTATTTAACTATTAAACTATTGAGTATTAAAATGATTAACATATCCTGTTTGTAAATAGAATCATGTAGATGCATATTTTCTACTCTTCTTTTGGAATCCTGATATGGTGCTGTGGGTTAATGAGCCAGATTGCAAAGTCCTTTGAACTACAAGGTTGGTGGTTCAAGCTCACCAGATGCTCCTGCTGACCCAAAGTCGCTATGGGTCGCAATTGACTCAATGGCGCCTAACAATAATATAGTAACTTTTAGCATGGGCATCTGGTTGTCTCCTAATATTTCTTCTTGTAATATAAACATTGTTTAGTTGAAAAATGGTCACCAAGCTAAAGACATTCTTTTCTTTTGGTATCTGTTCATTGGTCCCTTGCTATCTGTGCACATCCATTCTGGTGATTATAAGGGTGTCTGAGCTAGTGGGCACCCCAGCCCCACCTTCAGAGGGTTCTACTATGTATGCACACAGATCTCCTCGAAATTTAAAGACACAGTTTCCAATTAAAACCAAACGGCCACAGCCGGCCCTGAACTGTTTACAATTAGAAAAAAGGCCTGAACTGAGATTGTGGAGTGGGACAAGCAGACAAAAGAGGAAATAGGCCAAAAATTAAATCCTAAATTATGTCAAAACTTTGACCAATAGTGGTATCTTGAAACTTCTCAGGAAGAAGAGTGAAAAGGGAAGTCCATTTCCTGATCATATCTACCTGGAGGCATTCAGAAAGCATAAAAAATAGCAAAATACATACCCATCTAAGTATTAAGGCCACAGATAACCCCTTAAGATGCCCAAAAAAGAGAAGAAGATGACCATATCTGCACATGTCCAGAAACGAGATAAAGTGACTGAGGCAAATGAGCTGGAAGTAGACCTACACTCCATACCAGAAGATGGGCAGGCTTTGGAAATGTCTGAGAGGGAATTCCTAAAAATGATTTTAAAAGGCATCAAAACACTATATAGTGCAGTTGAGAAAAATATGGAAGAAGTCAGGAAAGTGCTACAGGAACAATCAAATAAGATAGATAGAGCATTGGAAACAATTCAAAACCTACAGAAAGAGGTCCAAA
>NW_006408529.1:6726385-6734351 GCF_000296735.1 Chrysochloris asiatica
GGAGTAGAAAGCCTCATCTTTCTCCCGCGGAGCGGCTGGTAGTTTTGAACTGCTGACCTTATGGTTCACAGCCCGATTCGTAACCACTACGCTACCAGAGCTCCTTATACGTAATACATAGTGTATATAATTATGCAGAAAATTGGAAAATATGCAACATGTTTTTGCAGAATGGAAGCAAGCAAGAGTAAAGATGGCTGTGTCAGTTTAGCTATGAAAAAGTACTAGCCCAAAGGATTATATAAGAATTTAGGTATGTACCACTTTGAAACTAGAATGTACTCTGACATTGAAGAAATAGTAGGAAACTGATACTGTTTATCATCATTTATATACTAAATTATTCACTGAGATAACTACATATAAACATGTAAAATTGTGGTAGCAATGGTGCAAACTTGGTTTTAAAGAAAACAGTAATTTGTTAATGATATCCATTACTGGTATGTTTGGTGATTTAAAAAAATTATGTATTTTCCTGTAACTTACATTTCTATGTTTTTGGTTTAAAATAAATGATTTTAATTTTAAATAGAGATATAACATCTACTAAATTTGCCTAAAAACATTCCAATAGCCCTGGTCTTAGCGATGTTAAGCTTTTAGAAGAAATAATTTATCACTCTTCAGTTCACTTTGTTTTTGTTCAGTATATATGACAATGTATCAATCAATTCCATTACCCTTTTGTGGAAATTTTAATAAAGTTTAGACAAATGAGTAGCTTCAAAAACATTTTAATCCCCCATTTATTCCCTTTAAGGCTGTGTCTAATTTTGTAACTCACTCTTGACAAGGCAATGAGTCTTCTTTCCAGCCTGCTGTTAAAATATTACTTTTGCATGAAGTTCCAATTGGAATGATATGCCAAGCAATATGTTTCTAAATTCCTTTCTCTGTGAATGAAGAAGATCATATAGCTTCAAAATATTTAGCTACATAGAAGATGAAAATTTAATTTTTAAAGACTCCACATTATATTGAAAAATCAAAGCATCTCTAATGCCTTTTTAAATTAGTAAAACATTAAATATGTAGATACATTCATTGGTGAATTGAAATATTTATTTAAGTTATTATTGTAATTTTTGCTGTTGCTATTATTGAAAAATCCTATTGATGAATTTCAATGCAATAAAATTAATATAGTGAATATACAATACATTGTGTTCATGAGTTGATGTTATAAATAAATGTACATAAAAACTTTGCAAAGTAAATGTAATTTTTTTTTTTTAAGATGTTTACAAAATTATCTAATTCCATAGCTTCAGGATCCTAAAAAGTCATTGCTATTGAGTTAAGTCCAACTTATAGTGATCCTATGGGATAGAGTAAAACTGCTGTACAGTGTTTCCAAAGCGTAGTGGTTACGAATCGGGCTGCGAACCTTAGGAACAGCAGTTCGAAACCACCAGCTGAGTTCCATGGGAGAAAGATAAGGCTTTCTGCTCCTGTAAAGATTAATAGCCTGTGAAACCCTGTACAAGGTCGCTATGAGTCAGAATCAACTCCATGGCACATAACAAAAATTTACTGTCACATCTTTTTTTGCATATAACAGCTGGTGGGTTTAAACCACAGATCTTCTGGTTAGCAACCATGTGTTTAATCACTGTGCTACCAGGACTCAATAAAATTAGCTCTATTTTGGTAATTCAGAATCCTTGAAATGCTCATTGCCGTTTTTCAGGAGTCTTGCTCATCCTAGGATAAGCACTGGACAGGCAACCACAACTTCAGCAGTTCAAACCCCCAGCCTCTCCTTGGACATCTTATTCATGATTGCTATGAGTCCCTGTAGCCTTGTATTTTACCAGTGCCTTCAGTGTAGACTAGACTTCTTCCTTCAATAGCATCAGTTCTTGTTCATACTCAACCTTCTGAAATGATTAAAAGTGAACCAAATATATTTTTCTTTCTGTGATTCTGTTCATCCCTTCCAGCATTGTTCAATATTTTGCCCAAAGAATCCTTCAATATTGCAACATAGTGGAGTATTATGCAATATTGAAGAATAATGATGGATCTGAGAAATACCTTAAAGCATGGATGAAACTTGAAGATGTAAAATGAAATTAGTCAATCAGAGAAGCACAAATATCCTATGAGACCACTATTTTTAAAAATCAAGAAAAAGGTTTTCATGCTAAAAGAAACATTGGTTACCAGGGATGGGAGAGAGAACTAGTCACTGGTTAGAGGGTAGACATGTATTAAGTCGAGTGACAGGGAAGGCGGTTAAAAATGAATAATGAAGGAAAAAGAAATCACTAAAAAAAATTGATTTTTTAAAAAGAGTATGTTAGAGGTTACAAGGGACTGAAGGAGGGAGGAACAGGGAGTTCTTGCTTTAATAACGCTATGCCACAAGGAGTCCTGGTGGACAAGCACTGGACAGGGTTGTGAGGTCCATGTCTGCAGTTGCCTTCTGTGTTGTTTAAAAGAAATATTTTCAGTGAATTAGTCATTGGCCTTGCAAAATTCTATCGTGTCATATCGAGTATCTTTTCTGTCACTTCATCCATGTTTTCCAGTTAATGATCCTTCCTCTTTGTTTTCAGCCTTCACTTTTCCAATCAACAGGAATTACCAATACATATTGATTACATACTTAATAAATATCTTACTGAAGAAGTTAGTAGAATTCTTCAATTTCATCATCACTGCCTTGGCTTTAGTGGTTGGTATATACATTTGAATAATAGTGGTATTAATGATTTTTCCTTATTGTTTTCTGGATATTATTCCTATCACAGATAACATTATACTTCAGGATAGATTTTGAAATGTTATTTTTGAAAATGAATATCACTCCATTCCTTTTTAAATTTGTCATTCTTGTTATATAATACTCCATATGATTGTCAGATTTTATATGACCAATTGCAGTCCATTTCAGTTCAATGTTACCTAGGATATCGATATTTCTGTTTTCCATTAATTTTGTACAACTTCTAATTTTCCTACATTCATACTTCATACTTCCACATTTCAGTTATTTACAGCTGTTTACAGTTGTTTTTACCTTATTTTAAGTTGTGTCCCATCAGCATATAAAGGTCCTACAAACTTTACTTCTTTTGCATTATTGTACAAAACTCTGAAGAGAAAGATCTTCCTCACTCATATTTTTGAGTGCCTTAAACCTGAAGGGCTTACTTACTAGCACCATATCTGACAATGTTCAGATACTATTCATAAAGTAGTTCACTTCTCCTTTTCATAGTCTGTCTAAATCTAGAATCTCATCTAAATTCTGTCCATGGTGAATGAACCTGCTGGTACTTAAAATACTGGTAACATAGCTTCCACCTTAACAGCAACACACAAGTGACCACAGCACACAAACTGACAGACAAGTAGTGGTCTCTGCCTTGGAAACACTCATATATCTTCAAATTTATAAGGGTCTTAGGGGTACTCAGTGATTAGCTATGGCATGATATTTTATAAATTTTAAACTCCCATTCTTCAGTTTAGAAAATGTTTTAAATTTACACTGTTACAAACATCACCATCATAAAGTGCGTTAGATAGTAATTAAGTTTATCTCAAACATGCTCTTGAGAAACCTCTAAAACATTAGCATTTGGGTTGACTCTAGAAAGAACTGCTAAATGTCTCCACAGCTTTTATAATTCAGGGAGATACATCTGACCTTAAATCTTAACACTTCCTTTTCCTTTATCCACTGGGAATGAAAAGTTTAAGAACATTTAAAGTAAAGAATCATAATTCATGTTAAAATATTCCTCTCCTATTTGTCACAAGGGTTTGTTCTATTTAGTAATAGCTTCCAATAGTTAGCATTTGGCAGCAATTTAGAATTATATAAAAGATCTAGATAATATTGGATACCTTTAATAAGGATTTTTCAGGATAATGATAAAATGTTTTTTCTCTAAATAAATTAATTGAGGAAAATAGAGAAAAAGTGTTCCGTGCTCAGAACATGCTTGAAAAACAATCTAGCCACATTTTTATATATCAATTTAAAAAATGTTAAACACCACAATATAATTTTGTTGTTGTCTTTAGGTGCCATGGAATTGTTTCTGGTGAGACTCATGTGGATAGTTTTCATGTATGTTATTGGAAAAAAGTGAATTCCAATAAATCCTTGATCTTGCCCAATTCTATCATGGGATATATATGTGTCACTAAGGCCATATTTATAACTTAGTCCAATACACACTATGATGTGTTTCCTTGACCTTTTAATATGTAGAGTTACTCATCCTTCCTTTTTTGTTTCCAATTTTCACAATTCAATCACCAGTAATTATCAATACATCTTGATTTCATGTATGAGCAGTTACAAACTAAAGAAGCTGGTAGAATTTTTCAATTGCATAATTGATTTCAGTGGTTGGTACTTTAATTTGAATAATAGTGTTATAAACTGGTCTTCTTTGTAGGTAGATGGCCATTATCCTATTGCTTACAGCATTGTACTTCAAGATATATCTTGAGATCCTCTTTTAGTCAGTAAATTGATAACATTTCCCTTTAATTTCTTGTTCTTGGAGTATTAAATCATATCCAATTTGTAATGGGCAATACTTGTCCATTTCAGCTCACTAATGCTTAGAATACTTATGCATTCCATTTCATATTTGACACCTTCCAATTTTCTGGTATTCATATATCATACATTCCACATTCTGATTATGAATGCATATTTGCAGCTGTCTCTTCTCATTTTGAGTTGTCACACATCAGCAATTAAGGTCCTGAAAGCTTATTTCTATCTACATCATTAAAGTCAACTATACTTTGAGGAAGAAGTTCTTATTCCAAATTGAGGGGTTCATCTTTTGGCACTAATCAAGCAATGCCCTGCTACTATTCATGAGGTTTTCAAAGGCTAGCCCTTCAGAAGTGGTCATCCTCTCCCTCCTTGTCTGCCTCCACTAAAACTTTTCTACTATATGTGACCATGTTGGTATTTAAAATATTGGTTGCATAGCTTCTAGCAACAAAGCAACACATAAGCCACCACACTATGACACACTGACAAACATGTGTTAGATCGCATGTAATATGCAATGATAAATAGACAAGTATGGAGTGGCATAATGTTAGTCACTCAAAACAGATCTCTTAATTTCATTACATATTGGCCCTATTTTCACATACGACCATCATAGATGGCTTCTAGATTAATTTATTATCTAAAATAACACTCAACTGCACACACTATCTTACCATAGTATTTTCTTCATAGCACTAAAAAGTTTTACATGTTTAATTATGATATTATTGTTTGTCTGTCCTTGGTGCCAAAAATTTTATCTTATTCAAACATATCTACTGTGTTTAGAAGACAAACTTCCCTGTAATATGTGTTCATTAAATATATAATTACAGATTAATAATATATGAATAGAACATTGCTAGCTGAAAAAAAGGTCAACATGAAAAAAGCCCATATAGCAATCACTCATGTTCTAATTAGAGTTCGGGTTTGAGTTTGGGTTAAAGTTTGGGATAGTAATTGTCCCTGTGTGAATTTTTCTTGTGCACATTTGTCACAGTTTATTTTCTGTTTTTATTTTATTCTGTGTGGGTTTTTTCATGTGTTCTTTTCCCCCCACAACCAAGAATTTCCCACCAAGACATCTCTGTTTTAATGTTAGTATCTTCATTTATGAAAGTGGTTAAGTTCCCTAAACTTCATTTCTTTAAAATTAAGAATTTGTATCTGATAATTATGAGTTTATCAGTTTCTAAATAGCAATATGCCCCCAAGCAAAGAAATATCAACAGTTCTAGGGGAAAAAAAAATCATACATGAAAAAATCCCACACAGAAAAAAAACACTGTGATAAAGGCACACAAGAAAAATACACTCAGGGACAATTACTAATCTTAATCCTAACTCTAACCCTAACTCAAACCCTAATTAGGATATGGGTTTTTTCTGTGTGGGCTTTTCATGTGGGCTTTTTTTTTTTTTTTTATCATATGCTCTTTTTTTTCTGGTTACCATTTGATTATAATGACAAAGATAATACAGAAGATAGAGTATACTTGGGCTGTTCCTTTTAAGTGTATTTAATCAATTCTGACTCATAATGACCCTGGTGGTTTTGAACCATTGACCTTGTGGTTAACAGTCCCATAGCATATTCTACAGCACCGCACCAGGACATTGTAGTGGGGTATGTGAGGAGAAAAACAGCTTTCTACAATATTTAGGAAAACTCTCAGCTAAAGACAAAGCACCAAATTCTTGTTAATTTGTTTCCTTCCATTCCCATTTTGTCTACTATGAAATTCTGTTACATTATTCCCAGTATTAAAAGTTGATATATTGAATCTGATGTAATAAATCTAGGCAAAAAACAACAGTTAATATTGTTATACATTAAGGTGAACTCCTGGTGTGGTACTGTAGGAAAGGCACTAGACTGCGAAGTAAGAGGTCTGTGGTTCACTGATTCAAACTAACCAGCTGCTCTTAGGAAATCTTACACAAGTTGCTAAGAGTCAAAACTGACTCGATGGCAATTAACAATGACAACAACATGTTAAGGTAAATGAGGAAGACAACTTAAATAAAAACAATTTTCATTATGAATATAATGATTATTATAAACATGCTTTATTTGATCTCAGATCTTTTAAAACTTATTTTAGCATGATGATCTCTAATTATTAGCCTCTGCAATTCAATGTGTAAAGCTGGTTTTGTATTGCTACCTCATAAACTCCACAGGACTTGAAGACAATGAATATTCCGTTGTATTTTTTACTTTAGTTCTATTTTTTAATGCAATATAATTTTTATTGATTTATCAACATTGAATTTGTCTAAGTGGGCATTGTCCTTATAGAAGAAATAAATGTGTGCCATTAGACATTTAAAGAAAGAGGTAGTTTATTTTTTAAAATAGCATAACTCTGTTAAACATTGTATTGTAGATTTGGGGTAGGTTTCTTTAGAAAAAATAAAAAGGAATCAATAATGGAAAGGTAGAAGGTCTCTGGGTGGGGTAAGCAGTTTAAAATTCACTACTAACCTAACTACTGTGTGGGTTTACACTTTGAACACACATAGCAGTACAGCAGAGAAAAGTCTGGTCATCAGTTTTCATAAATATCATAAATAAGAACACACTATTGAGTAGTTCTACCTTAAAACATGTGGGATCACAGTTAGTAGGAATCAACTGGAGAGCAATGGATATTTTTTCATTTTTTAAGTATTATAAAAATAGAAATATTTCTCCATTCAGAGATGACATTATTTTATAGTCTTGTAACTAAGAAATCAGAAAGAATTTACAAAAAAGAACTTTTCCAACTAATAAATGATTTCAACAATGCTGCAAGATATAGGATCAATATACAAACATTAATTCAACTTCTGTGCAATAGCAAAGAATTATCTCAAAATTATATTAATAGTTCCAAAGGCAATAGAATAAAATATATAGAAATATTTTTTTTAAAAAAAACAGGTTTAACACTTATACTCTGAAAATTACAAAACAGTATTGTCTTATTTCTTAGGACCAGCATAACAAAATATCACAAATTTTTTGTTGATGTTGGGTGCCCTCAAGTCAGTTCTGACTCTTAGAGACCCTATGCACAAACAAATGAAACAATGTCTGGTCCTCCCATACTTACAATCATTGGTACACTTGAGATTATTTTTACTGCCACTGTGCCAGTTCATCCCATTGGAGGTCTATCTCCTTTTCACTGACTCTCCACTTTAACTAGAATGATGTCCTTCTACTGTTCTGTCCTGATAACTTATCCAAAGTATGAGAGACCAAGTCTTGTAATCCTGGCTTCTAAATTGCATTTTCTCTGTACTTCTTCCAACATAGATTTGTTTATTCTTCTAGAAGTTCATGGTACATTTAATATTCTTCTCCAACACCATACTTCAAACGCATCAATTCTTTTTCAGTCTTCTTTTTTCATTGTCCAACTTTCATATACATAT
>NW_006408529.1:6735366-6737865 GCF_000296735.1 Chrysochloris asiatica
TCCTGGAGTTTTGTCCTATTCCAATGTTTTCAGTGCACCTTGGACTTCTTCCTTCAGTAACATTGACTTTTGATCATATGCTACTTCTTTTTTGTATGTATGCATAATTTTATTTATTTGTATAATTGAGTTTGTTAAGGTTCTTGGGTCTAATGTTTTATAGTTTTCAGACATATTTTTGTTAAATACCACCCACCCATCTTGTAACTTTTAGAGACACATGTTGCCCATATAATAGAAAATTATTTGCCATTAATCTTATTGAATGTATTTTTTCATCTCATGCATTGTAGTTTACTTTTCTGGAAGTTATCTGGATTTTTTTATATTAAATGTCTTTCATGTTTCATATTAAGTTTTAGAACATACACAATGTGGTTATAATACAATTTGCCTGCTAATTCTAGCATCTGTGTCTGTTCTGCATCAATTTTGTTTTTTTAAGTTTTTATTGTGTATTGGGTAATAGTTTATAAGGGAGAACTTCAGTTTTACATTCATCTTTTCATAATTTGTTTCATTGCAATGATTACAATCCCCTCCATGCATCATTATTCAATGGCATTTGCTTCCATTCCCTCTGTTTTTGTTTTTTATATATACATCAAAGCACTCAGGAATATATAACTATTCAAACAACCAAAAGGTATACCCTAAAAACCTGCCCCCTGGCCAACAGCACACAGCCCCTCTCCCTCCCTGAGTCTAGAATCCCCAGACACTCCATCTCTGTACATCATTGTCTCTGCCTCCATCTCTGGCATTACTGCTTCCCTGGATAGGGTCCTGCACTCCACTCTTCCCCCTTGATGGTCCTAGAGTCCTCTGCTCCTGTACTGCAAGATCAACCACTCCCCTCTTTTGGTTACAACATGTCTACCTTTACATTTGCAAAATTCACAAATCAGTTCTGATAGTAATTATTAATTACTGAACCACAAGAGTCTTATCCCCATCTCCTTTCTCCAGTGCTGGCTAGATAGGTTGGAAACCACTCAGTGGAGATTCTACCTTCCCTCACACCCTCTGGAACTAGGCTCCATCTTGAAAGCTTGTAATCCTGTCACTTTGTGCATTTGTAGTACCCCCTTCCCCCCTTTTTTGGGAAGCCAGTGTTTAAGTTGCCCATCCCTGTCCACCCTGTGTACCGAGGGGGTGGGAATAGTCCTTGCAGTAAAGAATCATTCCCTCTTTTGAGCTACTATATCCATAAGTATAGGTCAAGTTCATCAAATTGCAGCAGGTTACTTTTTTTTCCCCTTTTCTTTCTTCCTCTAGTTGAGTTCTGATCATCCAGCCATTGAAGCCAGGTCAAACAGGTGCTATCTGCAAGTATGGGTGTTCTTGAGCATCTTCCCTCACTTCGTATCTGCTGGATAGTTCACTTTCTGCTGTAGTCCTCTGTGGCCATGTCCCTGTCCCTGGATCCAGGAGTCCCCAGGTCTTGCTATATTGCTGGTCAACCAGATATCAATCCTGGTGGACAAGAGTCTGTTGAACATGGTCAGAATTAGCTCAAATCTCCATTGCTATTCCCCCCCCCCCACTTCCCCTTATCAGTAGACCAATGAGGTCTCAGCAAGAACACATGTGTACCTATTTATTCTCCTTGAGTCTCAGTCTTGGGAACGGGTTTTCCCTGAAGGGACCTTACCGCTTGCTCTCCTGAGAACAGCTTGCTTGTTCTTGTGATAGTCAATCAGACTGCTGTTACTGGTTTTGATTTTTCCTGCTGGTCTTTTTTTTTTATCAAGAAGTATCTTCTGCTCTTCTAGCCATTTTAGGCTGGTCTGCTTGTCCTTTCGAGTGGAAATTTCCCACCTCAGAAGATTCTGGATGGGAATCCGGATTCCACCTATGGTATTATGCAGTACAAAGACTCCACAGAAAGCATCCTTAACTGGGCAAGTTCTAGTCCTTTTAGGTATTCCAATCAGTCATAGACTCAAGATGAGCTTACAAGGTTTCTATGGTGATGTTTCTTGCTTTCCTTTCTCCTCCCTCAAGTGTCTGTTTTACAGTAGTAGGCAAGGGAAACCAAGATTTAAAAGACAGCCAAGCATCTTAACATTATTTCCCCTCTTTTACCTATTTAAACCATGCCTCAATCCTTGTATCAAAGAGCCCTGTTGTTACAGGGTTGAGCATACATCACTATCTACCTCTGTCGCACATAGACCATGAAAACCTGCCTAAATGTTCTCCCATCTACCTTGTTCTTCCATTTCCCTCCTCCTTCTTGCATATTGCCTCTCCTCCTCCCGGCACCCAAACTATCCTGTGTCTATACCCTACCTTGTGTTCCACCTACCCTACCCTCCCTTGACCCCATTCCCTGCACCCTGATAACCAACTATTTTTTCCCCTTTTAGTGTCTGTACATTCTCTTAAGCTATTACAGTAATGGTCCCATGCAGTATTTCTCCTTTTGTGATTGACTAATTTCATTCAGCATAATGTCCTCAAGGTTCACCCATGTTATGGGGTGGCTTGTAGCTT
>NW_006408529.1:6738730-6740533 GCF_000296735.1 Chrysochloris asiatica
CACTGTTTAATTTCCTGGCTGCTGCTTCTCTGAGTGTTGATAGTTGATCCAAGAAGAATGAAGTCCTTGACAGCTTCAATCTTTTCCCCAATGATAAGAATGAGAACAAGAGGAAGATGCCCCAATGGTATGGATTGGCCAAGTGGCAGCATCGATGGACTCAAGCATGGCAACAGTACTGAGGTTAGCCCAGGATCGGGCAGTGTTTAGTTCTGCTGTGCATAAGGTCACTTTGAGTCGGTACTGACTCAATGGCACTTAACAACAACAACAACAACAATGTCTAGTGATCACGAACATTTCTGAATATGTTTGTTCGCTGCCCGAATCTCCTCCTTGGTGAAGTGTCTGTTCATGTCCTGTGACCATTTTTTAATTGGATTATTTGTCTTTTTTCTTGTAGAGGTGTTGTAGTTTACTATATATTTTAGAAATTAGTCACTTGTCAGATACTCATTGCAAAAATTTTTTCTCATTCTGTGGGTCATTCCCAGTAGTTATGTCGGATTTTTAATGCTTAAATGGATGTTGGTTGTTGTGTTATTAAGCCTACTGGGTGTCTCCTGGTGGATATGATCAGGGGATAGGCTCCCTTTTCACACGTAATGTTTAGCAGCTGTTAATGGCTCTTATCTCAATGGTGGAGTATTATGGGGTATGCTTGTAGCTTGGCTATATGGCCACGATTGCTGACTCTTCTTGGATAATGTCTGGAGCAAAAGCTCCCACCTCCCGGGAAAATGTGAGATAAAAAGCAGAAGCAATATAAAAGCAGAGACAAGAACCTCCACTTTGAAACTAAAATAAAACTGTGGCTGACTATCCAGTCACCTTGCTACATAGGCAGTGTGTTTGCACCGTAGAAACCTCAGGTAGTGGGTAGGGTTGTCTACTCGCACAGGCCCCTCCTCTAGTCACAACTGTAGAGGTGCACAGAGAGATACTGAGAAGTTAATAGGAGAGACTGTACTATTTTTGTCTCTGAAGGTCAGTTAAGTATCTGCATGTGCAGAGCGTAATTCTTGAAATAGTTGTGTATTTTTATGTTGCGTTTTTTATGGGGTATTCATATGGTTTGTCTGTCAGGCTAAACATGCTTTTTTTCTTGCTGGGTAGGCAGGGGTTAATGGTCCCACAGGCAGAAGTCAAAAGCAGCAGCCAAAGAATTTGCCCTTAGACCGATGGGGTTCTTTCTCCGTGTTCCATGGGAAAGCTGTGGTCTCAATTCTGATATTTTTTGGGTGGCACACCCACCCTCCTGAAGGCCTCCAGGCTGGGCAAAGAAGGCACAACAAGGAAGAAGATGAAAGAACATGTAGAATCCCCCCACTCTGCCTTTTGCAAATGTTGCCACACTGTTTTTAGCACTGGTTCCCTGTGCTGGTCTGGCTGTAGCCCCGCCCTCTGATTTCCTCCTGGGCCAGATGGTCACTGAGGGAGTCCCATGTCTTGACCAGTTTCTAAATCACAATGTTTTCCTTTGTACCGTGAGTTTTCCACTGGCAGTTGCAGGAAACTGATGCCCTGATCCTTATGCTAGATCCAGACACGTGAAAGCCGTGTCTCTGGGTTTTCTGCCCCTCCCCAACAGAGCCTGTCCTAACTGACTCTGCCAAACAGGAATTCCTTCCAACCATAACTTTTGATATAATAATTCTGTGTATGCCTTCCATCCTGTTTGACACTTTATGCATCATTCAGTATTTTGCCTTTCTTATTGTGTACCATGGAGTTGGTTCTGTATCATAGTGACCCTGTATAGAGTTTCCAAGGAGTATCTGATATGTTTGAAACTCCAATCTT
>NW_006408529.1:6742795-6744280 GCF_000296735.1 Chrysochloris asiatica
CCAGCAGGGTCACCCATGGTGGACAGGTTTCAGATGAGTTTCCAGACAAAGACAGACTAGGAAGAAAGAGTGACGAGCTACTTCTGAATGTTTAGTCACTATAAACCTTTTGAATAGCAGAGAAACACTGTCAGAAATTGTGCCAGTAAATGAGCCCCTCAGGTTGGAAGGCACTCATAATGCCACTGGGGAAGAGCTGCCTCATCAAAGTAGAGTTGACCATGATGATGCAAATGGAGTAAAGCCTGTGGGAGAAAAGCCCACAGGGCCTTCATTTACTGATTGCGCACAAGTCAAAATGAAGAGAAACAGCTGTAAACATCCATTGAAAATTAGAAAATGGAATGTACAAAGTATGAACCTGAGAAAATTGGTAGTTGTCAAAAATGAAATGGAACACATAAACATTGATATCTTAAGCATTAGTGAGCTGAAATGGACTTGTATTGGCCATTTTGAATCTGACAGCCACATGGATTACTATACTGGGAATGACAAATTGAAGAGAAATGGTGTTGCATTCATCGTCATAAAGAACATATCCAGATCAGTCACGAGGTATAATGCTGTCTGTGATAGGATAATATCCATGTGCCTACAGGGAAGGCCAATTAACACCACTATTATCCAAATTTACGTACCAAGCACTAAATCCAGTGAGGATGAGATAGAAGAATTCTTAGCCCATATTTACATGAACCCTAAAATCAAAATCTACCTACTAAATTCTCTAAACATATTATGAGTGTAATTGCAACTCATAACAACACTATATACAGCTTCCAAGAAGAACTTTATGGGAGTTTATGGGAACAGAAAGTCTTATTGTTCTCCCATTTAGTGGCTTGTGGGTTTGCACTGCTGATTTTTTGGTTAGCAATCCACTGCATATCATACAGGAGCACAAGAGCTTCTTGTTTGAGATGTGGTTATTAAGGGCTGTCTAGTTTGTTCCAACTAATAGTAACCCTGTATAAATTTTCAGACAAAGTGCTGGTGAGTTTGAACTGCTGAATTTGTGGTTAGCAATCCAGTCCTTATCCTACAGTGCACACTGGGACTCCATATTTAGAACTAGGATATGAAAAAATATTATCATTTAAGTCAATATGAAGTAATACAGAACTAGAGAGGATTTGAGTGTTACTCTATAAAAAAAAAATGAGATGTCTAGAGAGAGATGGAATATGGAAAACACAGTTATTTTCACATATATGTAAAGCTAATGCATTAACTATTTCCTATTACATTGCATTGCACAGAATCAATAAGTGAGGGAGAATGTTTCTCTGAGCTTCAGTGACTTTTTAGGTTTAAATTTTTATTTACATGTTTTCATTTGGGGCAACAAATGTGTATGTTGAGTTACATATTGTTGGTGTTGGTAGGTGTCATTGAGTTGATACAGACTCATATTGACCCTATGTACAGCAGAACAAAACACTGACTATTCCTGCACCAAACTCAAGCATTGCTACATTTGAG
>NW_006408529.1:6747090-6747600 GCF_000296735.1 Chrysochloris asiatica
CAATCTCTTCCATTCACCAACAGTAAACAGCATTTAACTCTATTCACTTTAACCACTGCATTTCTCCCTGTGTCTCCGCCCACCCCCATCTTTTTTCTGCCAACCTCCCTCTGGTTGTATATTTAATCATTTAAACAACTAAAGGGCACACTTTGCAAGACAGCCTCCTGCCTGCCAGCATACAGTCTTTCTTGATATGAGTCTATAGTCATCAGCTGCCCTATCTCTCCATGATATCACTTCTGCATCAGTCTCTGGTGTCACTGCTTCTCTGGTTAGGGTCCCATATTCTACTCATGCTCTTCCCTCTGTATGATCCTAGGGTCCTCTTTTCCTGGAATGTAAGATTAACTACTCTCCCCTTTTTGTTACACAACTTCTACCTTTACAGTTGTGACAATCCCACTTAGTCATGAAAACAATTATTCACTATTGAATCAAAATAATCCTATCCCCATCTCCTTTCACCTGACCCATCTAGACAAGATGAAATTATTCAGTGTTCTAATC
>NW_006408529.1:6748805-6750097 GCF_000296735.1 Chrysochloris asiatica
TTTTGATGAAATATTTCGATTCATATATGCATCTAATTTGGGGAGAGGCCCCAGTCATCTATTTTGTCTTCTGCTGTTCTTGTATTTAGTTATGTTTAATAGTGCATTTATGCCATGCATCCAAGTCCCTAGGTTTGTCCTTAATTTTTCCTCAATGATTTTTTAAAAAATCAACTTCTTATCTAGGTTTTATATTTAGATCTTGAATCTACATTGGTTTTGTTTTTGTATATGGTGTGAGATATGGGTCTTGTTTAATTTTTCTGAAAGTAGATTTCCAATTTTGCCAGCATCATTTGTTTAAGAGACTATCTCTTCCTCATCTAATGTGTTTTTGCCCTTTCTCAAAGATTATCGACTGTGTGTGATAAATCTATCTCTAGGTTCTCAATTCAGTTCCATTGCTCTATGTGTATGTCATTGGATCAGTACTATAACTGTTTTGACCACTGAGGTTGTGTAGTAGATTTTGATATCAAGAAGTGTGAGACCTTCAACTTTGTTATTCTTAAATGATGCTTGGCTTATTTAAGGTATCTTTCCTTTCCATATAAAATTAGTATCAGTTTTTCTATCTCTTTTAACAATGGTGTTAGGATCAGGATTGTAATTGTATTATAGCTGTACATTATTTATTTATTTATTTATTTTTTGCCTTTAACAAACAAATGTATTCTCTCACAGTTTAGGAGGCTAGCAGCTCAAATTCAGAGTGTCGGCTCTAGAGGAAAGCTTTCTTTCTCTTTGTTGGCTCTTGGGAAAAGTCTTTGTCTCCTTTCAGCATCTGTAGGCCCAATATTCCTTGGAGATCTCCATGAGTCTTGTCATCAGTCTTCCTCTGGATCTACAAGATTCACAGTGCAGGGATCCAAATTTCCAAAGGATACTCTCCACTCTGCCTCTTCTTTCTTGGTGGTAGCAGGTCTCTCTGAGCTCTGCTTCCTTGCTTAATCTCTTTTATATCTCAAAAGAGGGTGACTCCAGATACAGCATAACCCTGTAGATTTTATCTGGTGTCCCTAAAATCATAGAAGTGAGGAGTGACAACACATAGCATAATTAGGTGAGGGCTGGTCATATCAGATAATATCCTGGGGGGAATATTACACAGTATTATATCTCATCATGAAAGTGAAGACTACATCTTTAACTTTTGACCTACTGAGAATCTTGGTCCAGTCAAGGAGACACAAAGCCTTAATAACCACACCTCTAGACTAAAACAGACTAAAGACAAAGGCCTACTGATCTACTTTTGAAAATTAGTCAATGAAACCTCTACATATCACAAA
>NW_006408529.1:6750297-6752352 GCF_000296735.1 Chrysochloris asiatica
GTAGCAGTTGACCTTGGAGTTGGCTCAGGACTGGGCCATTGGACATGAGGTGGCTATGAGTCAGGGGTGACATAATGGCAGTTAATAACAGGAGAAAGCTCAGGTTTTATATCACTGGCTGGCAGAAAACAAAACAGTTGCCAAGCTTGGTCAAGCATAATAAGTCCACTTTAGCAGGCTACATGCCAGAGAGACCAGGTGGCTTCTTTGGGGTTGGACACTCCCAGATGTTGTTCATTAAGTACTCAGTACACACCATCCACTGAACTTAATTGTGTCATCTCTTTCATCCCCCCAGTATCTCTATGAGGAAGGATCTCCATCTGTTATTTCTGAGCTACTCCTCTTCCTCACCTTTTCTCACCTGCCTTCCTCTTTTTTCTTTATTTTTTTTGAATGTTTTATTGTGAATTATGTGATTGTTTACATGGGAGAACATTAGCTTTACATTCATCCTACCATATGTCGTTTAATTGCCATGGTTATAATCCCCTCCATGCATCATCAACCAACCAAAGGGTATACCCTGCAAGCCTGCACCCTGGTTGTCAGCACACAGCCCCTCTCCCTCTATGGGTCTAGAGTCCCCAGCTGCTCCATCTCTCCATGTCATCATTTCCTGCCTCCATCTCTGGCATCACTGTTTCTCTGGGTGGGGTCCCTCCCTCTGCTCTTCTCCCTTGATAGTCCCAGGGACCTCCGCTCCTGGGTATAGATTGTTTTTGGTAGTATTCACATTTTCACAATGTTAAATCTTCCAATCCATGAGCATTGTTAATTCTTAAGTTTTTCAAGTTTCCTTTTGTTGCTTTTCATATTGTTTTATAGTTATCTTTGTATGGGTCTTTCTTCTGGCTAGATTTATATCGGATGTGCTTGCAATTGATATTGTTTTCCTGATTTTTTTTCAGTGCTGTTTTTATTATTGTAAAAGAATCAGACTGACATTGTATGCTGATTCTGTACCCTGTCATTTTGCTAAAACTTGCAGTAAATTCCAATAATCTGAAAATATAATGTTTTATTCCTTCTTTGCCAACTTGGATGACTTTAATTTTCCTTTCTTGGCTTATAACTAAGGTTCAGACTTTTAGCTTAATGTTGAGTAGGAGCGATGATAAAGGACATCATTTTCTGGTTCCTGTTTGCAAAGAGTATGCTTTGAGTTTCTCTCCTTTGAGAGTACTATTGGATATTGATTTTACATATATGCACTTAATTGGAGAAATTTCACTTAAATTCCTATTGTGTTGAGTGTTTTTTTAACAAGAATGTATTGTGGATTTTGTCAAATGCCTTTTCTGCACCCATCAATACCACCATGTGGTTATTTTCCTTTGTTTTTACTTGTGTGGTGGATTATGTTGATTGTTTTTCTAATATTGAACCATCCTTGCATTGCAGGTATGAATCCCAATTTTATTATGTTAATGTCATTAAATTATATCAACTAGGATTTTGTTGAGAATTTTTGCATCTATGTTCAAGAGTAATATTGCTCTGATTTTGTTTTTTAGTGATGTCTTTGCCTGGTTTTACTATGGGGGCTATGTTCACTCCATAAATGTATTTCAGAGTTTTCCATTGTTTTCTATGATATGGAATAGTTTGAGTAGAATTGGTATCAGTTTTTCCTGAACGTTTTGTAGAATTCACCAGTAAAGCCATCTGAACGTGGACTTTTTTTTTATAGGGAGTTTTTTTAAAAAGAGCTAATCAATTTCTTCTTTTATAATAGGTCTATTCATATTTTTCACTTCCTTCTGTGTTAGTTTAAGTAGGTCACTTTTTTTTTTTTAAGTATCTATTTCTTCAAGGTTTTCAAAATTGTTGAAGTATAATTCTTGATAATATTGTTATTATCCATTTTATTTTCTCTGCATCATTTCTTATACAAGTTATTTGTATGTTATTCTTATTTTCTTTTGTTAAGTGTGCCAAAGGTTTGTTTATTTTATTAATCCTTTCCAAAAATCAACTTATCTTGTTGATTCTTGCTATTCTTTTTCTGTTTTCTGTTGCATTTATTTCTGCTCTAATTTTTTTTTTTTTTTT
>NW_006408529.1:6752809-6780190 GCF_000296735.1 Chrysochloris asiatica
TTTTTTTTTCCCTTAGTCTTCCATGAGATTAATAGCCCAACTTGTAACCATTACACTATCAGAATTAATTATTGTCACTCTTAGATTTTCACAAAAGTTTCTTGGCATATGTAGATTAACATGGTAGTAGATGCTCTGGTAGCATAGTCATTATGAATTGGTCTTGTAACCTCAAGGTCAACAGTTCAAAACTACCAGCTGTTCCATGGGACAAAGAAGAGTCTTTCTGCTCCCATAAAGATTTACAGCCCCAGAAACCCTGTGCAGGGTCGCTATAAGTCAGAACTGACTCCACAGTACTTAACAACAAGTATGATGATGAAGTCCTTGTGTGGTGGCATTGTAGGCTAAGCACTAAACTGTTAACTGCAAGCTTGTCAGTTAAATTCCACGTGTAGCTCCTCAGAACTGCTGAGGAGATTCACTATGAGTCATAACCGACTCAACAGCACCTAACAACAACAACATCAGTATGATAATAATCCAGAACAAATGGGTAAGTGTTCAACTATTAGTAAAAACATTGGTGTCTTGAACCAAAATTAAGTGCCTCAGAAGAAGAGTATGGTGATCTGCTTCAAAAAGGTGACAGTCATAAAGCTACATAGAGCTGTTCTATTCTTTGAACCTGGGGTTGTCATGCATTGGACTGAACTAAACACTAACTAATAACAATAGAAAGAATTAGCAAAAGATTAAACAAGAGAAAGAAAAGAAAGAAGGAATGAAGTGGGGGACAGAGTAAAGAAAGAAGAGAAGGCAGGGAAGAAGGGATGTAGGAAAGTAAGTAACAATAAAGGAAGGAAGAGGAAAGGAAAAAAAAGGAGGGCAGTCATTGTGAAACTCTTATGTGCACCTCAACTAGAACATAAAGATTTTTCAACCTTTTTACATAAGCATCATTAAAATTATAGATTGCAAAACAAAAACTGATTTTGTAAAAAGAAGAAAACATTAAGAAGCATTGATGTTAATGGTTTTGTGTTTTTGTCTTAATTTATATTATACACTTTATATTTTTGAATATTAAAATAATACTAGATAATTTATATGAAAAGTTTCCCCATAGACATCACTTTTCAAAAGTATTTGGCAATTAAAAGTCCACAAAGACAATGTTCTACATCGTACTTTGGTTTGTAGTGACTGCCGTCCTAAAAGCTTATAAGCAGCTCTCTAAGGTACAACTATTGTTCTCTTTCTGTCCTAGTAAAGAAGAGTGAAGGAAACAAACTATACATGGAATAAATTCATCCAAATGGCTAATAGATCTTGCAAATCTAAACCTTCTTGTCCCCAAGTCCAGAAACTATGGTGCCTAACTCCACTGCTAACAATTCTTAAAGTGTTCATATTGGAAGGTCCTTGAAAAAATAAGAGAAAAATATGGAACAAGACTGAAACTCATAATGAGACCAAATGCTATATAAGAAAATATTATCTTCTAAACATAAAATGGAAGAATTTACCTTTATGAAATAAATTAAATTAATTAATAGAAAAATAAGATAACTATAAATTTAACATCTGAATGGATGCTAAAAAAAAAAAAACTCACATAAAAGCATAGGGTACTATAAATTCCCCTCCTTGAAAAAATTTTCACCTAACAATAATAGATTAAAGCTGCTTTTAAATAAAGGTTATGGCTTCTGAGCTATTCCATAGTCATAAAATATCAGAGTGACATATTTTCCAGACTTATTTAGTGAGGTGAGTAAATAATTTGATGATTTCTGGTCAAAATCCTGGGGACATAAGCATTTTTCAGCTTCTATATGATATTTTACATCTATCATTAAAGCCAATGAGGATGAAATAGAATAATTCTACCTACTTTTTTAATCTGAAATTGATCAAACATGCAATCAAGATGTATTGATCATTACTGGTTATTGGAATGCAAACGTTGGGAGCAAAGAGGAAGGATCAGTAGTTGGAAAATATGACCTTGGTGATAGAAATGATGCTGGAGAATGCATGGTAGAATTCTGCAAAACAAATGATTTGTTCATTTCAAATACCTTCTTTAGACAGCATAAGAGACGACTATACACATGGACCTCACCAGATGGAACACATAGAAATCAAATTGACTACATCTGTGGAAAGAGAAGATGGAAAAGCTCCATATCATCAGTGAAAACAAGGCTAGGGGCAGACTGTGGAACAGACCATCAAGTACTCATATACAAATTCAAACTGAAGCTGAAGAAAATGAAAACAAGTCCATGAGAGCCAAAATATGACCTTGGATATATCCCACCCGAATTTAGGGATCATCTGAAGAACAGATTTGATACTTTAAATACTAAGACTGAAGACCAGAAGAGTTGTGGGATGACATCAAGAACATAATACATGAAGAAAGCAAAAGTTATTAAGAAGACAAGAAGGAAGAAAAAGGTCAAATGGATGTCAGAAGAGACACTGAAACTTGCTCTCCAGCACAGAGATGCTAAAGCAAATGGAATAAATGAGGAGTTCCAAGAACTGAACAGAAAATTTCAAAGATCAGCTCATGAAGATAAAGCCAAATATTACAACAAAATGTGTAGAGATCAAAAGGAAGAACATGCTTAGCATGAAAAATGGTAGTGCTAATTTCTCTTCCATGTAAGCATGTGGATATTATTCTATCGTAGACAGTGCTGTAATTTATGACAGATCCTGACATGTTCTTTTTGACAATGAATGTGGTGTCATTCATCTTCAATTTATCATTTCTGAGTAGTAAACCATGTGATTTTCAGATTCAAAATGGCCAATACCAGTCCATTTTAGCTCACTAATGTGTAGGATGTTGATGTTTTTGCATTCAATTTTATTTTTGTCAGTTTTCCATTTTTTAGATTTATACTTTTTACATTTCATGTTCTGATTAAATATATATATACTTACTATGGGAAAAGGAATCCTGGATTAACGTGCTAGACTGTAATGTCAGTTTGAACCACAAAGTCGGTGGTTCAAGTTCACCAGATGCTCCTTGGAAACCATGTAAATGATCATTAGGGATCAGAACCAACTCAATGGCACTTAACAACAGCAACTATGGAAAAAAGTGGCAGTTATTATTATTACTTAGAAACATTGGAAGTTACATGCTTATACAGCAGAATATATTTTAGGCCTGCAAATGCAAGGTTTTAAATGAATGTGTTTAAAAATAATTATGAATTGTTATTTTAGCTATATATTGCGTGACTATATTTTAATGTGGTAGGTAAAAATAAACTATTCATCAAATTATCACAGTAGAGCTTGAGAGGTTGTAAAATCTGCTCCTTCCTAACTGTAATCAGTATAATGTGAGTTTATAATGAAACTCACTCAATGAAAATGTCCATTTTTGCATTAGGCTGCTGCATCTGCTGTGTGCTTCAGAGTCAGTTCCAACTCATACTGGCCCTGTGTAGGTTTTCTGAAGCTGTAAATCTTTATAGAAGCAGAAAGCCTCAACTTTTACCCCCAGAGGGACTGGTGGATTTGGACTACTGAACTTGTAGTTACCAGGTCAATGCATAACCCACTATGCTTGGGAGGCAGGGTATGTGCATAGTGTCTTTATTGCACAATGCAAGCAGTTCTGGTGTGGTGCTGTAAGACAAGCATTGGTTCACAATGTTGTTTAAATCACAAAGTTGGTGGTTCAAATCCACCAGCCTTGAGACCATATACAGAGTTTTTGTGTGAGAGGATAAATTGGATGGCAGTTAAACAAGTGTTTCTGACATCATCTATATCTGTCAGTTATTTACTGAGTGTGGAAAAATATCATTTCTACAGTTTAAACCTTTAGAAAATCATTAACTTGCTTAAACTTTGCTAAGTAAATATTATAAACTAGAATAGCAATTGTACATATGCTGAAGCTGAAGAAAATTAAAACAAGTCCACAAGAGCCTAAATATATCTTTGGAGAAATGTCGTAATTCTAAAATCTGAAAGAACCAGAATATACTGGTTGAATTTGTTCATCAACCAAGAAAAACAAAAACAAAATGATTAAAAACTAATGAAAATCATCAGTTTTTTAGTAATTAGAAAGGAAAAAAATAAAATAATCAATAACACAGTTTGGGAAGTGGGGATTGAGAGTTGGGAATGGTAAAATAGGTTTACCCTAATCATAGATGAAACTCTCCCTAATGTTAGATTAAATAATAGATTAAAGTAGAACTCAATCTACTTCCTAGATATAAATTTTTTTTAAATCACTTATTGATACAGTATTCATTCACAAACCATTGGAAAGTTATATTCAAACCTAAACTAGGATCTAAGATATTAGATGATCTTAAAGAGTCTGGTTTTTTAGAAAGAAAAGGGTGTATTCTATAGCTCTGATAAATCATTATACCAATTTAAAATCACACAGCCTATTTCTTGTGCATTAGCAAAGTGTTACCATCATTATATCAATCTTTTAAATAGATCTTATTATTAAGTGCTCTCAAGTCATTTCTGACTCAAAGCAACACTCTATAGGTTTTATGAGGCTATGAATCTTGGGTGGAGCTGAAAGGCTCATCTTCTCCTGTTGCAAGGCTGGTGGACTCAAATTTCCCACCTTGTGGCTCACAGTTCAATGCTTATCCTAAAAAGCCACAATGCTCCCATATACAATATTAACAAGTATTAATTTATACCTCTGCAAGAATTATAAGTCTAACAACTACCAAGTAATATATGTACTTCCTAGATACTATTTATTTCTTCCTTTTTTTTTAATAAGGGAAGATATTAATTTAATTTTTAATTTATTAAATCATTTTCCTGGAAGTGTCTAAGACATCTGAACCTGTATGATCCTCAATGGGGGGCTTAATCAAAGAGGTTATTGCCTAGAAGATTATTATGAACACTCAAGGCAGTTTGAGTTTCAAGTACATTTTTTCAGGTCATTGGTTCCTACCTGAAGTAATCTCTCTGAAGTTCAATTCTGGGCAGCAAAAAGAGAAAGTGTATCCCTTTTCCCATTGGTAATCAGAACTTAATTGATCTCAGCAGATTTACTAATTACAGAGGTTACCTCAGGTAAGTCATCTATGCCTTCATCTGTGGAATTTCGCTGTCGTAATAAGTATTTTAGAAACTATACTCAGGTGGTGGAAACCCTCTTCCTTATGCATAAAAAAAAGAATTATTATAGCTTGTTTGAAAAATAATATATTTGAATTTAAGTAGAAACCTACAAATAAATGAACACTATGAATTTTAAGAGCTGAATATTTTGATTTTGTGAGTAATTAAAAGAAAACACAGTATTTTAGTAATTAAATATTGTTCATGGAGTCCTGGTGTGGCACTGTGGGCTAATGCATCAGATTGTAAAGTCGTTTGAACTGCAATGTCGATGGTTGAAGCTCACCAGCTGCTCCTTGAAACCCTTTACAATGTCACTATGGGTCAGAATTGACTCAACAGCACTTAGCAACAACAAATACATTAATGCTGATGTGATAACTTTTTTTGTGGATTGAGTGCTTTATATTGCTCAGTAGAATAGATATATCATGACAATATATAGATTTTAAGTAGAAGAGCAAGAAATTAATGAGAAAAATGGCATTAAAAAACTTTTGTTTAACAAATCATGAATATATTTCGATTTTACCACAGAAATAGTTATATAATAATAGATATGTTATTGTTGTTAGGTTCCATTGAGTTGGTACCAACTCAGAGTAATCTTATGCACACCAAAATGAAACACTGCCTATTATTGTGCCAACCTCACAATCATTGGTAAACTTGAGCCCATCACTGCTGCCACTGTGACAATCCTCCTCATTGGAAGTCTTCCTCTTTTTTTTTTTCAACCCAATACTCTAATAAGCATGTTGTCCTTATCCAGATATTGGTCCTCCTGATAATGCATCCAAAATATGAGAGATGAAGTCTGGCCATCCTGGCTTCCAAGGAGCATTCTGTTTGTACTTCCTCCAACACAGATTTGTTTGTACTTTTGGTAGTCCACAGTACTTTCAATATTCTCCTCCAACTCCATAAATCAAATGCATCAGTTATATTAAGATCTTATTTACTCTCCAACTTAAACATGCATACGAGGTTATTTAAAATACCAAGGCTTGAGTCAGAAGCACCTTAGTCCTCAAACTGACAGTTTTGCTCTTGAACACTTTAAAGAGTTCTTGTGCAGCATATTTGTCTAATGCAATATATCTTTTGATTTTTGACTTCTGCTTCCATGAGTGTTGATGGATTATCTGAGCAAAATTAATTCTCTGACAGCTTCAATCTTTTCTCCATATATATGGATATTCTTTACTGGTCCAGTGGTGATAATTTTGTTTTCTTTACATTGAGGTGTAACTCATACCAAAGACTGTGGTCTTTGATCATCATCAGTATTATTTTAAGTCTTCTTCACTTTCAGCAAGTGAGGTCGTATCTTCTGCATATTGCAGGTTGTTAATGAGTCTTCCTCTAATCCTGATACCAGGTTCTGATTCATATAATCCAGTTTCTTAGATTATTTTCTCAGTACACAAAGTGAATAAGTATGGTGAAAGAATACAACTAATGTGCTAACATTTCCCAATTTTAAATCAGTTTTCCCTTGTTTTGTTCAAATAACTGTACTTTGAACTCTGTACAAGTTCCTCATGAGCACAATTGAGTGTTCCGGAAAATTAATTTTCCACAATGTTATCCATAGCTTTTCATGATCCACACAATAGAAAGCTTTTGTGTATTCAATAAAGCACAGGTAAACAGATATTTGTTATTCTCTGCTTTTAGCCAAGATGCATCTGAAGTCACCAATGCTATCCCTTGTTCCATATCCTTGTCTGAATCTGGCTTGAACTTCTCATAGTTCTCTGTCAATATACTATTCTAACCATTTTTGAATTATCTTAGCAAAAATTTATTTGCATGTAATATTAATAATATAGTCCAATAGTTTCTGCATTTTTTTGGATCATCTCTCTTTGGAATGGACACAAATATGGGTCTCTTTCAATCAGTTGACCAGGTAGCTCTTTTCCAAATTTCTTGGCATAGATGAGTGAGAGCTTCCAGTATTGCATTAGTTTGTTGAAAGATTGTAATTTGCATTTGATAAATTCCCAGTGCCTTGTTCTTTGTCAATGCCTTCAATGCACCTTGGACTTCTTCCTTTGGTATCATTGACTCTTGATCATATGCTACCTCTTGATATGGTTGAGCACTGATCACTTCCTTTTGGTACAATGACTCTGTGTATTCCTTCCATTTTCTTTGGATGCTTTCTTCATCATTCAATATTTTGCTCATAGGATTTTCAATACCACTGGTTGAAGCTTTAATTTTTTTCTTTAGTTCCCTTAGATTGAGAAATGCTGATCGTGCTCTTCCCTTTTGATTTTCTAACTCCAGATCTTTGCACATTGTGTTATATGATTTGATTTGTCTTCACAAATGACTTTGACATTTTCTATTCAGCTCATTTTACCTCCTAATTTCTTTCGATTACTTTAGCATCTCTACCCTGGAAAGCAAATTTCAGTATCTTCCAACATTCATTTTGGTCTATTCTTAAATGACCTTTTGCATTTTTCCTGTATGATGTTCTTGATGTCATACCAAACTCCTCTGGTCTTCGGTCTTTAAAGTCTATTGCATCAAATCTGTTCTTCAGATGATCTCTAAATTTAGGTGAGATATGTTCAATATCATATTTTGTCTCTTGTAGATTTGTTTTACTTCTGCTTCAGTCTGAACTTGCATATGAGCAATTAATTGATGGTCTGTTCTACAGTCTGCCTCTGATCTTATTTTGGTTGATGATAAGGAGTTTTTCTGCCATCTCTTTCTACAGATATAGTCAATTTGATTTCTGTTATTCCATCTAGTGAGGTCTATGTGAATAGTCAACTCATATGTTGTTTTCAAAAAGTATTTGCAATGAAGTCATTGGTCTTGCAAATTCTATCATGTGCTCTTCAGCATCATTTCTATCATGAAAGCCATATTTTCTAACTACTCATCATTCCTTTTTGTTTACACACTTTGCATTCAATTCACCAATAATTTCTTTTATTACCTGTCTAATTAATTAAAGACTGAAAATTTTAGTAGAATTCTGAAATTTCATCATCACTGGGGGTAGTGGTTAGTGCATAAATTGGAATAATATTTGTATTAACTTGTCTTCCTAGTAGGCATATAGATGTTATCCTATCATGTACAGTGCAGTACTTCAAGATAGACCTTGGTGTGCTCTTTTTGATAACGAATGTGCTGTCATTTGTTTTCAGTTTCTCATTCCATATAATTGTCAGATTCAAAATAGCCAATAAGTCCATTTCAGCTCATCAATGCCTAGGATATTAATGTGTATGTGTTCCATTTCATTTTTGATCACTTACAATTTACAATTAATTGTCCAAGATTTGTACTTCATACCTTCCATGTTATGATTATTAATGGATGTTTGCATTCATTTGAATGCTTGAATCACGTCCCATCTTCAAATGAAAGTCCTGCAGGCTTTACCCATTCTCATCATCGCTGTCAACTCTACTTTGAGGTGGCAGCACTTCCTCAATTATATTCTGAATGCCTTCCAACTGAGAGGCGCATCTTCTGGCACTGCATCTGACAATATTCTGGTGCTCTTCATGCTTCATTAGTCAATATTCTGGTGCTATGAGACAGTTTTCCATGGCTATGCATAAGGTTTTCAGTGACTAAATATTCAGAAGTAGTCCATCTCTCCTTGCTTTTCTGTTTGAATCTGGAAGCTCAGCTGAAAGCTGTCCACCATGGGGACATTTCTGGCATTTAAGATACTCATGGCATTGTTTCCAGAATCACAGCAACATGCTAGCCACTACAGTAAGACAAACTGGAAGATGAGTGGTGGAATAATAGGCATAGATTTTCAATAATTCATTATAATACGATTTACTTTTACTAACTGCACCATCAGATAATTATTAATATGATTAAAACACCAAACTCATCTGTCAATTTCTTGCATTGTGGTGGCTTGTGTGCCTCTCTGAAACTGGAAGCTATTCCACTGTTATTTAGATACCAGCAGGATTATCCATAATGCGCAGCTTTCAATGTAACTACCAGATTAAGACAGACGAGCAAGAAGGAGAGGCCGAACATGTCTGAATGAAACAACTGAAAAGCTTATAACTGGCTAGGGAACATTTTCAGATACAGTGCCAGAAGTTGTGTCCCTTAGCCTGAAAGTCTCTTAAAATACAACTAGGGAAGAATTACTTCCTTAAAGGAGAGCTGATCTTACTGAGAAGGAGTAGACAAAAGCTCTAGGCACCTCTCTTTGGTTATGTGGTACAACTCAAAATGATAATCAGTTGCCACATCTATTAAGCATCTGAACTTGGAACGTATAGAGTATTTATCTAGGAAAATTAGAAGGGGTCAAAAAGGAAATGGAATGTATAAAATCAGCATCCTAGGTATTAGTGAGATCAAATGGACTTCTACTGCCTATTTTCAATCCATTCCAAAAATCATATGAGACACTACACCTGAAACAACCAATTAAAGAGGAATGGTGTTGTGTTTATCATCAAAAAAGAGCATTTGAAGATCTATCTTGTAGTACAATGCTGTCTATAATAAGGTAATAAATATACACCTACAATGAAGACCAAATTTACACACCAACTATGCTAGTGATGATGAAATTGAAGAATTCTTCCAACTTTTTTGTCTGAAACTGATCAAACATGCAATCAAAGGATGCAGTGACGATTACCAGTGATTGAAATGGGAAAATTGGAAGCAAAGAGGAAGGCTCAGTAGTTGGAAAAAGTGCTGAGGCTCACATGATAGAATTTTCCAAGACTAAAGATTTATTTGTTACAAATGTATTTTTTAGACTACATTGTCCCTCACCAGATGAAATACAAAGGAATAAAATTAACTACAATTAACCATCGTGGAAAGAGACAATGGAGAAACTAAAATTCATCAGCCAAAATAAGGCCAGGGGCTGACTATGGAATAGGCCATCAGATGCTTCTATGCACGTTCAAGCTAAAGCTGAAGAAAATTAAAACAAATCCACAAGAGCCAATATATGACATTGAGAACATCCCACCTTAATTTAGAAACCATCTATAGAACAGATTTAATGTATTTGACACTAACGAATGAGAAGGAAAGGAGTTGTGGGATGACATCAAGAACATCATCCATAAAGAAAGCACAAGGTTATTAAAGACAGAAATGAAAGAAAAGACCAAAAAAGACAAAAGATAAAGAGGAAGAGTCTAAATGAGATTGATTAAAATAGTAGCAGCAATGATGGATTCACATACACCAGTGATTGTGATGATGGTACAAAACTGGGTAGTGTTTCATTCCAATGTATACAGGATTGCTATGAATCAGAACTGATTCGACTGTACCTAACAGCAATTAAAATTAAAAATTAAAAAACAATCGAAGAAGGAAACATCACCATCCTGTCATTTTTGACTCATAACAACCCTATGTACTATATATTAGAACTGTTTTTAGCATTTCCAAGGCTATAAATTCTTATTGAAGCAGATTGTCACATCTTTGTTTTGTAGTAGCTAGTGGGATTCTTATTGAAGCAGATTGCCACATCTTTCTTTTGGAGTAGATGGTGGGTTTGAAATGCCAATTAAGTGGTTAGCAGCTGAATCTTAACCACTATACAATCAGGGTTCCTATTATTGTAATTAATCAATGCTTACTATTTTAGCAGTTATCAAATGCAAAGGCAAATCATACCCTTCCATATTTTTATTCTAATGTACATATTGTGTTAGGCTACTAGGGCTGCAGTAACAAGTTACAACAAAATAGATACAACTGAATTTGATTGTCTCACAATTTGGAATATTGAAAGTCCACAATGAGCATGTTGCCCATCATGATTTCATCTGAGGCTTTTTAGCCTCTGTTTTAGTTTCTGGTGGCTCCAGACTTTCTTGGTTTGCTGCAGCATCATATGTGTATCTCCTGTCTCCCCATTTCTATGCATCTTCTTTTTATAGAGTTGCTACTTATGTACGACTAAAGGACCTTGGTAGCGTAGTGGATTATGAGGAGGGCTGCTAACCACAAGGTCAGTAATCATTCACAGGGAGAAAGTTGAGGCTTTCTGCTCCTGTAAAGATTTACAGCCTCAGAAACCCTATATACAGGATCGCTATGAATCGGAAATGACTCAGTGTCTCACCACCATGTAGGATTAGGGCCCAACTGACTCCAAAATGAACTCCTATTATCTCCATTGATAACATCTTCAAGAACCTATTTCTAAACAAGGCCAGTTTTACAGATACTTGGAATTAGGGCTTCACCATACCTTTTTTTGAAGCACAATTCAATTTATAATAGTTATATACCTAATTAAGGAGCTCTGGTAGTGTACTGGTTACGAATCGGGCTGCTAACCTCAAGATCGGCAGTTTGAAACTACCAGCCGTTCCGTGGAGAAAGATGAGGCATTCTGCTCCTGTAGAGAGTACAGCCTCGGAAACCCTGTACAGGGTCACTATGAGTCGGAACCGACTCTAATAAAAAATGAAATTTTAAACTAGAGGTATTCTGTGTTTTATAAGTATACAGTGTTAATACATACTTATCAACAATAACAACAACGTATACCTAATTATTTCGGAAGTATTTAAATAATTGATGTTTTATGTTTCTATTTATTATTATCAATGTGGCACTGTATTAGATTTTAAATTACATGGGCGGTGTTTCAGGTCCTACACAGTGTTGCTGTGAGTTGGAATCAACTTGGTGTCACTTAACAGCAACAACAATTTCGGTTTAAGTTGTTCTGTTTATACTCTACTTGATTTTGGATAAGAAAAGAAGGCTTTAGTTCAATATAAAATTGTACTTTATTTCTGATATTTTAGTTTTTTCTGAAATAATTAAATGTGAGCACTTTATATCTTTACTTTTCCCCACAATTTATGAAACCCTCCTAATCATGGGGTTAAAATTTTGTTATGCAAGCATATAAGCATATGTTATTTTGGTTTCACCAAGAGGTCACATATTGAATTGCTTTACAAATGATGTTTTTTGCACAGAAAATTGTATAATTATTCCCCCTAAATCCTAAATGTTTTTAATTTACATATTATCTTATAGTCACATATGAGAATAAATTGCATGTAGAATAAAAAAACTTGTACCATATTTCTCTGTCAAATATATATGAATGGGCTTCAGAAAGTTTGTGGCTAAATCCCATTATCTTTTAATTCCATTTTTCATGAATTTTTGAACCCCCCTATAGGCAGAAGAATTTCTATCTAGCCTATAATTACTATAATTACAGATGTCAGGCACAATTGTGCTGTGTCTGCATATTTACACACACAAGCTGTACAGAGTTATAGAAACAAATCCATATTTTAATAAAAAAATGAAATTTTAAACTAGAGATAGGCTGTATTTTATAAGTATACAGTATTTATAGGCAATTTACGCAAGTCATGGTGTGGCTCTGTAGGATAAACACTGCACCACAAGGTTGATTTGAACAGCAAAGTCCCGTTCAAATACACTAGTCACTCCTCAGAAATCCTATACAGAATCGCTTTTTGATACAACTAACTCGATGGTACTTAACAATAACAAACAACAAAAGTAATTAATAAATTATTAAGTCAGTCTAGACCATATAAATGAAGACAAAGAAACTCCTACACTAACTTAGGAGAAAAAAAGAGAAATCGACAGATATTCATAACAAAAAATCCCCAAATATCAACCATAATTAATTCTAAGACATAACAAATGCCATCTCTCTCACCATTTTCTATATTCATAGGCACGTTAATCCCATGGAGATCTATATGGAGGCTCCAGTATTTTATTGGCTCATCTTATTAACCTTTAATAAATGAGTTTTCCACTTTGGCAATAATTCCATATCATAAATAAGAGTGATTTTCCTTAAATCCATTCTAAAACCACTCACTATCTCCATGCTTGACTTAATGTCTCTGGGATATATGCCTACTGCTGGAGGTAGGCCATAAGGCCAATTTCACTAAACACACATAAAATTAGAGAAGACAAGTGTGTTTCCCAAAGAGAAATTGGAAAGAAATTTCAAGAATATGAAAATGTACTTCTGTAGGTATTATATATAGTCTAGACCTATACTACTCAACATAAACACATACATTCTTCTCCATACTTCAATTAAAAAAAAGAAAAAATACAATGACAAGCGTAACAAATCTGTTTCGTAAACAACTGAAAGATATCATGTTCAGTTAAAACTCTTGTCCAGTTACTGCATCCTGGCCCAAGTTGTTGTTGTTGTTAAGTACCGTGGAGTCGGTTCCAACTCATAGTGACCCTGTACATGGTTTCCAAGGCTCATCTTTCTCCCGTGGAATAGCTGGTAGTTTCAAACTGCTGACCTTGCAGTTGGCAGCCCGACTCATAACCCCTACACTACCAGAGCTCCTGTTGGCCCAAGTTAGGAATCTCTACATGATGATTTTAATTGATTATGTCAGATTCAGAGGAAGCCACTCAGACAAAGAAACCCTTGATTAAATAATACAATTATCCACTACTCAACCACATTTGTTTAAGGATAGCATTGTTTTTTTGTTGTTGTGTCATCAAGTGGGTTCCAACAAGTACTAATAAAATGCCTTTTTTTTTTTTAAAGAGTAAGTAGAAACAACATAGATTAATCATTTGTCTATAGCATCAATGACATCCTTTGGGTAAAGAAGAACAAAGACTCTGAGCCCTGCAGATGAAGTGATTTTCTAAAAAAAGTCAATATAGTTTACCCAAGTTTCTTTACAATGAGGGGTTTTCTATGTTCATTATTCTTTGTGTCTTTTCTGAGTAAACATTAAGTGTTCTTCTGCAATGGAGTATATTCACTGCATTAATATTTAATTTATTAATTAGTAATTATAGTATGGGTTTAGAGCCTTGAAAATCTAATTTGTTACTGAGAAATTAAAAGCACTATTTTTTTAAAAACTTAGGTTTATGCAGAAAAAAATTAAAAACCTTGTGTTTAATTTCATTATCATTATTTTTAAAGTTAGCAATCCCATGGATCTCTGATCAGTGCCAAAGACAACATAATCCAAGAGAAGAAATGGGGTAGTTCTTCATTTAGCAATGTATCTATTATCTGGTCATTCCCCTAGCTCTCAGTTCAATGGAATCTGACTCAGGGTCACCTTTTAATTAGCTTGGAAAGTGAAGGCATATTCAATCCATCATTCATTTTAGGATGCATACAAATTTCTGGTCTTAAACATAGGACCAGACAGTGTTTAATTCTGTTTTGTATAGGATTATTATGACTTGAACCATCTCAAAGACACCTAGAAACACAAAAAATCAGTATAGCAGAAAGATTTTCAATATCCTTAACCTGTCCCCCATTTCTCCTTGCTTCTCTATCCCTTTGAATCTTCCAATATATAAAATTATCTGACTTTCAGCATTAAATTACATTTGGTTTTGTGTGGAAATGATCTTTTCCTTCCTTTCAACTATCAGATGGACAGAATTTCATAACTTTTTTTTTCTTAAAGATATTAATGTGGTGTACAAGAAATAACAAATATACTTGAATATCTTGAGATATATCCAGCAAATATGCTTTATATCTGGATCATTTAAACACTTGGATTAATTTCAACATGCAGTAACTAAATAGTAAGCTGTTATATTGTTATTGTACTAAAAGAATCGCAAACTTCTCACCCAAGATGAGGCAATATACTCTTGCTCATATCCAACTTCATTGAGACAAGTCCATGTTTTATGGCCTCTTGTTTGAGTCCTAAGGAAATCAGGTAGCGTAGTGGTTATGAGTTGGAATGCTAATCTCAAGGTCAGCAGTTAAAAACTACCAGTGGACAGTTCCTGTGAAGATTTACAGCCTCAGAAGCCCTATACTGGGTTACTATGAGTCAAAACTGACTCCACGGCACATAACCACCACCACCACAATTTGAGTCCTGGTGTGGCACTGTGGGTTAATGTGCTGGACTACAAGGTCTGCAGTTGAAGCTCACCAGCCACTGTTTGGAAATCCTATACATGGTCTCTACGGGTCAGAACCAACTTGACTCCATGGCACTTAACAACAACAACAATCTTTGCAATACAATTCCTCAGTAAACAAATCTCTCTATTAATAACATTTCAATTTTGGTTCACAAAACTGTAATTCAAATAGCTTTAACCAAAAAGAGAAAGATGAAAAAGTTAATGCCGCAACAAAACAGGACCCAAAATTTCAATATTGTCATATCTTTACTTTGTCATATTGACTCCTGAGTTATGTGCTGTCAAGTTGATTCTGACTCATAGCAACTCTATGCACAACAGAATGAAACATGACGCAGTCCTGTGGCATCCTCAGAATTGTTACAGTTGAGCTCATTGCAGCTTTCACTGTGCCAATCCATCTTATTGGGGGGAGGGGGGGGGAAGTCTTCCTTTTATTTTTTAACTGACCACATTTTTACCAAGCATGATGTCCTTCAGGAACTGGTCCCTTCTGGTCACATGTTCTGTGTTTTTTATTTTTTATTTTATTTTTTAAGATATTATTGTGAATTGAGTGATAGTTTATATCGGATTTACATGCATCCTATCATGTTTCACTTCATTGCAATGATTACAATCCCCTCCATGCATCATCATTCAATAGCATTTGCTTCCAATCCCTCTGTTTTGTTTTTTTGTTTTGGATGTACACCACAGCACTCAGGAGTATATAACCATTCAAGTAACCAAAGGGTATGCACTGCATGCCAGTCCCCAGCTGCCATTTCACATCCCCTCTCCCTCCTTGAGTCTAGAGTATCCAGCTGTTCCATCTCTCCATGTCATCCTCTTTGCCTCCATCTCTGGCATTGCTGCTTCTCTGGATTGGGTCCTGCACTCTGATCTTCTCCCTGGATGGTCCCAGAGTTCTCCACTTCTGGACTTCAAAATAAACCCCTCCTTTTGTTATAAAACTTCTACTTTTACATTTGCACCATTCACAATCAGACCTAATAGCACCGTCTGAAAACTTGTAAGCCAGTCACTTTGTTCCTTTGTAGGCCCCTCCCTCCCCACACACACCATTGGGGTAGCCAATTTCTAAGTTACCCATCCCTGTCAACCCTGTGTACAGAGGGGGTGGAAATGATCTTTGCTGTAAAGATTCATTTTCTCCTTTAAGCTACTACATCCATAAGTATAGGTCAAGTTCATCAAATTGTAGCAGATTACACTTTTTTCCTATTCGTTCTTCCTCTAGCCGAGTTTTGATCATCCAGCCATTGAAACTAGGTCACATGGGTACCATCTCCAAGTATGGTTGTTCTTGTCCATCTCCCCTCACTTTATATAAGCTAGACGCTTCACTCTCCACTGTAGTCCTCTGTGACTATGTCCCTGTCCATGGGCTCAGGAGTCCCCAGGTCTTGTTATATGGCTGGCCAACCAGGTCACGATCCAGGTTGATAGGAGTCTGTTGAACGTGGTCGTACTTAGTCCACAGATTCATTGCTGTTTTTTTTCCCCACTTCCCCTTATCGGTAGACCAACATGGTCACCATCAAGATTACATGCCAACTTGTGTATTCCCTTTGAGTTTCAGTTTTGGAAAGAGGTTTGCCCTGAGGGGACTTGATTATTTGCCTTGATGGTTCCCCTGTGAACAACTTGCTTGTTCTTGTAGTATTCAATCAGATTGTCATTTCTGTTTTTGATTTTTCCTGCTGGTCTTTCTTTCAAGAAATGCCTTCTGTTCCTCTAGTTGCTCCAGGCTGGTCTGTTTGTCTTTTCAAGTGGAAATTTCCTACTCAGAAGATTCTGGATGGGAATCAGGATCCCACCTACGGTTTTATGCAATGCAAACTTTTGAGAGAAAAAGACCTACCATCCTGTCTTCCAGAACCACAGCGACATACAAATCACTACATTACTACAAATTGTCAGACAAGTCCTCGGGTCCCTCCTGATAATACGCCCAAAATATGAGAGATTAAGTCTCACCATACTGGCTTCTAAGGAACATTCTGATTGTACTTATTTCAGTACAGATTTGTTTGTTCTTCTAGCAGTCCATGATACTTTTAATATTCTTCTCAACACCATAACTCAATGCATCATTTTTTCTATGGTTTTTTTTATTCGTTATCCAACTTTCACATGCATATGAGGTGATTGAAAATACCATGGTTAAGGTCAGGTACACCTTAGCCCTCAAACTGATGTTTTTGCTTTTGAACACTTTAAAGAGCCTTTGTGCAGCAGATTTACCTAATACAATATGTCATTTGATTTCTTAACTGCTGCTCTCATGAATGTTAATTGTGGATATAGACCTATGTCCCTACAAAGAAGGAAATTAATAAACTCCATCAAAACAATTGTGACTGGTGAGACAAGGTTGTTGTGTTAGATTTGGCTGAATACAACACAACATTACTTTTCTACCTTCTAAATGTATCCCATTTCTATAGAGGTTGTAAAACTAAATTCTGTAGTTTGGAATCTTACTAAATTTCTGAGCTGAACCATTGGTTGGCAGTTATATGCACTTGAAGGAAACTTGAAAGGAAGATTCAGGCAAAGATTATATCCCTGCTTGCCTCTCCCCTACACTTTTTTTTTTTTTTTTACTAAGGATAAAGAATATAAAAAGTAGTGATAAATAAATGGTATGAACAGTTTTGGTAGCTGTAATCTGTTTCAATGTGTTTACTCAGTTGTCAGAAAGAAGTTGGAATGTTAGTTGTTGTAGAAGTATTTTGATCCCCAAGGTCCTTCTATGGTGGTAGTGGTGGTCATGTGCCGTGGAGTTGGTTCCAACTCATAGCAACCCTGTACAGGGTTTCTAAGGCTGTAAATCTTGATGAGAGCAGAAAGACTCCTCTTTCTCCTGTGGAACATCTGGTAGTTTCGAACTGCTGACCCTGATGTCAGCATCCTGACTCGTAACCACTATGCTACCAGAGCTACTTAAGGTCCTTCTATAGCTAGTCCAAACACTTGTCTCCTGGGTTCAGTATGTTTGAACATTCAAAAATGTTTTTTTTGAATTTCATTTTCATAAATATTTAAAAATTTATAATAAGTGTACAGAAGCAATAGAGAAATATTTACTTTATTGCTGACATTGTTCCAGCTTTGACCATTGAGAGCTCCTTGCTTTGGCTCTGTTGACATTTCTACAACAATGTGTGTTTTAGTTTATATTTTGTTATTTTTTATATTGAGTATTTCCTCATATAATGACATACAGATGTCCCAGGATTATTTGAAAATATTTTTTCTCAAGAAATACTGATTCCTTTTGTTGAAGAATGATAGTAGAAATCAATGTCTATGCACTAAGTATGTTCATTGTTACTGGGTGTCATTGCTTACAGGCTCTGTCAGCTAACAGAGCAAAGAAAGGCAGATGTGTTAGTAATATGCTAACTCTTGGAGTCCTGGTGATGATATGGATAAGCACTGGATGTAGGATAAGCTTTCTGCTCCCATAAATATTTACAGCTTCTGAAACCATACACAGGATCACTATGAGTAAGAAGTGATTCAGTGGCAGTGAGTTTGAGTTTATGAGATGTTAACTATTGTATATATATGTAGCCCCAGTATCTCTATTAAGCTAAACATGAGTTAATATTTATAAAGCTAACTCTACTTTCTTATCACATGGACCATTCTTGTCTCTTCCTATTGTTGTTAGATGCAATCAAGTTGGTTCTGACTCATAGTTATCCTTTGCCCTACAGAATGAAACACTGCTTGTTTCCTTAAAATTGTTGTTATGCTTGAGTCCATTGTTCCTGGTTCTGTGCTGATCCATCTCATTGGAAATCTTCCTCTTTTTTGGAGACCCACCACTATACCAAAGTGCCTTCCAACTTGATGAGCTTTATCTTCAGACACTACATCTGAAAATGTTGTTGGTGTTGTTAAAGTGGCATCGAGTTGGTTCCAACTCATAGAAACTCTACATGGATACTTCAGGAGTAGTTGGTGGGCTTGAAGTACTGACCTTGTGGTTCGCAGTCCAGTGCTGATACTACAGCATCACACTAGGAGTCGGATGCTATTCCTAATGTTTTCAGTGGTTAAACATTCAGAAGAAGTCCACTTCTCTTTCTTAGTGTGTTTTAGTCTGTAAATTTCACTGAAACCTGTAAATCCCTACTCTGAAGTTGACAAATCTGGTTCCCTCCACCCACCATCCATTTAGATAATTGTTCAGGTCTAGTACACAAACATAGCCCTATCAGAATTATTAACCTTTTAGGAATGTAATTTTATCAATTACTTTCTCATGAATAGTTTATTTTGCTTTTATCTTTCAAACTGGTCATTTCCAAAATTACACAGATCAGCAGCATCTTTTTCTCTTTGTTCCTTTGGAGAAGTTTTTGTTTTGTTTTGTTTTTTAAATGTTAAATTGATTTAGATATTATTTTATCTTGGTATGTGACACATTCTGTCGTCTATCCTGGGAATTCCTTGTCGTCTAAATTGTAAATTGCATAAACTTGCCTCAATTAAAGTTTACACCTTGTGATATAAAGTATCTCTATAAAGTACCACTGTGTGTTTTGACAAATAAATATAGTCATGAATCCACAATAACAATGTCATACAGAATAGTTTCACAGCCTTAAAAATACCTTTGGATTTACTTATTAAAGCCCTGAATTCTAGGCTATTGCATATTCTTATTATATTGATACTTTTGCCTTTTCTGGAATATTTTTATTGGAAACATGTTATACATAACTTTTCAGAGACTAACTCCTTTCACTTAGCAACATGTATTTGAGATTCACCTGTGTACTTTGTGTGTGAAAATTCTTTTTATAATTATTGAATAATATTTCATTTTATGCACATGCTAAAATATGTTTCTTCATTAAGAAAGATCTTGGTTGCATCCAGTTTGGGACTATTATGAATAACGCTTCTATAATCCATCATGTCAAGGTTTCTCTGTGATAATTACATTTCAAATTTATTAAGTAAATTCATAGAAACATGATTGCTAGATAGAATGGAAAAACTGTGTTTAGCTTTGTAAGACAATGACAGTCTTCCACAGTGAAGGTACCTGTCTTAGGCTGGTTTCTCTAGAGATCCAAATCCAGTAGAGAAGTGAGTGAGTCTTTCATGCATGCCCATTATATTGGGAACAGGTCATACCCCCAAGAAACATCCTTTCAACTGATTGGCTACTCATGGCCAATTATCATAGAGTTCACTATCAACTGTCAAACGACTGAGATTCCCAGCTCAATCAAATTGATACAGAACCTTAACTATCACAGTAGCATTTTGAATGCCCACAAAGAATGAGAGTTCCATTTGCTCTACATGTTCGATAATAATTGATACTATTTTGGGATTTTAGCTGTTTTAACAGAATTGAGTGGTATCATATTTTTTTTATTTAAAATTCCCTATCAAAAAATAACAAGGCTCCTGGTATGATGCTGTAGGATCAACACTAGATTTGGAACCACATGTCAGCAATTTAAACCCACCAGCTGCTCCTCAGAAACCCTATACAGGGTTGTTATGAGTCTGAACCGACTTAATGGCACTTAACAACAATAATGAAAAATGATACTGAGTATCTTTCCATATGCTTGTTTATCATCTGTATATTTTCTTTAGTAAGGTGCCTGGTTAGTACTTTGTTCATTTTATATTTGGGTTGTATTTTTCCTCACTGTTGAATTTTTATTATTATTTTTTTTTATATTTTAGGAAAAAATTCCTTCATCATAGCTATGTTTCACAGATAATTTCTTCAAGTCTGTGGCCTGTCTTTCCATATTTTAACATTGTCTTCCAAGAGAAGAACTTTTTCATTTTAACTAATTACAGTTTACAAATTTTTTTCTTTTTAAAATTTCATAGCTCATGTTTTTAGTGCTTTATCTTAGCCTCATCATCAAACTCATGGTCACCTAGATTTTTTCCTGATTTTCTCTAGAGGTTTTAAAATTTGTATTTTGCATTTCTAATTAAATTTTGAAGGTGTAAGTTCTCTGTCTAGTGTCTTGATGACTGTAGCTTCATCGTAAGTCTTGATATTGGGTATGATGGGTCCCCCAAATTTGTTCTTTCTCTTGAATATAGTGTTGGAAATTACAGGTTGGGTGTTATGCTGTCCTTTTTTTTTTTTTTTTTTTTAACCTTTCTACATAAAATATGAAGTCCTGTTGTGTCATTGTAGGGTAAGCAATGGAATGTTTACCACAAAGTCTATGGTCAAACCTACCAAGTGCTCCTCAGAAACCCTATTCAGAGGTGGGGAACCTTTGTTTTGCCAAGATTTATAACATCATTTATGAGCCATACAAAATTATCAACTTAAAAATGAACCTGTTCTATTTGGTCAAACATTTAACTAACTTACCCCTAATGTGATGGCTGGACTCCTGGTATGGTGCTGTAGAATCAGCACTGGACTGTGAACCACAAGGTCAGCAGTTCAAACCCACCAGCTTCTCAGAAACCCTGTACAGGGTTGAGTTTATGAGTGCTGTGAGTAGGAATAGATTCAACAGCACTTAAATCAACAACAGTGTGATGGCTGGAACTGTGATTGCCTTGTCAGGACTAGACGAAATGATTTCGAGGGCCTTATAAGGCTCCTGTGCCAGACGTTCCCCAGGTTCACTATGAGTCATAACTCACTTGATGGTACTTAACAACAAAAACAATATATAGAATCAGTTTATTGATATCGATGAAAGAATATTCTGGAATTGTGCCCAATCTATATATATATAGATTGTGTCCAATCTATATATCAAATAAGTAAAATAATAATAATAATAATAATAATAACATTATTGATTGCATTTAAATACCATACTATTGTAATAAATTACCACAAATTTTATAGCTTAACATAAAGAATATTTATTAATGTATAGGTTGGGAGGCTAGATACTAAAGTCTTACAGAACAAAAATCAAGGTGGCATTGGGGCTATGTTCCTGCCAGAAGATCTAAAGGAAAATCCTTTATGTCTCTAAATCTCATTCTCCCACACCCCTTTTAATCCTTTAGTTCAAGGCCACTTTCTTTTTCTTCAAAGGCAACAGATCACCATTTTGTCTCTCTGGTTCTTCTTCTCTCACATGCCTTCTTACCTTTGTAATTAAATGTAGCTCTAACCACCCTTTTTAAAAGACATTTGTGATTACATTTCGGACCCATATGGATAATTCAAAATAATCTTATCTCAAGTTCTTTAACCTAATCACATCTGCAAAGAATACCATACTTTTGTACAAAATGACATATATGTTATGTTGTTTTTGTAAATTGCACAATTTCCTAATGCATTAGTTACCTATGCATGCTATGCGCTATCAACACACATGTTATCTTTGTGGGCACATAATTTTTGAAAAATGTAAATTTTTCCATGCTTGGTTACAATTACAGAAAGAGTATGATCTGATGTCTTTGAGGACAATTATTTAGCCCATCTAATTCATGAACATGGATTATTGTTTCCTTTACTTAGAATATATTTGATTTTTTCCCATCAGACTTTGGTGGTAGTGGTGGTTGTGTACCATGGAGTCAGTTATAACTCATAGTGACCCTGTACAGGGTTTCTGAAGCTGTAAACCTTCACTGGAGCAGAAAGCCTCATTCTCCTGCGGAACAGCTGGTAGTTTCGAACTGCTGACCTTGCGGTTAGCAGCCTTACTCATAACCACTACACTATCAGAGCTCCTAGTTTAATAGCTTTATGTATATGTTGTTGTTCCAACTCATAGTGACTCTGTACAGGATTTCTGAAACTGTAAATCTTTGTTGGAGCAGAAAGTCTCATCATCTTCCCTCAGATTATCTGAAGGGCTCAAACCACCAACCTTGTGGTTCACAATTCAGTGCTTATCCTATGGATCCACCCTACTCCCCATATAGGTCCTTGCATAAGTTGTTGTTGTTGTTGTTAAGTGCCGATGAATTAGTTCCGACCCATAGAAATCCTGCATGGGGTTTCCAAGGAGCTGCTGGTGAGCTTGAACCACCAACCTTGCAGTTCAAACATTTTTGCAGTCTTGCTCATTAACCCACAATGCTACACACCAGGATTCCTTGTAAAAAGTGACACCCACTCCCTCCCCCGAAGAACACTGTACTCAGCTGTGTTTGGTAATTCATTGCAAAGGTAACACAGAACTCAGACACCAAACTCACAGTTATGAGGTTTATTAGGGAAGTTAGCAGGTTACAATTCAGGATAAGAAATGCTTGGGGTATAGTTCTTTCAGTCAGGACAGACTCTTCCCATCTATGCCCACAGCATACCTCTCTCTGGTCTTTGACCTCTATTGGCATCTGCCCTGCTACATCAATGTCACAAAACACTTTTATAACTGCTGATAAATTCCCAAAAGCAATCCACTGTGCTATAGACCTCTTATCCTCTGCTATAAGCTTCATCCCAAAGGCACTTGACTCTAGCTCCATGGGTCAGCAGACCTAGCTCCCTTAATTAAGTGCCTGGAAGCACCCCGTTCCACACATCAGCCTCCTGCTTGAAGGAACTCAGAATTATTTGCTCCATGGCCCTGGAGGCCTACTGCTCTATCTCATTCTATGGCTGTTGGTTCTACTTCTGCCACTTCTCTTATGTCACAGCTGTTTCCTGTGCTGAGTAGGTTCAATGGGCAGGGATTTCAGTACCAAAATATTCACTCCCCTCCTAGATCTTCTTTCTTGATGGTAATGAGATGGCTCATTTTATATGCATTAGAGTGCTCCATTTTCATAATTGTCCCTGTTAACAATAACTCACAACTGAATCATATAATACATTAACATCTCTTCCTCCCTTCTCTTACCCAGATCAAGAAAAGGTAGTTTGGTTGGAGTTACTAAGACAATGTTTTGAAGCTTCATATAAAGTAATTCACTATACTCCTAGCCTGCACATATTTTGTTATACACAAAACTTAATATATAATTGGTTGGTGTTATTTTAAATGATAGCATTTTGCTTTGCTCTTACATTTCAATTTCTAATAGTTCATTGTTGCTATATATACAAAGCAAAGCCATTAACTTTTTAAGTTTTTATTGTTAATTGAGTAATAATTTACATGGGAGAACATGTGAGCTTTACATTCATACTGTCATATTTCGTTTCATTAAATGATTACAATCCCCTCCGTGCATCATCATTCAACAGCATTTGTTTCCATTCCCTCTGATTTTTAAAAAAAATTTTACGTACACCAAAGCACTCAGGAATATATAATCATTCAAACAACAAAAGGGTATACCCCACAAGCCTGCCCCCCAACCTTCAGCACAAAGCCCCTCTCCCTTCCTGAGTTCAGAGTCCCTAGCCACTCAATTGCTCCATGTCATCCTCTATGCCTCCAACTCTGGCATCACTGCTTCTCTGGATAGGGTCCCTCACTCCGCTCTTCTTACTTGATGATCCCAGGGTCCTCTACTTCTGGACTACAAAATCAACCACTCCTCTCCTTTGGTTACCAAACTTTTATATTTGCAACACTCACAGTCAGTCCTGATGGCAATTATTCACTATTGAACCACAATAGTCTTATCCCCATCTCCTTTCATCAGCCCTGTCCAGACAGGTTGGAAACCACTCAGTGTAGATTCACCTCCCCACCGCCCCTCCCCACCCCCCGACACACACACACACACACTCTCTGGAAATAGGATATCTCTTGAAAGCTTGTAAGCCAGTCACCTCTTGCCTTTGTAGTCCCCTCCTCCCCTCATTTTGGGTAGCCAATGTCTAAGTTGCCATCTCTGTCATCCCTGTGTACCAACCTGGTAGGAATGACCCTTGCTGTAAAAGTCCCTCCTTTAAGCTACTACATCTGTAAGTGTAGGTCAAGTTCACCAAATTGAAAGTCATTTACTTTTTCTTTATTTTTTTTAATAAAAACCCAACAAAATAAAATTCCGATTTATTGTTGGACAACATTGTTTCACACATACATCAAATAGCCAAAAATTATAAACAGCAACTTCAAAGACAAAAAAAGGAAAAACTTTATCTTTGGCTTTTTTTAACCATCGCGTACAAATCAAATACTTAGAGAACAGCTAAGTACATACACAAAAATAGTTACTGGAATGCTCGGAATAAGATTGTAATTTTTGTTGTTCTTTTTGCTTTCTTTGCAAGTTTTTTTTTTTTCTCCTTTGAGATTATAGTGAACATGGTCACACCACAAGTAAAGTTAGACTTAGAACAGAGAACCCCTCCAAAGGCTGGTTTGGTAATCCAAGATCATTAAAAATGGCTGACCCCTAAAAAGATATACAAAAATATAAAATGTAAATAAAAAATACAAACAAATTTTCCTTTTTAAAGCACTTTTAAGAACAAAAGCAGGGCCTTGGAAGTTTTGGTTCTTTTTCTCTCCTGTTGCAAATTCACGTTGTGTTTTTGGTTGGGTGGTGGTAAGGGCGTGTTATCTGCATATGGCGCTGCCCAATGTGGGCGGGTGGGACTCTCTACTCGAAGGTGAACACGTTTAGATTCTGAGACAGGAAGTGGAGGGTGAATAGGTCATGGTGGCCTTTTAAAATTTAACTTTTCCTTTTTTGCTGCCTAGGCATCCTTGTCAGTCTTCTGCTTCTTGGTGTAAACATCATCATCCTCATCATCTTCAGCTGCCTGTAGCTGCCTCGGCCTCATCTTCATCTCCATCTTCTTCCTCACCATCACCTTCTTCCTCTTCTTCTTCCTTCTTTCCACCTTCTTTCTCTTCCTTATCTACCTCATTGCCAGCCTCCTGTTCCCCATTTCCCTTATTAGCGTTCCCATTAGCCGTTGTGTCTCTTCCATTTTCTGTTTCCTCCACAACCTCCTTCTTCTCGTTTAAGTTCTTGATGGTGATCTCGGTGCTGGTGTCCACAGCCACGTCTGACATGATGGGACATGCCCGTGATCTGATACAGAGGATTACAAAGAGACTGCGAGTTCCCGGACTCTGGGGAGAGAGCTGCCGGAGTCCCCAGGGCGGTGGAGGAGGAGCACCGCAGAGGTAGCTGTGGGGAATAGGGAGCCGGACCTGGGAACGGGAGCTGGGAACAATGCAAAGATGACTTTTCAGAGCACTCAGAAAAAGCCATTAACTTTTGTACATTAACTTATAACCTGTAAATTTCTTTCACTTGCTTATTAGTCCTGAGAATTTCTTGTAAGCTTTTAAATCTATGGAATTTTTCACATATCATGTGTAAACAAAGAAAATTATATTGCCTTCTTTCCAAATTGTATATATAACATTTATTTTACTTTTTGTACCTCTCTATCTAAAAACTTAGGTATGGTATTGAATGGGAGTGCTGACCTGTTGGTCAAGCATTAAGCTTCTTACCACAGAGTGAAGTAAGCTTTGCTTTTTAAAAATCCCCTTTACTTAAAAAAAAAAAAAAAATACATACATACACTATATCAAGTTGCTTTTTAGCTTAGAATTTTATCATTAATGATTACTGGAATTTGTAAAATGATTTATTTTTTTCTTAGTTAATTAACAAAATATAGTTTTTCTTTAGCATAGCAATGTCATAAAATTTTGCTTGATTTTAAGAGTAGTGTTATCCATAACTTGCCATGATCTACACAATGAAAAGGATTTTGTAATAGGGTAAAACTTATCTCAGAGAGTGAATCAACCACAACCAACCCCACTACCATGGAGTTGATTCCTATTCATAGCAACCATATATAGGGGTTCTAGGACTGTATATATTTAGAGAGCAGACAGCCCCATCTTTCTCCTACAAGATGGTTGGTAGATTTGACCACCGACCTTGAGGTTTTTGTTGTTTTTGTTAGGTGCCATCGAGTTGTTACCAACTCATAGCTACCCTATGCACAACAGATTGAAATACTGCCTGGTTCTAGACCAGTGTCACAATTGTTGCCACACTTGAGCCCATTGATGATTCCACCTTGCCAATCCATCTTGCTGGGTGTCTTCCTCTTCTTCTCTGACACTCCAAACTTACCAAACATGACATCCTTCTCCAGCAACTAGTCCCTTTGGACAATATGTCCAAAGTATGAGAGATGAAGTTTGGCCACCCTGGCATCCAAGGAGCACTCAGGCTGCACTTCTTCCAACACACATCTGTTTGTTCTTTTGGCAGTCCATGGCACTTTCAATTATCTCCTTTAACACTATAACTCAAAAGCATCAATTCTTCTACGGTCCTCCTTATTCACTGTTCATCTTTCACATGTATATGAGGTTATTGAAAATGCCATGGCTTGGGTCAGTTGCACCAAAGTCCTCAAACTGACATCTTTCCTCTTCAATGCTTTCAAAAGGT
>NW_006408529.1:6780565-6783777 GCF_000296735.1 Chrysochloris asiatica
AATTTTAAACCACTCAGTGTTCCTGTGTTCCACTTGAACAACTGCCTCTTGATCCATTTACAGATTTCTCATAAGCACAATTAAGTGTTCCGACTCAGACTTCAAAATGTTGTCCATAGCTTGTCATGATCTACACAATTGAAAGCCTTTGCATAGTGAATAAAGCACAGATAAACATCTTTTTGGTATTCTCTTCTTTCAGCCAAGATCCATCAGATATCAGCAATGATATCCTTCATTTCAGGTCCTCTTCTGAATCCAGCTTGAACCTCTGGAAGTTCTCTGTCAGTGTAGGCTTGCAGCCATTTCTGAATTAGCTTTAGTAACACTTTACTAGCATGGGATATCAAAGACATTGTCTGATGATTTCCACATTCCTTTTGGGTTACCTTTCTTTGTAAGGAGCACAAATACGGATCTCTTTCAATCAATGGGCCAGATAGTTGTCTTCCAAATTTCTTGGCAAAGATGTGCGAGTGCCTCCAGTGAGTACCGCCTCACTTTCTTGAAAGATTTCAATTTTTATTCCATCAATTCCTGATACCTTGTTCTTTACCAATTCCTTCAGTGAACCTTAGACTTCTTCTTTCAGTATCATTGGCTCTTGATCACATGCTACCTCCTGAAATGGTTGAACATCAACCATTTTCTTTTGATAAAGTGACTCTGTGTATTACTTCCATCTTCTTTTGATGCTTTCTCCATCATTCAACAATTTGCCCAGAGAATCCTTCAATAACAAAAGTCGAGGTTTGAATTTTTTCTTAAGTTCCCCAAGCTTGAGAAATGCTGAGTGTGTCCTTCCCTTTTGGTTTTCTGACTCTAGATCTTTGCACATTTCATTGTAATATTTATCTTTGTCTCCTTGAGCTGACCGTTGAAATTTCTGTTCCACTCTTGAACCTTCTCATTTCTTCTATTTGGTTTAGCATCTCTATGCTGGAGAGAAAGTTTCAGTGTCTCTTCTCAAACCCATTTTGACCTCTTCCTTCTTTCTTGTCTTCTCAGTGACTTTTTGCTTTCTTCATGTATGATGTTCTTGATGTCATCCCACAACTCTTCTGGTCTTTGGTCTTTAGTGTTTATTGTAACAAGTGTGTTCTTCAGATGATCTCTAAATTCAGGTGGGATATATTCAAGGTCATATTTTGGCTCTTATGGACTTGTTTTCATTTTCTTTAGCCTTAGTCTGAATTTGCATATGAACAATTGATGGTCTGTTCCACAATCTGCCCCTGGCCTTGTTTTGACTGATGATATGGAGCTTTTCCACCATCTCTTTCCACCAATGTAGTCAGTTTGATTTCTGTGTATTCCATCTGGTGAAGTCAATGTGTTAAATCACCTCTTATGCTGTCTAAAGAAGGTATTTGAAATGAACAAATCATTGGTTTTGCAGATTTCTATTATATGTTCTCCAGCATCACTTCTATCACTAAGGCCATGTTTTCCAACTACTGATCCTTTCTCTTTGTTTCCAACCTTTGCATTCCAATCACCAGTAATGATGAATAAATGTTGAATGCATGCTTGATTAATCTCAGATTGAAGAAGTTGGTAGAATTCTTCTATTTCATCCTCACTTGCTTTAGTGGTTGGTGTGTAAATTTGAATAATAGTGGTGTTAACCGGACTTCCCTGTAGGCGCATAGCTATTATCCTATCACAGACAGTGTTGTGTCTCATGACTAATCTGGATATGTTCTTTTTAACTATGAATGCAACACTCTTCAATTTGTCATTCCTGGCATAGTAAACCATATGGTTGTCAGATTCAACATGGCCAATACCAGCCTATTTCAGCCCACTAATGCCTAAGATATTGATGTTTATGTTTTCCATTTCATTTTTGACAATTTCCAATTTTCCTAGATTCATACTTGGTACATTCCACATTCCCATTATTAATGAATGTTTACAGCTGTTTCTCTTCATTTTGAGTTGTGCCCAATCAGAAAATTAAAGTCGCACTGGCTTTACTCCCATAGGCTTTATTTCATTTGCATCATCATGGTCAACTCTATTTTAAGTAGGCAGCTCTTCCCCAGTCTCATTTTAAGTGCCTTCTAACCTGTGGGTCTCATTTTCCGACACTATATCTGACAATATTTCTCTGCTCTTCATAAGATTTTCAGTGGCTAAATATTCAGAAGTAGTTTGTCACTCCATCTTCTTAGTCTGTCTTCATCTGAAAACTCATCTGAAACCTGTACACCATGGGTGACCCTGCTGATATTTAAAATACCTGTGGCTTAACTTCTGGAATCACAGCAACTCTCAAACCACCACAGTACAAAAAACTGATAGAGAAGTGGTGGGACCTTAACGTTAGCAGTCCAGCAATTACCCCTCAGTGCTACCAGGGTTCCTTAAAGAATGACATGTTGTTGCTGTTGTTAAGTGCCATCTAGTGAATTCCAACCCTCAGTGACCCTGTATTGTATATGGTTTCCAAGAGTGGCTGGTGAGTTTGAATCTTTGATCTTAAGGTTGACAGTCCAGGGCCACGTTGTAAAATGTGCTCAGAAGTGCATTCTCTGTTCCTATTGCATGGAATAAATTATGGAGAATGAACCACTTTTTTTTCTTTTTTTCTTTTTTTCTAATAATTGGTAAAATTCACCATGTGAAATCTATGGTACAAATAACTTTTCAAATGATCTTTTTCTCTTTTTGTAAGCCCTATTTGTCTGTGTTTTACAGGGTTTTGTTTTTTGTTTTTGTTTTTTTCCCATTGTACAGGTTTGGACAGAGAACTGGTCCATTTATATGATGTCCTGTAAATTCTTACAACTTAGAATTTAAGGCTAATAAAGCTAAATTGAGATAGAGAGTCTGACACAAGAGGATCCAGCAAAAAAGTAATATTTAATTGAAACCTCTCAAGTTTCATCTGTTAGCAGATAGCAGTAATGGGAGAATAGTGGGCCATACTTACATTCAGACAACTGAATGTAAGTATTCTGATACTTCAACTGCTTTTGGCCTTCTTCGTCAGAAACAAAAAACACAAAACCAATTATCAACAAAAAACAAGTTGCTGTTTGATTTTTTCTCTTTGGTCAAACTTCACTTGGAGATTTGCTAATTAATTTACTTAGTCACTTACCCTGAAAAGGATGCCATCACTCTTCCTGCCTCATTTTGACTTCTCTTATTTAAAATATATGAGTAAGATTTAAACATACTCCAGGCAAACAAGTATAAAGTCT
>NW_006408529.1:6784272-6787919 GCF_000296735.1 Chrysochloris asiatica
GCATTTACAAAATGGAAATAAAGAAAACGAAGTTTTGTTTCTTTTAAATCCTTTTAAGTTTAAAAAAGGAAGATGGACTTTAATCATTATAATTGGAAGATGATGAGTAACTTGTACTCAATTCCCATCCTAGAAAATGGACAGATCCAGAATATTTCAATAAAGTAGAGGCTATATACAAATGAGGCATATACAAATGAGGAAGACTCTTAAATTCTGCCCTAAGGGACAAATACTGTAAAATTTCCATTTATCCTTCAATTAATGGTGCTGCACCAATTTACCACTGTAACTGTATAATAAAGAAACAAAACAAGAACAGTGTTAGGAATTACTGGATATATTCTATATACTAATACTAAGTAGGGGACACATAATGTAATTTTGGTTCACAGGTGAGAAGCAAATTTATGGAGTGAAAAGATAAATAGTGTATTGAAATAAATCTGTCTCCTAGTGGTTATGGAGTCCTAGTGTGGCGCTGTGGGTTAATGTGTCAGACTGCAAAGTCATTTGCACTGCAGGATTGGCGGTTCACGCTCACCAGCTGCTCCTTAGAAACCCTATACAAGGTTGTGATGGGTTGGAACTGACTCGATGGCACTTCACAACAACAAGTGGTTATAGTCAGAACACATCCTCAGGGAATTTTGCCACCTCTGAAAATATATTTACATTGAACATTCTGGGATATAAATTCTCTAGGGTTGCCATAACATAACACTACAAATTGTGCATTTAAGACAACAGAAATATATTCTTTCACATTTCTGTATGCCGAAAGTCAAAAACTAAGTGTTGGAAGTGAGGGTTATGAGCAAAAATCTCTTGCATGACTCTCTCCTAGTTTCTGGTGACAACAGCATCTGTCCAAACTCTCACTGCATTTTAACATGGTTGTCTTTTTTTGTGTCTCTCTCCTAAGAAGGACACAAGTCATTTTAGATTGGGTTTCATTCTATTCCAGTATGACCTTATATAAATTTCATTAATTACATCTACAGGGAGATTTTTTTCCATTTAAGGTCATCTTCACAGGTACTGAAGGTTAAATCCATGGTACTTTAAATATTCTTTAACAATGCTATAATTCAAAAATATTCTTTTTCTAGTCTTCCATCTTTGTTGTCCACATATCATGTGTGTATGAAGAAATTGAAAATACCAGGACTTTTGGCTTTCAAAAAGCAAGATTGTGTGGTCTTCATATCATAGTTTGTTTATTAAGCATTCCTCCTGTTCTGATGCAGCATTTTCTTTCATGTAGTTCAGCTTCTCAGTTTATTTGCTTCTTTTTTTTAACCACTGCCTCTGTTCTATGTACAAGTTCCACATGAGCACAACTAAATATTCTGTAGTTCTCATTCTTCACAATGCTATCCTTAGTTTGTTATAATCCACACAGTTCCAAAGAAAGTATGCTAATTTGATACAAACTAGAATTCTAAATAGGAATATAGAGACAGAACTGGTGACACAGGTTCATTTGGGTCATTTATTTGGTGTTCAGTTATAGGGACAGGCCTCTTTTTTAGCTGTTTAGCAATGACTAGATTTACCCCAGAAAAGTAGCTTTATTTATTCTCCAGTTGGAATTAAACAAGCTTTAGAGTCATGTAACATTCTACTTACTCAAGATTCCACTAAACTATTATATGTTGTTGTTGTTAAGTGCTGTTGAGTTGGTTCTGACTTATAATGATGCTGTATCGGGGTTTCCAATGAGTAACTGGTGGGCTGAAACCACCGACCTTACTGTTCAAACCAACTTTGTAGTCCAGCTTATTAATCCATAGCACCACAACAGGACTCCAAACTATCATTAGGAAGTGATATTAGCACATCAATGATACCAATTTGTGTAATCTGTGTAATATAATATTTGTCCTTGTTTTTTTGTTTTGTTTTGTTTTTTTACTCTTAGGCCTTTCTCAATACAGAGAAGGAGGTTTATGGTTCCGACTCATAGAAATCCTGCATAGGATTTCTGAGAAATGGCTGGTGGGTTTAAACTGCCAACTTTGCAGTTAACAGTCCAGGGCTTATCCTACAGTGCCATACCAGAATCCAAAGAAAAAGGTAATGCAGTCTATTTCTAACTCCATTTGAGACATAAAGAAATGTAGGCAAGAGGTAATGATCAGATTTTCTGATTAACATCTCTATGATTTCTGTACTTAAAAACTCAGAAACTTCTGTCGGACAGCTCTGACAATCCTTATTTTACCATTATTCACTTCATAACCTTGGGCAAAATGTTTAATTTCTTTAAACTTCAAAGGCCTCCAATGCTAAATGAATGAATGAAGTTAAATGCCTATTTTTTCATTAATAGAATTCATTAGCTTCTTGTCATGATAGTCTCTTTATCATCTCAAGGAACATCTCCGGCATTGCAAATGCAGTCAGTCCTTGTCGCAAGTCTTGTTTAGAATACATTTTTTTTTTTTTTTAGCCACTAGTACTGGATTTTCCATTCATTTGTCATTCCAGTCAGAAAATATTTATCATATATCTATAATATAAGGTATTTTGTGCACCAAATTACATGGTAGATGCATTAGGAAGGATATCCAGATACTCATCCTGCTTTCACAGAAAGTAAAACCTAGTCAGGGAAAGAGGTTACAGTTTATGCAGGTATATCCTGAGCACCAGGATTAATACTTAAAAGACAAGTTAGGAATTTTAAAACATCCATCTTGTTTTCTTTACTCAACAGTATTATTTATATTATTTAATCCAAAGCTATCTACTTTTATGTAGAATAATTAAAGTGCACAAATGGCCTATAATGGACACTAAGAGCATAATTTTCAACCAGGTAATGATTGCTTTGCAAGCGAATTTTGCATTTGCTGAAATTTTTAGTTTATAACTGACATATCTCTTTTATTAGAGATTATGGAATTAGAAGTAAAAGCATATTTTAAAAGCATTAATAAACAATAAGAAACACACAATACAAATAGTATAAAACAAATCCTAAAATGTAATCGAGGTTAGATTTCATATACATTTAAATATTTCTAATATTTAGAATAAATTGTTCCTTCCAAAAAGTGTATGCTTCTTTCTGGTCTTTTACAAACCATATCACCAACAGATTTATTATGAATCATTATTATCAGTCATTTCTAATTTAATTTTTATTGCACGGAATTATTTTAAATTAATAAAAATGATTACAGTACATTTTATTTCTCCTTTTCTGTTGTTTATTTAAATTGTTTTAGTGATTACAATATTTAAAAGAACAGCCAGTAAATAAATCTTTACTAAATGATTAGTAAATGATTGGCTGAAAGCAGAGAGTATCAGAAAGATGTTTACTTGTGCTTCATTGACTACGCAAAGACTTTCGATTGTGTGGATCATGACAAGCTATGGACAACATTGTGAAGTATGAGTATTCTGGGACACTTAATTGTGCTCATGAGGGATCTGAACCTGGACCAAGAAACAGTTGTTCAAACAGAATATGGGAACACTGGATGGTTTAAATTTTAAAAGCTGTGTGACAAGGTTATATTATTTCACCATAATTATTCAAACTGTATGCTGAGTAACTAATCCAAGAACCTGGGTTCTATGAAGAAAAACATGACATCTGGATTGGAGGAAGACTCATTAACAACCTGCGATAT
>NW_006408529.1:6789329-6798562 GCF_000296735.1 Chrysochloris asiatica
GAGATGGATTGACCAGGTGGCAGCATTTATGGACTCAAATGTGGCAACAGTAGTGAGGTTGGCCCAGGATCAGACATTGTTTCATTCTACTGTGCATAGGGTTGCTATGAGTCAGTTCCGACTTGATGGCACCTTACAACAACAACAATAAATGATTAACCGAAGAGCTAACTTTTTGCCCAGTATATAAGATGAATGTAACTATAATAAATACATATTGAAGATACTTAGTGTTTGTTGATTTCCATTTCAATTATCGAATTTTCCCATCAGGGACGTATGAATATAATCAGAAGATCAGTGTCCCTTCAGTACTACTATCTATGTGTTTTACTTTGTATTATATAAACCGAAACTATTTATAAAATAATGAGTATTATTTTTATCTAGATCATCTGAGATTTTGTTAACTATCTATAAAGTAATTCTAATATTTTAAATTCCAATACTTTAAATCACTATTACATATACCTGTTCTCTATTTAGGAATGCTGGTGTGGCACTGTGGGTTAATGGCTGGACTGCAAAGCTATTTGAACTGCAAGGTTGGCAGTTCAAGCTCACCAGATGCTCCTCAGAAACCCTATACAGGGTCACTATGGGCCAGAACTGACTCAACGGCATTGTACAACATTTGATATTGAGGAGTCCATGTGTGATGATGTAGGATAATTACTGGATCACAAGGTCAGTTTGAACCACAAGGTCAATAGTTCAAAACTCACCAGTCACTTCTTGGAAATCCTGTAAAGAGTCACTGTGAGTCAGAACTGACTAAACCTCACATAACAACAATAGCATTTATTATTGGAGTCCTCTTGTGGTGCTGTAAGATAAGCACTATACAGCTAACCATAAGGATGAAAGTTCAAATCCACCAGTTGCTCATTGGAAGGCATATATGGGTTGGAACTGATTCAATAGCACTTAACAACAACAACAACATTCATTATTAGGGAGCTTGGTGGCTCTGTATAATAAGCACTGAACTGCTTACAGCAAGATCAGTATTTTGAGCCTACAAGCTGCTCAAAGGAAAAACATGAGTCTTTCTGTTCCTACAAAGTTTTGCTGCCTCAGAAACATTAGACAGAACCGCTGTGAATCAGAAAGGACTGCACAGCATTTAACAACAACAACAAATATTCACTATTCAGAAAATGAATTATTCTTTTAACAATATACTCAGCAAACTTACTTTAATATGCTTCCATCTTCCCACCAAATTCTCCATACTTATTCTCAGATGGAGAAGACTGTTGGTAATCATCACACAGGCAGATAATTAGTGTCACTGTGAATTTATGTTTGCCACTGTGAATTTATATTTGCCAGCTTCAACTGAGTCATTGATATGGTTTCTTCTAGGTTCTATTTCCTAATTACTAAATGGTCTGTTTCAAGCATCTTCCACTCTTCTCATATCACTAAATTTCCCCCCTTTGCTGACAATATTGCCTCCTCTTAGAGATAATCACCCAACAGATTAAAGCACATTAATTTACAAAAGTTTAATCACTATGTATATGGATAGCAACATTTTCTTCCACTTTAAATAACCTCCTCTTCTCTCCTTTTCAAAAATCTTGTTCTTTCTGAATTATCTTCTCTCTGTAGTTTTTCTTACCTCTTTCCCTTTCTCATCCACATCTTCAATATTTGCTTTTAAATGTTCTCATATGTCTTTCATTTTAAGTAGAACTTTCATTAAATCTTCAGGAAACCTTTTTATAAAGGAGGTTTAACTCACAGTCAAGGAAAGTCTTCTCATCATTAGAGTATCTCCCAGAAACATGTAGAAAGATATGGCTCATAATATTAAAGTTTACTTGACAGAATTTCTGTAGCATATATTATGTTATTGTTGTTAAGTGCTGTCAAGTCAGTTCTGACATGTACTGACCCTGTATGGGATTTCCGATAAGCAACTGATAAGTTTCAACCACCAGTCTTATAGTTAACAGTCCAGTGTTTATGCTATAACACCATACCAGAACTGTTGGCAAATGTTATGGTAAGGAGTTAAAAGATGGCAAATGGAAATATACTTGTTAAGTGCCAAATCATTTTTAACTTACAGCTAGCCACCAGCTGCTCCTTGGAAACCTTTTGCAGGGTCAGTATGAGTCAGAACCTACTTGAAAAGCACTTAACAACAATTCTATATAGGGTTTCTGAGGAATGACTGGTGGGTTTGAATTGCTGAACTGAGGTTAGCAGTCCAGTGTTTATCCTACAGCATCACACAAGGAATCCATATACTTAATAATGTTTGTTGTTGCTGTTAAGTGCCATTGAGTCAGTTCTGACCTATAGTCATGATGCTGCATAGGGTTTCCTAGGAGTGGCTGATGAGCTTGAAACACCGACCTTGCTGTTCAAACCAATCTTGTAACAAAGTGCTTATCCTACAGCATCACACAGGGATTCCTAGTAAGCTTTTTTTGTGGTTGTTAAGTGCTGTCAAGTCAGTTCTGACCCTATATAAGATTTCTGAAGAATGGCTAGTGAGGTTGAACCACAGACCTTGTGGTTCCAACTGATACTGCAGTCTAGCACATTAACCAACAACACCACACCAGGACTCCAGTAAGGTTTAAAACCCATCAAATGTTTATTTCTGTGAGGAGGTCTGAAAATTATAAATTAAAGGACAGAGCCAAAGAGACCTAACCTGCAGAAATTTATGGAGATGATCAATAACATAGACAATTGATGGTAAAATTGGTTCTTTCATGTCAGTAATGACTGACAAAATGAAACCAAAATAGACCTTAACTTGTAAAATGTGGGTGTACTGGAAGAGTAACTACAACAGAAAAGTACGGGTTGACATCTTACTAGAAATTTAAATTTCCTTATAGAAAACAAGGGCAGCATGAATGTTGTATAGCAATCAAATATCTTGATATAAAGACTGGGAAACAACAATCATTGTTGTTGTTGTTAGGTGCCATCCAGTCGGTAGCAACTCATAGTGCCCTTATGCACCGCAGAATGAAACACTGCCCAATCCTGGGCCAATCTCAGTACCGTTGCCACACTTGAGTCCATTGATGCTGCCGCTTGGCCAATCCATCTCATTGGGGGTCTTCCTCTTTTTTCTTTGACCCTCCACCTTACCAAACATGATATCCTTCTCCAGTGACTGGTCCCTCCTGACAATAAATCAGAAGTATGAGAGAAGACATTTGGCCATCCTGGACTCCAAGGAGCACTCTGACTGCACTTCTTCCAACACAGATCTGTTAGTTCTTTTGACAGCTCATGGCACTTTGAATATACAGGTTCAAAAATGTAAGACAACTGACCACATTGAATTTGTGTTGATCTCCACAGTCCTAATAATAATACAATGTCCCTAGTCAGACTCCTAATAGTACTCATTAAGCACACCATGTCTGCTATTTTAGGGCTTCAATCTCTAATCTTTCCTCCTCCAGTTACCATTGTTTTACATCCACATTTTAAAAAATTCAGATCTGTTCCAATTTTTCTGCATTGGCCATGACGGAACCAGTTAGAACTGGTATGAATCCCTAGTAAAAATTGCTGGGTAGAACTGGTTAGAATCCCTGGTAAAAAATTGTAAAGATTTTGAGCCACCCAGAGGCACCTCACTGGAATCAAACTGAAAACAGATTTGTTTTTGTTCTGTATGACTTTAATTTAGAAAGTATCTAAACATTTTCAGGGATCTCAGGCAAAAATGTATGGGGATAAAAAGATGCTTGGATACCCACAATGTTATCATTTTCCTGCTGTGGGCTATGTATGGGGCAGATTATAAATGCTGACCTAGCCAAGGTTATACATCTAATAAGTCCAATTGTTTTAAGGACTCATTCATTGGATATTTTGTTGATCTTCAGATTTATAACTAAATTAGACATACTTGGTAGTTTGTGTAAAATCAACGTTGGGACCCATGACCTTTTGTTATTATTATTGTTGATTTCTGTTACTAAATCAGACAATGATCTACTGTGATCCATAAGATTTTCATTGACTTATTTTCAGAAGTAGATTACTAGTTCTTCTGATCTTAGTCTGAAAGTTCTGTTAAAAACTTGCAACCATAGGTGACCGTACTAACATTTGAAATACTGCTGACATAGATTCCAGTATCATAATAACATACAAGTCAATAGAGTACAATACATTTAATGACTAGTGGTGCTGGAACTGTTTAGTAAAGATTGTTATAAAAGGAGTCCTGGTGTGGTACTTTACGATAAGCACTGAACTGCAAAGTCAATTTGAACCACAAGGTTGGTGGTTGAAACCCACCAGCTCTCCTTGGAAACTCTATACAGGGTCTCTGTGAGTCAGAACCAATTTGACAGCACTTAACAACAACAATTGTAGTGAGAAAGACCAAGCAAAAACCTCTGATACATCATTTTGCCAGACAAGCTACTAAATCACTAATAATACTGCATTTCTATGCAGTGGGACTGAATTAGTGCCAATTATAAGTTTCTAAAGTTGAAGAGGATTGTTATTCCTATTATGCCTATTTAATTCACTGCATATCATCTATAGAAACTACATGGATCCCAGAGAATGACAGTAAACTTCTACAGCAGTTGTTGAATCAGATGTGGTATGTCTGGTAGAGTTGATTTACTTAGATCCAGGTACCTATTAAATGTAAATAATTACAGGCTTTGCAGATGTGTTATTTTATATTCTAATCTGAAAATAGAATGAGAAAAATTCACAGTAACAAAGAATATAAAATCATACACATTCACACTATGTTAATTCTCCTGTCTTCTGTCATAATAGAGTGCAAAGAGAAATGGACCATTTGTATATTCAAATCAACACCACATTGATGCATTATAGCAAAAGCAACATACTAGCTAGACCAGTTCACCAAGAAATACCTATCACATTAGATTAATGGCTAAGAACATGTTTTCCAGAGGGAAAAATATAAACCTGAAGAAAGTTCAGGCTCCTGCCATATAGGTAAATATTTCTAGAGTCGAGTGGACAAACTATTAGTTTGCATCTTGCATTTTCCAGAATGAAAAAGAAAGCCAATAGCTAGTATGTTTTTTCAATTTATGGTAGAAGTATGTCCCACTTATGGAAATAATGTTTTAACCCATATACCAGAAACAAAGGCTGCTACCTTTTGTTGTAGGACCTAGCACAAGTGAATGTTATGTGGCAAATCAGGCTGCAGCTCAAGCTACTGTGGCACTCATGCAATTTGATTCAGCAGACATTTTTGGATTAAAAGAAGCAGTTATGGAGGAAAAAGTAGTATGAAATTCATTACAAAGCCATCGGTGAACAAAGACCCTGAAGTTCTTCAGAGTAAAGATATACCATCTACCAAAAAGAACTACATGCTTTTTGAAAATAAAACCTCATTCTCCTGAACCCTTGTAGAGACAGAGTGTCTGATAACGAGATGCCAATTCATCACATACCAAAAATAATTCATCATGAGCTAGAATTCTGTTAAATCCACCAAAAGTAGGGAAACCATTTAAAATTGGGCAAGACTAGGCCAATCGGTAGTGTAGTGGTTATGAATCAGGCTGTGAACCGCAAAGTCAGCAGTTGGAAACTACCAGCTGTTCCACAGGAAAAAGATGAGGCTTTCTGCTCCCGTAAAGGTTTATAGCCTCGGAAATCCTCTATAGGGTCGCTATAAGTCGGAACCGACTCCACAGCATATAACCACCAACCAGGCCAATCATTCATAAAATGGAAGGGTTATATTCAGGATCAAGCATACACGTGACCAGAAGACACTAGCAAACTGTAGGAGAAAATAGCTTAGATCTTCATGTCACTCTCCATAGTTGTGCCAGAGCTCCTCCTATACCAATGCTCATACAAGAGGACAAGTTGAGAGAAGAGGATCTAGATATCTTCTTAAATCATATCAGTGTGTGACTATGAGCAGGAAATGCACTGCAACTGCACTATACAGCCCAATGATAAGATGATGAGCTAAAACCCTCCTAGTAAAGTTTCAGAACATATAACTGGCCATCTACTTTGTATAGATTAAAAATGTCATAAGATTAGAATAGGCTCATGGGTAGTTGCTAATGATCAAGCATAGTATCATGAACCTGAAGAAGATGGGTCTATCAGGGGAAAAGAGGCTTAGATCCAGAGGCATGATTTTGAATGGATATTTGGAAGTGTCAACAAATGTGACTATCTGTGTATTATATGCTAATTTTCTCCAATTAGCCCCTGTTGTTGTTTCTCCAGGTTCTGTTATGGCATCAGTAACACATGAACAAAGTTACCATGATATCAGATATAGAGACTGTGCATAGATTAGTATGTGCTCCCACTTAGCAATAATATATATCTATCATACTATAAATAAAAACCAAGGCTGAGACCCTGATTCCATTTGTAACATTGTCCTTCCAAAAAAATACTTAAAATTATTTAAATGGACAGCTAAAAAATCCAAAGGAGTAACTCTCTGGCAGAGTAATTTCAAATATTTGGTTAGTAGTCTTAAAACTATGTACTTATTTACATGGGAATCTCAGAAGCATTTTATGAACTTATTGGTTTCTTTCCTACATGTATTTATTTAGCAGATTTAGATCAAGTCATTGTTTTATCAATGACTGACTATTTTGGTAAGTTTCCAGGCACAAATGATGCCTGAAATTTAAGAAGTGGTAAAATGATAGGGAAAAGGGGTTATTGTTCTTAGAAAATAAGACAGAGCCCTAGATATACAGTGATTTCTAATTTTACTGTTTTCTAAAGAAATGTACATTGCTTTTCCAAGTGTCCTAAGAGAGAGTCACAGATGCCACTACCTGGTAGTAAAACCAGCTCAGTGGTGGCTTCTACCAGTTTGTATGTTACCCCTCCCAACTGACCTAGTTTATCACACCTTCAGAGAAGACAAGCTACTCTTAGGCCACCCATGTGTACTTATTGAGCAGGTTTTGCAGATGCATTTGTGTCACTGGTTAACTTGTGATTAATATGAAATATTGAGTATTGCAGCAAATTTGTTTCTTTGAGATTTCATAAATGATCCGTTAGTTTCTTTCTTTATACTTATGTATCTGAGCCATGTATCATCTTGAAGGCAAAAAAATTAAAAATAAGCTTATTGGGTGTTATTTACAGTTCTATATTAAGCATGTTCAGCATGTTTATTGACAAGAAAACATTGCATGACTTGACTGGGATTGTTAGAATTAGATTGGAACTAACAACACTCATGATACTAAACTAAAGAGAATTGAAAAGAATCCTCTTTAACAAAATACAAGAAAAACTTTAGTGATCAGAAAGAGCTTTGAATAGCTATTTAGAAGACATTATGAGCCCTGGTATAGTACTGTGGGTTAATGCACTGGACTGCAAAATCAATTTGAACTGTAAAGTTGGTAGTTCAAGCTCACCAGCTTTTCCTCAAATACTATATACAGGCTCGCTATGAGTCCAACCTGACTCAACGGCACTTAACAACAACAATAATGTTACAAGGGATTATTGGAACTATTCCCTATTTAAGGGGTTGCATATTAGACTTTGTATGTGCATGTATCTGATTTGTATCTTACTTTGAAAGGGGTGTTCTATCGGATGTACATATCATATCAGCAATTGTGTATGTTCTTAGCACTCCTTGGAGGCCAGGATGGCTAAGCTTTGTCTCTCATACTTTGGACATATTGTCCGGAGGGAACAGTCGCTGGAGAAGGATGTCATGCTGGGTAAGGTGGAGGGTCAGAGAAAAAGAGGAAGAACCCCAACGAGATGGATTGGCCAGATGGCATCATTGATGGTGTCAAGTGTGGCAGTGGTGGTGAGGTTGGCCCAGGATCGGACATTGTTTCATTCTGCTGTGCATGGGGTCACTATGAGTCTGTTCCAACTTGATGGCACCTGACAACAACAACAACAACTCAGCACAGAACTGAAAAAATAATTTAAAAACCAAAAAAAAGCATTATAAATTAACATTGGCGCTCTATGTATACTTCATATTGAAAACCATCAGGAACAAATCAAGGAGATAAAATAATATTTTCCCTTGCCCTCATCCCTTCCTTCTCTGATGGTCTCAGATAAATTGGGCACTTATGGCCAGCATTCTCCTTTGAAAGTTTTCTAGGGTGCTCTCTTTAGAGCTTGAAAAAAAAATTCTGAGAAAACCATAGAGAGAAAACTTTAATTGATTTTGGTCTTTTTCTCTTGCAGCAACATCTTTCTTTATTTGTTGCTGCAAGGAAAAAAAAAATGTGAATTTTGCTTATGAAAATCATTAAGGGGCATTAGTTGCACTGTGGGTTAGGTATTGTGCTGTTACACAAGGTCTGAAGCCCCTCTTTGAGAGAAAGATTAGACTGTGTATATTAATTGCTTTCATGATTGGGCAATAGTTTTACAATAGAATTGGAAACAAAATTCATGAAATGCTTACTTTCAATAGGGCTCTATGTTTCCTTTCCCCTATACTATTTTGTTGTTTTTGTTAAAATCTCTCAAAACCTTAAGAAGTAGAATGACTTTTTTTGTGTGCGTGTGTGTGCTTCACATTTTAATTGAGATTCTAAGAGCTTTAAAGACCTACCCTAGGTCTCTTATTTAATAAGTGGCACATTGTAGATTGTAATCAGATGTATTTTATTACCATGCATGTCTTTATTTATTTATTTTTATTGTAAATTGAGTGATAGTTTACCTTGGAGAACATCATCGATTTTATTGTATTTCATTTCATTGTAATGATTACAATCCTTTCCATGTATCATCATTCAAGAGCATCCTTCTTTTTTTTTTTTTTTTTTTTAATGTACACAGAAATACTCAATAATATAAAATCCTTTAAAAAAACCAAAGGGCACATTCTGCAAGCTTGCCTCCTGACCTCCAGCACACAGCCTTTCTCTTTCCATAAGTCTGGAGTCCTTAGCTGCTGTATCTCTCCTTATCATCACCTCCCCCACCATCCCTGTTGTCGCTGCTTCTCTGGATATGGTCCCACATTCTGCTTTTGCTCTTCTCCCGTAATGGTCTTAGGGTCCTCTATTGTTGGAAAGTAAGATTAACTATTCCCCCATTTTTGTTACAAAACTTCTACCTTTACACTTGTGTCAGTCCAATTAGTAATAGTAACAATTGTTGTTGTTGTTGTTGTCAGGTGCCATCGAGTCGGAACCGACTCATAGCGACCCTATGCACAGCAGAACGAAACAATGTTCGATCCTGGGCCA
>NW_006408529.1:6799362-6799918 GCF_000296735.1 Chrysochloris asiatica
ATGAGTCTTCCTCCAATCCTGACGCCACGTTTTTCTTCATAGAACCCAGCTTCTCGTATTATTTGCTCAGCATACAGGTTGAATAAGTATGGTAACAATTACTGACTATCAAATCATAAGAATCTTATTCCCATCTCCTTTCACCAGAACTGTCTAGGCAAGATGAAAACTATTCAGTGGGAATTTTACCTTCCCCCACACACTCTGAAACTAAACTCCATCTTGAAATGTGTAAGCCAGTCACTTTGTGCCTTTACTGTCCCCCAGCCCCATTTTAGGTAGCCAATGTCTTAAGTTTCCTGTCCCTGTCAACCCTGTGTACAGAGGGGATAGGACTGATCCTTGCTGTGAAGATTCCTTCCCTTTCAGTTGATATTTTGAGCTACTACATCCATAAGTATAGGTCAAGTTCATCAAACTGTAGCATATTACCCTTGTTTCCTTTATCAAAAAAATATATATTTTTTATCTTCTTCTACTCAAGTTCTGATCATCCAGACATTGAAGCTAGGTCAAATGGGTACTATCTGTAAGTTTGGGTATTCTTGTGTATCTC
>NW_006408529.1:6801103-6807617 GCF_000296735.1 Chrysochloris asiatica
CAGTGATGTATCCACCCTGGCTTTGGGGTGCCTCATTTTCTCTCTCTTTGTCTCCTTATGTGTATTCTTGATATATATGACTCGCCGTCAGGTATCCTCTCCTCGTGAACCAAACCCCTATGTCAAGGCGGGTCCCCGACATATCTCCAATGCATCTCAATAAAATAACAAATAATCTGCTATCTGCAATTGCACAATAACAATATCTGAAAACTAGGTTCACAAAATTTCATTCATAGAAATATTTTCATAGTATACAGTTTAGAAATGAAGGAATTGAGACAGGAAAACTAACTTTTTCCAGTTTGTTCAGTCCCTTTTGGTCAACTGATGATTTTCTTTGTTGCTTGCCATCCTAGCCCTAGTCATTTCTCTAACACCAAGCTGCTTATACGTGCTATTTAAATCTGGTCTTTCTAATTATAAAGCTTTCAGCCTTGTGTTGGCATCACATATCATCTCGTGTATGCTAAATACTTTGCAGATTATAATATGAATGTTTTGGGTAGGAGAAGATTGTGGAAGAAGACGTATTTATTTATACACCAACAATTTTTTAAATGTGTAGTCATTTATGGATGCTGCATATTTCAGTTGTATCTAGAATGTAATTTTGTTTTACTCACATTCTTTACTTTTTTGAAACATACCTCACCAAATGTTGACTGTTGTCAGACAACTCAAATTAGTTATGGTGACAGTGACTTTTTAAATTACACTTTAAAACATATAGTTAAAAATACAGACCTTTTAAAAATAATTAGATTTTATGGGCTATTTTAACTATTTTAATATCACATTTCAGAAAGGAAATCCTTTCCACTGCCAAGTTGAACCTTCAGAAGAAAATAAAATAGACTTATCTTTTATTTTACATGAAAATTAATGGTACCATAAGTTATTTAAAGAAGTTAACCATTGCAGTATCATAATTTGAAATAGAAATCTCTTTAATATACATGCCTGAGAACATATATTTAGAATTACATTGGTGGTGTTCTTAGATGCCATTGAGTCCGTATCCAACTCATGGTTCCAGAGCAAATTGTTAAAGTTGAACTTTACTACCTATATTGTAGCTTTCTCTTCTTTTTTTAATGTTTGTTTCATTTTCCATGACTCCCTTTTAGGTAGAATTAATTAGGCCTGGTGGTATTGTGGATTAGGCATGATCTGTGGTTTAAATTTACCTGATGCTCTACAGAAGAAAGAAAAGGTTATCACCTCTGATGAAGTTTACATTCCTAGAAACCCATATAGGATCATTATGTATGGGAATCCAACTTGGTTACATTGGATTTAGGTGCAAATTGGAACAACAACAAAAAAAGTGCCTTATCGTTAAGCTTAAAGAGCCTAATGTATTACTCCTTTCAGCAGTAGTATTTATTAAAAAAAAAAAAAAAAAAAAGGAAAAAGAAAGAGAGAGAGAAATAACATTATGAAAGAAATAATGGATGATTAACACATTGTTAACACATTGTATAGTTTCAAAGCATCATTGAAAACTGATGTGGTTACCAAGCATTCAACCTAATCTGTTGTCAAGTCACTTCTGGAAAGAGTAATGATTCTCTTTTCATCAAATATTATTCAATGATTACCATATGTCTAGCATTTGAGTTTGCATTTTAAACTACTTAGTACATGAAACTACTAGGCTTGGAGAATGTATGGTATATTTCGTAGACAATCCCCTAAAAGTCAAATAAGAGTAGGACAGAAGCAAATGGTTAAAATCTGGAACTTTAGTAGGAGGTAAAAATGTTCCTTAACTATTATTTTGCTGCTAATACTATTTTAATTTTTTTTCTTTTTTCTGCTCCCTGATTGGCTTAGATTTTTAGTTTTCCATAAGAAGTTGTTGTTGTTGTCAGGTGCCATCGAGTTGGAACCGACTCATAGCAACCCCATGCAGAGCAGAATGAAACAATGTCTGATCCTGGACCAACCTCACTACCACTGCCACACTTGAGTCCATCAATTATGCCACCTGGCCAATCCATCTCATTAGAGGTCTTCCTCTTTTTCTCTGACCCTCCACCCTACCCAGCATGACATCCTTCTCCAATGATTGTTTCCTCCGGACTACATGTCCAAAGTAGGAGAGACGAAGCTTAGCCATCCTGGCCTCCAAGGAGCACTCTGGCTGCACTTCCTCCAAAACAGATCTATTGGTTCTTTTGGCAGTCCATGGAACTTTCAGTATTCTCCTCCAACACCACAAGGTGTATTTTTGGACAATTCTCTTCTAGGTCATATGTTTTCCCTATTCTCATAAATCCTGGTTTCACTTGAACATCTTCAACCCCATAATTACTTAATCTTCTTCATGATTGGAAGATATAGGAAATGGATTAATATGATATCTGTAAACAATGGAAAATTATTACAAGCATTCCAATTTTTGACTTCTCAAATGTTTCATATGTTTATCTATAGTCTTCCTATCTAAAACTTAACATTTCTGAAACCAGTTCTTAAAACTCAGAAGCTGTGAATAAGCTAATTTACAAGGCAAAAGAGAATTTGCAGATGTGACTAAGTTAAGAAAATTGAGATGGAGACACTACCCTAGAATATTTCAGTGGATTTGATGTAGTCACTAGGGTACTCAGTAGTACAGAACCTTTCCAGTGTATGGTCATAGGGAGAAATCAGTATGGAAAAATGGTCAGAAAGATACACTGCTAGCTTTGAAGATAGAGTGTGCAGCCTAGGAATACAAGTAGCCTTTTGAAGTTAGAAATTAATGAAACAGTTTCCACAGAAGAATGCAGACCTGATGATACCTTGTTTTTTGTCCACTGAGACTTATTTCAGATGTCCAGTTATCAGAAATGTAAGATAAGACATTTTTGTTCTTCAAAGTCACCAAGTTTGTAATTATTTATGGCAGCAAGAGAAAGTGAATATACGAATCCTCTTCTTTATTCCTTTTTTTTTTTTTTTTCAATCAGTGCAGATACTTTCTCCTGATCTCACATGGTGACTGCTTCAAACACTATTTTTCTTCAATATCATTGTTCCCTTTATTTTTATGGATACTTTTTGAGGATTTCTATAATGACAGCTTCCTTATTTTACCTATTTTATAGATAAACTATTCCATTCAGTGTTATAAGCGCAATTGGGCAAAACTTTTGAATGTATACACTTAGTCATTAAATCACATCAAACTACAGGGTACCAACTTCACATCAATTTCCTATATAAACCTTGAGCTGTGTTTGTCCAAAGTTGAATTAATTATCTTTTGCAAGGACCATAGTTCTATATCCAGAACCCTTTCAAATTCCCTGTTTTCCATTTGTATTATGAAATGCTCAATGATATGAGTTTGCCATTCATAATACATCCCTTTCTTAGAAAATCACATTGTATCAGTTATTTTTAGCACCACAATTATTTTTTTCTTACTATTTTCACTTAGCAATGGTTTAAACAAACTACTCTTTAATTCTTTCCTGAATAACTGAAAAAAAGTACAAAATCTTGTTCATAAAGCAAATAAAAATATTCGGTTTTTTGTTTTTTTTTCAACTGAAATACCACCATGAGTATATCTAAGATTTTATGTTTGTGTGTTTGTTTAGCAGATAAGATGAAGTCTTTTTGGGGCTCTCTGTATTTCCCAATAAACTATCCAATGATTGGGAGACTAGCAAGCAACAAGTTTGACTAATCAGATACAAGTTCACCTTTGCAGAATCATCAATAATTTTTCTTCTTCTTCTTCTTCTTCAATTTCCACAATATTACTTATAGGCTTGTATGCATTCACCCGAACACAGTGTTGAACTATGGAACTATGACTCTAATTGCAGTGTACCATGCTATATTTAAGCAAAGCTATCCAAAATGTCACATTGAGCCCTAAAAAATTAAAATGTTAATAATTTTTATGAATAATTGCCTAATTTGCACATTCTGGGGCTTAATTTGAATGCTATACTGATTATACAAGCCTTTGAATAATTCATGTATAGAACTTCTCCATTACCCTGACAATCAGAGAGATTTAGGCTGGTTCCGAAAAGCTGCCTTATGACAATTTTACGTACTTTGATGAGGGATATAGTCCTATTTTAACTTTTTTTTTTTCAGGAGTAAAATGAAAGGAAGAGGGGAACCTGAAAAAATTAATTGACAAATTTCTGTTTCAGGTAACCTTTAAAGAAACGTACATAAAGACATCTTTGTCATTTCCTTTTCTACTGTTCTTACTGGTGACCTTTTGAAAGCTTTAAATATATATATATATATATTAATCCAACAGAGAATCAAGATAAGAGACAACACAGTTGACTATGAGATATAATCATAAGTTTCCTTTTTAATAGAAGAATTCATATATGCCTTTTGAACATATGCAAATAATTGGCATGTTGTAATGTTTTTTCAGGAAATATTCTCAGCCAGGCCAATCAGAGCATATAAAGCTTCAAATGTATTCATCTGTTTGTTTCTAAAACCAGAATCACACAATTGTCTTTAGAGTTAATTATCTTTAAAAGTAAACTTTCCACCACCTAGAAGCAATTCTAGCATACTACTAGAGGCATCTTTTTTCCCATAGGAATCTTCATTGTGAGATATGTGAACCACCACTAAATTTTAATTCTCTGACACATCATACTGATATTGTTTATTGAAACTTGCTAGCTCAGTGATTTAGACTATATGTTAGAGAGTCAGACTACATGGGGTTCAATCGTGTTCTGCCTCTTCTTATGAGATATTGAACAAGTTAGTTAACCTCTACAAACATTACTTTTGCAGTCGTAACAGTGGAGGTGAGTTTGGGGATAATAATAATAACTATTACATATGTTAATTTAAAATGATGTGATACCCTATATTAAAAATTGACATACTGTATAAAACAATATATGAATTAACTAAAAGTGATGTTATATATTCTTTTCTAATGTATCATATGTCTTATCCTTTGTCTTCTAATTTTTAGCTTTCATTATAGATCTGATTTATTGTGTTTGTGGAAGATAGCCTGAGAATGACAGCTCCTTATTCTTTATGAGTGCCCAATTCATGTTGTCCACTGTGATAATTTAGTCAGTTTCTAAAAGTACTAATAAAAGTCATCATCTCCACTCTAATTTGGGATATCTCAGGTGGTGGTTGTTAGATACCATCGAGTCAGTATCCACTGATAACTACTCTTTGCACAAGAGAACAAAATACTGGTCGTTTCTGTGCCAACATCACAGATTCACAGTCTGAATCTATGAAAGTTGGAAATTGTCAAAAACAAAATGGAATGCATAGAATGTGAGATCGTAGGCATTAGTGAGCTAAAATGAGCTAATATTGACTATTTTGAAACCAACAATAATTTGTTTTACTATGCCAAGAAAAATAATTGAAGAGGAATGGTGTCACATTCATAAATGATTGAAAATTTCAAGATCTAACTTGAAGTATAATGCTGTCTGTAATAGAATAATATCAATATGCCTACAAGGAAGATAAAGTAAATCCACTATTATTCAGATTTACACACCAGATTTACACAGGAATTTGAAGAATTCTATCAATTTTTTCTGGAGTCTTGATGTAGTATATAGAATAAGCACTCAACTGCAAGGTCATTTTGAACTGCAAGGTGGATGGTTCAATTTCACCAGTCAGTTCTCAGAAATCCTATACAGGATCACTATGAATTGGAACAGACTCAAAGACATTTAAAAACAATAACATCAATCTGGAATTGATAAAAATATAAATGAGATTTATTGATAATTACTGGTGATTAGAATGAAAATGTTGGAAACAAAGAAGAAAGATCAGTAATTGGAAAATATGACCTTGGGGAAATGATGCTAGAGATAGCATGACAAAATTTTGGAAGAGCAGTTCAAATACTTTTTAAAACAATGTAAAAGACAATTGTATACATAGACCTCACCATATGGATTACAAAGAAATCAAATTGACAACAACTGTGGGACAAGACAGTGTAAAAGCCCCATTGTTGTTGTTGTTAGGTGCCACCGAATTGTCACGGACTCATAGTAACCTTATGCACAGCAGAACAAAACACTGCCCGATCCTGGATCAACCTCACTATTGCTACCACACTTGAGCCTATCGATGCTGCCACTTGGCCAATCCATCTCATTGGTGGTCTTCCTCTTTTTCTCTGACCCTCCACCTTACCAAACACGATGTCCTTCTCCAGATACTGGTCCCTCCTGACAATATATCCGAAGTATGAGAAATGAAGTTGGGCCATCTTGGCCTCCAAGGAGCACTCTGGCTGTATTTCTTTCAAACGGATCTGTTGGTTCTTTTGACAGCATATGGCACTTTCCATATTCTCCTTAAACACCATAATTCAAAAGCATCAATTCTTCTATTGTCTTGTTCTTTTTGACAATGAATGCAACACCATTCCTCTTCAATTCGTCATTTCTGGCATAGTAAACCATATGGTCATCTCATTCAAAATGGCCAATACCAGTTCATTTCAGCTCACTAATGCCTAAGATGT
>NW_006408529.1:6812962-6822086 GCF_000296735.1 Chrysochloris asiatica
CCATGGTGTTTCTGCTCCCCCTGTTTCGTCTTGCCACTTGGTCTCGCCCAGGATGTCGACTCAGGCCTCCAAGCTCGGCCCGGCAGATTCAAAAGTACATGATTTTTTTACTTCAGCTCCAAACTCCACAAGCTATAAGCATTCAAACCTTTAAAATATTCCCTATCTCTGTGGTTCAGAATTTGGGAGCTCTGCCCTGGATCGGCTTTGTCTGGTATTCTGTGTTATTGCTGATGGCAACCTTCACTAAACCTCCACCCTAGCCGCCATCAAGCCTCGCCTCGATATGTTCTTTTTGACAATGAATACAATACCATTCCGCTTTAATTTGTTATTCCTGGCATAGTAAACCATGTGGTTGTCAGATTTGAAATGGCCAATACTAGTCTATTTCAGCACACTAATGCCTAAGATATCGATGTTTATGCGTTCCGTTTCATTTTTGACAAATTCCAATTTTCCCAAATTCATACTTATTGCATTCCATGTTCCGATTTTCAATGGATGGTTTCATGAGTATTGATAGTTGATACAAGAAAAATGAAGTCCTTCACAACTTCAATCTTTTCTCCATTGATAAGAAAGTTGTTTAAATAGTTTAGTTTGTATTCCATCAATTCTTTTTTACCAGTGCTGCTAGTGCACCTTGGACTTCTTCTGCCAGTACCATTAGTTATTGACTATATGCTACCTCTTGAAATGGTTGATGCTCAACCATTTCTTTTTGGTACAGTGATACTGTGTATTCCTTCCCTCTTCTTGTGATGCTCTCAGCACCATTCAATATTTTAGTCCATGTTGTTGTAGTTTTTGTTATGTGCCGTGGAATTGGTTCCGGCTCATAGCGACCCTGTACAGAATTTCTGAAGCTGTAAACCTTTATGGGAGCAGGAAGCCTCATCTTTCTCCTGCAGATCAGCTGGTAATTTTGAATTGCTGACCGTGAGATTAGCAACCCAATTCATAAGCACTTATTTTGTTCATTGAATCCTCTGTATTGCAAGTTGATGCTTGAGTTTTTTCTTCAATTCTTTTAGATCCTGCAATGCTGAGCTTGTTCTTCCTTCTTGGTACAGATCTTTGCATATTTCATTAAAACAATTAGCTTTGTCGTTAGCTGTCCTTTGAAGTTTTCTGTTCAGTTCTTTTGTTTCCTAATTGCTTCAATTACATTTAGCTTCTCTAAAGAGCAAGATTTAGAGTCATTTCTGATATTTAATTTTGTCTTTTATTTGTTTCCCATCTTAATAATTCTCTTTTGCCTTCTTCCTGTATGATACTCTTGATATCATTTCATACCTCTTGTGATCTTCAGTCATTAGTGTCTAGTACATCAAATCTGTTCTTTAGATGGTCTCTAAATTGATGTGTGGTATATTCAAAGTCATATTTTGGCTCTTGTGGCTTGTTTTAATTTTCTTCACCTTCAGTTTGAACTTGCATAAGAACAATGAATGGTTTCTTTCACAGTCTCTCCTGGGCTTTGTCTGATTATTAATGGATGTTTGTAGCTGTTTCTCCTCTTTTTGAGCTGTGCCCTTTAACATATGAAGGTCCTAAATTTGCTCAATTCCTTTCATTATACTCAACTGTACTTTGAGGAGGCAGCTCTTCTCCAATTATATTTTGAGTGCCTTGTGTCCTATATCTGACAATGTTACACTGCTACTCATAAAGTTTCCAGAGGTTCAGCTTTTAAAAGTAATCTTCCTCTCCTATTTACTATCCTGTCTTAGTCTGGAAACTTTGTTGAAACCTATGGGTTGTCCTGCTTTAATTTAAAATATCAAGAATACAGCTTCCAGCATCACACCACTCAAGTCACCACAAAACAACAAACTGATAGATGAGTGGTGGTTTATTCTTATTGTTGTTGTTAATTGCCAACAAGTAGGTCCAATTTATAGTACCCATGTAGAGATTTTCCAAAGAATGACTTGTGGGTTTGAATTGCCATCATTGTGATTATTAGTCCAGTGCTTATCCTACAACACCACACCAGGACCCCTTAGACTCATAAAGCTTCCTTAAAAAGAAAAAAGAAAAAAAAAAAAGTGTATTCCAAAAAGCAGTGGGTTTTGAGGGGATTTTCTGGAAAAGTTAAATTAAAAAAAAAAAAAAAGTTAGCTCAGAGGGTTATATCCACTGGTTTTGGAAATTCTAAGAGTAATCTTGATAGATTGCCTAAAAGGACACAGGATGATCACAGGTTTTATTAAAAGAAGCCTTAAGAAATGTACAACTGCATTGGTGAGAAAAAGGCCAGGAAATTTGAGTTGATCATTTGTTTTTCATCATGACAATGCACATGCTCATTCTTTGAGACTGCTAAGGGCTATTTTATCAGCATTTCATTGGGAAACCTTATTCTACAATGCTATTCTTGCTCCTTTGTGTTTATTTTTGTTCCCAATACTCAAAGAATATTTAAAAGATACATGAGTTGAGTTCCTTTAAAATTTCAGTACTGCTGTTTTTGATATGACACAAATTGAAGAGTGCAGAATTCCTCCGCAAATGGGTTGTTGTGGTAACGTGCTATCAAGTCGGTTCTGACCCATAGTGACCCTGTATAAGATTTGTAGAAATATAGAAGTTCTTCATTCAGAAGTATATGAACCTACTTGGAGGATATAGAAACAGTAGCTTCACATTTGGATATGCTGGTTTAATTAAGGTTTCTATTATTTTGTAGGAACACTTTTTGACTTATATGTATTTCTGTTGATGTAAAAAGTCCAGGTTTACAGAACAAATTTGGATTAATATTAAATGTCTGAGTATTTTTTTAATAGAAACCTGACTGAAATATTGATATTTTATACCCACATACATCTGTTACAAATTGATCAAATGGGGTTATTTTGTGAGAACAGGAGTTTACGTTTCCCAGTAAGTACTGATGATAGCATGTGCAGATAAGAGAGAATTCAAAAAGGAGATCATTAGGAATTTATATCTTCAACCAGAAATAGTGAAAGGATGATTCACTTGGGTGACAATTGACCAATTACAATCAATTTACCCAGGGACAAAGACATATAGATTTTGAAATGTTGAATCTGAATGCTCACATAGTATCTCTGACCCATCTAGACTTCAGCCTCATTAGTTACAAGACCCTGTCTTTCTTGGGTTGTATACTACATGAACATTGATTCAATAAATGTCTACTGAGTATATTCTATTCATAAAATATTATACGAGGCTCTGTTCTGTTTTAGCATAAGCAGATCATTGTAAACCAGAGGAACATATGTGTTAAATAAATGCAAAATTAATGAAAGAGAATAGTACAAACATGAGAGAAAAGCAGAGATTAGTAAAGACAAAAGATGCTAAAAAAAAAAAGAAGAAAAAAAGAGAGACTGAAGGAAGATGTGTGAAACATACTAAGAAAGAAATGAGAAAACACTATCTGTATAATATATGAACTACCAAGTAAAACTACCAATATTTTCATAATCTATCTTTGATTATGAAACATTTTTTTAAAGTAGGATATAGGTGTCATGGTTATAATAGTACAAAGGCCATTATTTTATATGCATCTTTTCCTAGGAGTGAGTCTCTTCTTCATTTTATGTGAAAATTTGGCTTATACTATGAAGTGATCCATCATTTGTAAGAGAAATGTACAGAAAGATAAATTGTACAGTAGTCTGACAAATCTTATTAAAGCAACATATAGAAGAGGAAAAATTAACAGCTAATCCATTATAAATGTCAAAACCAGAGTACCACTTTTTCATAACTATTGTATTTCCATTTCTATCTCATTAATTCTTAGTCCTTATGAAACAATTTCATTGGTTGGTCAGCATGTATACCCATGAACTTCTAATAAAATATGTCATTATTGCCTTTAATTAAAAAGTATCCTTGCACAAAGTCAATGAAAATTTTGCTTGTTTTCTAAAAAAGAAGAAAGTATAAATGCATACTACAGTGAATCACATGTCATTTAATTTAAAGTATATACGGGAAAGCTTATTACATTTATTTTTCAATTTTAGACCACTTAACTAACTTTTTAGTCAAAAGAAGAAAAGAAAGTTATTATACTAGTACTTTCAAAATGTTAGTACACAAATAACTTAATATATATTTACTATATACTTTAGGGAAAAATTGATTTTTAGATAATTATTTGGGGCAGTCTATTTAAGAATAATGCTTATTGTTTTTAGTTTTTCCTATCCAGCATTTTTTCCTTACTTTTTCTTTTGAATTAATTAGTGAATAGTTACATGTAAGGATATTGCGGAGGGAGAAACAGACTCAACCAGAAATTTTTCTAGGTATCATAGATTAAAGATCTGAATAATAGATGAGTTTCCTTTACCTTCCTTTGGTTCCAGTGTGGACTTAGTGACTGTATTGAAAAAGAAATGATACTCTGTCAATTTCATGCTTTAGCTTTAAGAGTGTTCACAGTTTCTTCAATGCTCTTCAGGCATGATAATCCAGCAATTAACAAGGTCAAGGACCCCAAGGACACTTTATGTAAGGAAGCTATAACTACATGGAGATGTTGCATGTAAGCAACTCTAACTGATAGTCCCATCTGAGCCATGCCTTCCGACCATCCTCACAAAAGTTGGAGATACTCTTATGTGTATGAAGCCAGCTTGGATTGTCCATACCAGACCAATAACAATTGAATACAATCATTAAAACCACTTGGAATAAAATGTTTGCCTTCATGATCACTATGCAAATTTGTTTGTGTTGTTATTAAGTGCCATCAAGTAGATTCTGACCCATAGCTACTCTCTATAGGGTTTCTTAGGAGCAGCTGGTGAATTTGAATTGCCTACCTTGTGGTTCAAAGCGACTTTGCAGTCCAAAGCATTAATCCCCAGCACCAAACCAGGACTCCTACTTTTATGCCCTACAAAATTGAAAGATTAAAAAATGTATATTTTATTTTAAATGATCATTTTTTTGGTGGTAGCAGGTAGATTACCAAAACCAACTCAGCCTAGTGCCATTGAGTCACTTTTGAATCATAGTGACCTTATTGGAGAAAGCTGAACTGCTCTATTAAGGTTCCTGAGACTGTAAACCTTTACTGGAATACACAGCTTCATCTTTTTTCTAGAATGGATGGTGGGTTTGAACCTCAGGTAACAGTCTAACACTTATCCCACTGCTACCAAGATACCTCATTGTTATAGTAAACTTGTCATAGAACTATACTCAAGTTGTTAAATTGTAGTGTTGAACCATCCAGGGACTTAGATGCATAAGTACTGTTATTGTTACTAAGTGCCATCAGGTAGTTTCAACTCACAGAAAGCTTATATAGGGTTTCCAAGGAGTGACTGGTAGGTTTGAACTACTGACTATAACCCAACAAATTAATATCAGCTCTAGTACTTTCAACATAGGCTAGTTTGACCTTTTGTCTCTAGAGTTTGCAACTTTAATTTAACAGGGTTTCTATTTAGTCATGATGACTAATTACAATTCCAGATTTATTAGTGGTATCAAATATGAGCCTAATTTAATACTCTTACAAACACTAATCTATCTACCGATCTTCCAGGTTCCACAGTTTAAAAGTATAGTGATGAACATTGCACAGAGATATTTTGATGTTAAAACTAATGTGGAAAAGTTTATTAAATATTGCTGTTGTTGTTGTTAGGTACCATAAGGTCGATAATGAATCTTATTGATCTATGTACAACAGAACAAAACACTGCCTGGTCTTCATCATCCTCACAATCATTGCTCTGCTTGTGCCCACTGCTGCTGCCACTGTGTCAAGCCATCTCATTGGGAGTCTTCCTCTTCTTCAGTGATCCTCCACTTTACCAAGCATGATGTCCTTCTCCAGGAACTGGTCCTTCCTGATAACAGGTCTGAAATAAGACATGTTATCATATTCACATGATCATAAAATAACATGAAGGTAAGGCTTTAACTTCCTAAGTCAATCTGGAATCTTCCATAATAGCTCTTTTTTCATGTCCTTTACTAGACTTTTTTCTTTCACATTTTCCTTCCAATTTAATATCCTAACATTCTATTTCTTGTCACTTTTTGCTTCTGTTGTGATGCTATAAGATAAGTACTGGACTGCAAATTCAGTTTGAACAACAAGGTTCAAACTCACTAGCTGCTCCGCTACAGGCTTGCTATAAGTTGGAATTGAGTCTACAGTACTTAACACAACAGCAATATATTAACTTCACTTAATTCCAAAGTTATGCTTTGCCTGTCCTTATTCAACAGAAAGGTCAAACTTCTCTTCTCACATCACAAAAGATATTGTCCCTCATCCTAGGTAAGCATTTAGATGCCTTCTTTCTACCAACACAATGCACTCACAAATAATATCTTGCTGTTCCAGTCAATAAACAAATACTGTATGTTTACTTTTTATACCATTTTTTTCCACAAGGAAAATAATCAATATCTTTTGGCCTAGCTGGTTGAAAGTTCCTAAAATATAATACATTAAGACCATGTCATAATTAATTGAATACACAAAGTTTGCATTTTTTTTTTATTTTCCCTTTAACAAATCTGTTATTAATTATAACATTCTATAAGGTAGCGTAGTGGTTATGAGTCAGGCTGCCAACCTCAAGGTCAGCAGTTCGAAACTACCAGCAGTTTCCTGGAAGAAAGATGAGGCGTTCTGCTTCTGTAAAAATTTAGAGTCTCAGAAATTCTTTGCATGATCTCTATGAGTCGGAACTGACTCCACGGTACTTAACAGCAACAACATGTGTATATACCACTATTAATTGGTCAGTTTGTTGTACTTTGTTGTCTTATATGTTGCTGTAGTGCTGGAAGCTATACCACTGGTAGTTTTCATACCAGTAGGGTCACCCATGAGCACAGTTATCAGTGGACATTCCAGAGTAAGACAGACTAAGAAGGAGAAATAGACCACTATTGAATGGTTAGACACTGAAAATCTTATTAAATGTAGCTAATATTGCCAGATATAGTGCCAGATGATGAACCCTTCAGGTTGAAAAATACTCAAAATACAACTGGAGAAGATCTGACTCCTTAAAGTAGGTGTTGTGTTGTGTTGTTAAGTGCCATTGGCTCCTACTCAAAACAACCCTGCATAAAGTTTTTGAGGAGGGGCTAATGAGCTTGAACACTGGCTTTGCAGTTCAAACCAACTTTGCAGTCCAACACATCAACCCACAGTGCCACACCAGAACTTGACCTTAGTGACTTGGACGGAGTTAAGCTTTCAGCACCTTTATTTGCTGATGGGGCATAACTCAAATTGAGCAGAAACAGTTGCAAACATCCATTAAGAATCAGAACATGGAATACATGAAGCATGAATTCATGAAATTGGAGGTTGTCAAAATGAATTTGAACACATAAATATTGATATCCTCAGAATTGTTGTTGTTGTTGTTGTCAGGTGCCATCGAGTCGGAACCGACTCATAGCGACCCCATGCACAGCAGAACGAAACAATGCTCGTTCCTGGGACAACCTCACCACCGCTGCCACCCCCGAGTCCATCAATGATGCCACCTGGCCGATCCATCTCGTTGGAGGTCTTCCTCTTTTTCTCTGAATCCTCAGAATTAGGGAGCTGGAATAGAATGATAATGCCCATTTTGAATCAGACAATCGTATGATTTATAGTTCTAGAGGACAGGTTAAGAGGAATGATGTAGCATTCATTACCATAAAGAAAATTTAAAGATCTATCTAAAAGTACAATACTGTTGGTGATAGGATAATATCTATATGCTTACAAGTAAGACCAGTTAATTCTAATATTATTCAAATTTATGCACCAATTACTAAAGCCAGGGATGATGCCATAGAAAAATTCTACAATTTCTTCAGTCTGAAATTGATTGACCATGCAAACAATATGCAATGATAATTGCTGATGACCATAATGCACAAACTAGAAACAAAGAGGAATGACCGAAATTTGGAAAGTAAGTTCTTGGTAATAGAAATGATACTGGAGATTGCATTATTGAATTTTGCATTACCAAGGACTTGTTCATTACAAATACCTTTTTCAACAACAAAAAATGTGACTATACACCTGTACTTCACCATATGAAATATGCAGGAATCAAATTTGTGAGAAGAGTCATGGAGAAGCTCAGTATTATCAGCTAAGACAAAGACAGGAGTTGACTGTGGAACACACCATCAGTTGCACAATTGCAAGTTCAGGCTGAAGCTGAAGAAAATCTAAACAAGTCCATGTTGCTATTAGGTGCCATAGAGTTGGTCCTGACTCATAGTGACACTATGCACAACAGAATGAAACACTGCCCGATCCTGGGCCAACCTCACTGTTGCCACGCTTGAGCCCATTGATGCTGTCACTTGGCCAATCCATCTTGTTGAGGGGTCTTCCTCTTTTTCTCTGACCCTCCACCTTACCAAACATGGTCTCCTTCTGTAGCAACTGGTCCCTCCTGACAATATGTCTGAAGTATGAGAGATGATGTTTGGCCATTCTGGCCACCAAGGAGCACTCTGGCTAAACTTCTTCCAACACAGATCTGTTAGTTCTTTTGGCAGCCCATGACACTTTCAATATTCTCATCCAACACCATAACTCAAAGATATTAATTCTTCTATGGTCTTCCTTATTTACTGTCCAGCTTTCTTTCGCATGCATATGAGGTTATCCAAAATACCATGGCTTGGATCACGCGTACCTTAGTCTTCAAGCTGACATCTTTGCTCTTCAACAGTTTAAAAAGGTCTTGTGCAACAGATTTGCCTAATGCAATACATCATTTGATTTCTTGACTGCTTCCATGAGTCTTGATAGTTGATCCAAGAAGAATGAAGTCTTTGACAACTTCAATCTCTTCTATATTGATAAGAATATTGTTTATTGATCCAGTGGTGAGGATTTTTGTTTTCTTTACATTGAGATGCAATCCATAGTGAAGATTGTGCTCTTTGATCTTCATCAGTAAATGTTTCAAGTCCTCTTGACTTTCAGCAAGATGTTGTATCATCTGTATATTGCAGGTTGTTAATGAGTCTTCCTCCAATCCTGATGCCATGTTTATCTTCATAGAACTCAGCTTCTCCGATTATTTGCTCAGCATACAGGTTGAATAAGTATGGTGAAAGAATACAACCTTGT
>NW_006408529.1:6822186-6823859 GCF_000296735.1 Chrysochloris asiatica
GAAAGAAAGAAAACACCAAAATGGATGTCAGGAGAGACTCTGAAATTTTCTCTCCAGTGTACAGATGCTAAAGTAAATGGAAGAAATGAAGATGTAAGAGAGCTGAACATAAATTTCAAAAGTGTGGCTCAAGAAGACAAAGTTAATGTGCAAAGACCTGAAGTTATAAAATCAAAAGGAAAAATATACTCCACATTTCTCAAGCTGTAAGAACTGAAGAAAAATTCAAGCCTAGAGTTGAAATATTGAAGGATGCTATAGGTAAAATACTGAATGATGCAGAAAACATTAAAAGAAGATGGGGGGAATACCCAGAGTTACTGTACCAAAAATAAAAAGTCTATGTTCAAACATTTCAAGAGGTAGCATATGATCAAGAATAAATGGTACTGAAGGAAGATGTTCAAGGTATACTGAAAGTACTGGCAAAAAAACATGACACTGGACTTGATGAAAAACATTTTAAATTGGGTCTTTACAAATTGAAATTTTCCAACAAATTGATGCAGCACTGGGGGTGCTTTCACATTTATACCAAGACTATGGAAGACAGCTACCTGGCCAACTGAATGGAAGAGATCCACATTTCACCCATTCCAAAGAGAGGTCACCCAATGGAATATTTAAACCATTTGGCAATGTCATTAATATCACAAGCAAGTAAAATTTTGCTAAAAATAGTTTAAAAATTACTGTGACACTACTTTGACAGGAACTGCCAGAGGTTCAAGCCAGTTTCAGATGAGGATGTGGAATTACAGATATCTTTACTGATGTCAGACAGATCTTGGCTGAAAGCAGATAGTACCAAAAATATATTTACTTGTGCTTTATATGCAAAGTATTTTGACTGTGTGGATCATGACAAACTAGGGACAACATTATGTAGAATGAGTTTTCCGAAACACTTAATTATGCTCATGAAGAACCTATATACACATATCAAGAGACAGTTAGTTGTTTGAACAGAACAAGGGGACATTGAATGGTTTTAAGTCAGGAAAGGTATATGTCAGGGTTCTATTATTCCACCACACTTATTCAGTATGTATGCTGAGCAAATAATCTGAGAAGCTGAATTATATGAATAAGAACATGGCATCAGGATTTGAGGAAGACTGTGATATGCAGCTGATACAACCTTGCTTGCTGATATCAAAGATGACCTAAAATATTTATGAAAGTCAAAGACCACACCTTCCATAATTGGTTGCACCTCAATGTGAAGAAAGCAAAAACCTTACCACTGGACCAACAAATACCATCATGATAAATGGAGAAAATATGTAAATTGTTGAAGACTTCATTTTGCATGAATTCACTACCAAAATTCATTGAAGCAGAAGTCAAGAAATCAAACTGCATATTACATTAGACACATCTGCTGCTCAAGACCTCTTCCAAGAGAAAATACATCAGTTAAAGGAAAAAGGTTCCCTGACCCAAGTTATATTATTTTCAATAGCCTAATATGCATGTGAAAGTTGCAAAGTGGATAAGGAAGATCATAGAAGAATTGATGCTTTTAAGTTATGGTATTGGACTAGAATACTGAAAGTACCATGGACTACTAGATGAACTATTAAAACAGAGATCGAAGAAATATAGTCTGAAGACCCAAAGCAAGATGAATTGGTACAGTGGCATCAGCAATGGGCTTAAGCATAATTATG
>NW_006408529.1:6824994-6847896 GCF_000296735.1 Chrysochloris asiatica
TATGATTTTGAACATGTCCCACATGAATTTATATACCATATCAAGAAAATTTGAACAGAAGAGTTATAGGACGATATCAAAGACATCATACATGAAGAAAGCAAAAGTCATTTAAAATGTAGGAAAAAAAAAGAAAGCTCAAAGTCAGAAGCCTCTTAAACTTGCTCTTGAGTATAGAGAAGCTAAGATGAATGGAAGAAATGGGGTTATAAAGCTGAACAGAAAATTTCAAAGGGTGGCTTTAAATTTAAATATAGTGTGCAAAAACCTGGAATTACAAAACCAGGAGAGAAGATTACACTCCTCATTTCTCAAGTTGAAAAAACTGAAGAAAAATATCAATCCTAGAATTGCAATCTTAAAGGATTCTATGTGCAAAATATTAAACCATGCTGGAAACATCAAAAGAAGATGGAAGTAAAATACAGAGGCAGCCGCACTGTATCATAAAAAATTGTTGTTCAATCATTTCAAGAGGCATCCATAGTTATGTACTGACGGTTTGTTGTTGTTGTTAGCTGCCATTGAGTTGGTACCAACTCATAGAGACACTATGCACAACAGAATGAAACACTGCCCAATCCTGGGCCAACCTCACTGTCGTTGCCACGCTTGAGCCCATTGATGCTGCCACTTGGCCAGTCCATCTTGCTGCAGATCTTCGTCTTTTTCTCTGATCCTCCACCTTACCAAACATGATCTCCTTCTCCAGTGACTGGTCTCTCCTGACAATATGTCTGAAGTATGAGAGACAAAGTTTGACCATCCTGGCCTCCAAGGAGCATTCTGACTGCACTTCTTCCAATACAGATCTGTTGGTTCTTTTGGCAGCCCATGACACTTTCAGTATTCTCCTCTAACACCATAACTCAAAGGCATCAATTCTTCTATCTGTCTTCCTTATTCACTGTCCAGCTTTCACATGTATATGAGGTTATTGAAAATACCATGGCTTGGATCAGGCACACCTTAGTCTTCAAGCTGACATCTTTGCTCTTCAACGCTTTAAAAAGTTCTTGTACAACAGATTTACCTAATGCAATACATCATTTGATTTCTTGACTTCTGCTTCCATGAATGTTGCTAGTTGATCCAAGAAGAATGAAGTCCTTGACAACTCATTTTTTTTCTCTGTTGATAAGAATGTTGTTTATTGATCCAGTGGTGATGATTTTTTTTTTTCTTTGCATTGAGATGCAAGCCATAGTGAAAGTCTGTGTTCTTTGATCTTCATCAATAAATATTTTAAGTCTTCTTCACATTGAAGTTAGAGGTCCCAAATTTATGACAGAGTTGGTGAAAAAGGCTCCATGAACTGATGGGATACAAATTGAGATGGTTCAACAAACTTATGCAATGCTAGAGATGTGCACTCATTTATACCAAGAAATTTGGGAGACAGCTAACTGGCCAATCTTTTGAAACAGCTGCATATTTAATCCCATTCCAAGAAAAGACCCAATGGAGTGTGGGAATCATCGGACAATATCATTAATATCATATGCAAGTATATTTTTGCTGATGATAATTCAAATATGATTGGAGCACTACAACAACAGAGGGCTGCCATAAATCAATCCAGTGTTAACCTACTTGACTATGCAAAAGGATTCAACTGTGTTCATTAAAAAACTATGGATATAAACAATGGGTTTTCTATAACACTTAATTGTGCTCATGAGGAACCTTTACATAGAACAAGAGGCAGTCATTTGAACAGACCAATGGAATATTGAATAGCTTAAAATCAAGAAAGGTGTGTGTCAGTGTTGTTTCCTTTAAACATACTTATCCAATCTTTACACTGTTCAAATATTCTGAAAAGATGGATTATAATGAGAAGAATTTGGCATCAAGATTTGAGGAAGACTGATTAACATCCTGAAATATGCAGAAGATACAACATTGCTTGCAGAAGGGGAAAAGGACTTGAAAAACTTGCTGATGAAGATCAAAGACTACAACCTTCAGTTTGGATTGCACTTCAATCATGATAAATGGAAAATTTTTTGAAGTTGTCAAAGACTTCATTTTCCTTGGGTTCACAGTCAACTCATGGAATCAAGAAATCAAAAGCCAAATTACATTACACATATATGCTGCAAATGACCTCTTTAAAGTGTTGAAGAGCAAAGATGTCAGTTTGAGTACTAAATTGCACCTGACCAACTATTGTATTGTTAATCATCTCATATGCATATGAATGCTGGACAATGAATAAGTAAGACTTTAGAATAATTGATTCATTTGAATCAAGGTGTTTGTGAACATTATTAAAATACCATGATTGCTAGAGGAACAATAAATCTGTGTTGGAAGAACAGCCATAATGCTCCTTAGAAGCAAGGATGATTAGATTTAATCTCTTGTGCATTGGATGTATTATCAGTAGGGACCAATCCCTCATGAAAGACATTTTGCTTGGATAAGTACAGGGCCAGGAAAAAGAGGAAGACCCACAAATAGATGGAATGACACAGTGGCAGCAACAATGGGCTCAAACATAAGAACAATTTTGAGGATGGTAGAAGGCCAGACAGTGTTTCCTTAAGCTATGTCTTCTTAGTTGTAACAGAATCGATGGCCTAAAAAAATATGTTTATTTTCCTTAATATGAGGTAGGTATTTTTATATTTTAATTACAAGAATACAAATTCAGTAAAAAGAATTTATAAGATATTAAGTGCTACGTTGCTTTTTGTTCTCAAATATGTTTAAAACACTAAGAAGTATATATGAAGAACGAGTTCATCAAATGGGTATTATTTTTCATTGGGCTAAAGTTCATAATTTCAGATAATGATTCTTTATGTAAACCCAGTGAATAGCAGTAACTGTAGTTTCTCTTTCATTTGGTTAATATTTATAGATAAGTTATTGATGTCAATGTTTATCTCCTTTGTGGAAATATGAGTTTCCTGAAAAATGATCACAGTTCAATTAAGGTAAGGACAACAAAATAAGTCATCTTCAGAAAAACTTGCAAATTAAAATAATCTATATTATTAGACTCTAAGTATATTTTCTTCTCTAATATATAATTAATGAACTCTGAATTAAATGGATTTAATGACTTCAAAAGTACTTAAACTAGCTAAATTATACATTATTTGCAGATTAATCTCCATTTGAATAGTAATTGAAGTTCTAAATTTCAAAATTTATAGTTCTGACTTACACCGGTTCTGAAGTTAAATGCCTGATACTGACTGGAGATTTTCTTCATGTCTAATTGAACTAACTTTTCTAATAAATTGTGTTCTACTCATTTTTGAACCCATTGTCAAGTGATACACAGTCTTCAGTATGGGTTGCACCTCAATGTTAAAAAAAAAAAAAAAGTTCACCACTGGAGCAATAATTAACATCATGATAAAGGGAGAAAGACTGAAATGATCAGACTTTGTTTTGCTTGAATCCACTATCAACATTCATGGGAGAAATAGACAAGAAATCAAACAACATTGCATTAAGCAAATTTGTTGCACAAAACTTCTTCAAAGTGTTAAAGAGCAAAGATGTCAGTTTGAGAGTTAAGGTGGGTCTGACATAAACCATGGTATTTTCAAAAGCCTCATATGAAGGTGAAAGTTGCCTAGTGAATAAAGAAGTCCATGGAAGAATTAATGCCTATGGTGTTGGAGAAGAACATTTAAAATGCCCTGGATTGCCAGAATTATAAACAATTTTCTGTTGGTATAAGTACAACTAGAACGCTACATAGAAGCAGATAACCAGACTTCGTCTCTTATACTTTGGACACATTTTAAGGAGTGACCAGTTCCTGGAGAAAGACAGCATGTTTGGTAAAGTGGAGGGTCAGGAAAAAAGAGGGAGACCCCAAGCAGTTGGTTTGGCACAGTGGCAACAGCAAAGGTCTAAAGCATAGCAAAGATTGTGACATTGTTGTAGAACCAGGCAGCCTGATTGAGTCCTGGTGTGGCACTGTGGGATAAAGCACTGGACCTCAAGGTCAGTTTTAAATGCAAGGTTGGTGGTTCAAATCACCAGCCACTCCTTGGAAACCCTAGTAGCATCACTGTGAGTCAGAATAGACTTGACAGCACATAACAACACCAATGATATGGTAGCTGGAATCCTGGTGTGGCATTGTAGAAGAAACACTGGACTGCAAACTGCAAGGTCTGCAGTTCAAACACCCTCCTCAGAAATTCTATACAACTCACTATGAATCAGAAGGACTCAAAAGAACTTAACCGCAACAACATACAGTCTATGGGCCGGATGTTCCTCATTAATGCCTTAAATCTTTAAGGGAGCAGAAAGTCCTGTAGATATGGACTGGTGACCTTGCTGTTAGCAATCCAGTGGTCATTCTCAGTTCCTCAAGTTTTCCTGTCATCCAGTGCATACAACACTTAAAAGACATTTACAAATAGAAAGAACACAAAAAATGAAATTCTAGTAGAATGAGGTTGAATATCAGCTCATTGAGACCTGTTGTCAATGTAACTCAAATTATCTCCTTGTTAATGTTCCTAACACACTATAATAATTCATACTTCAAAAAGTGATTCTCATGTGTCTGATTTTAATTACATTATAACGTGGTTCTACACTTAATTTCACTGTTATACTCAACAGTAACCAAATAAATGAAGAAATTCTAACTAAGAAACAGCTTGCCAAAAGCAAAATGATAGTTTTTTGCAATGTATACAAGCAAATCTTATTTTCATTCTGGATTATTGGTGATTGGGACAAGAAACAATGGTTTGTAAAGCATGAAAAACACTATGTGAAAACTGGACTAGAAATAATGTTCTCAAACAGTCATTTATTATGAGAATAAATCACAAAAAGAAAAATATACACAAAGGTCAATAAATAAACAAATCCATTTTAAGATCAAGAAGAGAAATAGTAATTATAAATGACAGTTTAGATATTAAAAGTCTGTCCATCTATCTACAGATTCCTTTTCTGCAATCCATATTTGGCACATGCCATTTTCTGTCTTATAATTCTGTGGTGTTCTGATAACTGTTATAGCTCCTTGAGAAAAGGACTCTTATTTATACATTTTTGTATCACATATAAGAAAACTGCAATCAATTTTTGTAAAAATTCCATTTTCTTCAAACTTTTGGAATTCCTTATAAAGCAACTAATAGTATTATGAAATGAAATAACAATTTACTGATTTATCATATATTGTTAATTGATAGTAGTATCTTGGCAGAATAGGGAAAAAAAGAACAAAAAATTCTGTCTATTCATAAATGTAATAAAGTTGTATTAAGCCTCTAAGTACTTGTTCGGCATGACTCTAGACTCTGGACACATATGAGTATACAAAGCAGACCTAATTCCTACCCTTGTGTTGTGTACACTCCAAGTTTTTAAAGGAGGCAATACACAAATAAAGGAAAAAATAAGTAGGATATTAGATTATGGTAGGCATACAAGAGTAAACTATAAAGCAGATAAAATTTTTGATTATATTTACATGGCCATTGGACTACAGGTTTTTTCATTTGTTTGTGGGCTTGTTTGTTTGTTTGTTTCACTCATGGAAGTATATTGTATCATCATCCATAAAAGTTCATCATCTTTCTGAAAGTGCTAAAAGAGTTTAGTGAAATTTGTAGTCCTGAGAATTATTGGTAATCTCAAGGCAAAAATATACATAATGCAAGAATACTTTAGTGTGTGTCTCTGTGAGTTTTGGTGCATAAGGAGATGTCACATTAATTACAAGTATTTCTTTTTGTTTCATGTTGTTGTTGTTGTTATGTGCCGTGGAGTCGGTTCTGACTCATAGCGACCCTGTACAGGGTTTCCGAGGCTGTAAATATTTACGGGAGCAGAATGCCTCATCTTTGTTTCATGTTGTTGTTGTTGTTGTTAAGTGCCATCGAGTCGGGTCCGACCCATAGCGACCCTGTACAGGGTTTCCAAGGGTGTAAATCCTTACGGGAGTAGAAAGCCTCATCTTTCTCCCGCGGAGCGGCTGGTAGTTTCGAACCGCTGACCTTAAGGTTCGCAGCCCGATTCGTAACCACTACGCTACCAGAGCTCCTTTGTTTCATAGGTAGAAATAAATCATCTAAACTTTTTAAATTAATTATTCCAAGCCATGTTATATGCCAGTTATTTTTGATGCTAACATTAATACATAGCAAATAGACTTACTCAGAAGAGCATTATTTTTCTGCTGACTCTGGCTCTTCTAATGGGTTAAAGAGTTTCTTTCTTTCCTGAAGAATCTGCTAACCTATACCATGGGAAACATAACTGTGTCTTTTGTTGTTGTCAAGTGCTATCAAGGCGGTTCTGACCCACAGCCACCCCTATAGGGCTTTCAAGGAGCGGCTGGTGAGCTTGAACCACCACTTTGCAGGTCAGCACATTAACCCACAGTGCCACATCTGTGTCAAGGATGGTTAATTAAATATATTTCACTTGTAATCTAGAGTGGAAGCAGTTCAAGGCTCTCACTGTCTCCCCTCGCTTTCTTTCTCTCTCATCCCTAATCATATAAGCAATAAAACAGCTGCATTGCAAAACCGTGCTAGTGCTTATAAATGTGTACTAATTAGGCATCAATAAGAAATAAAAATCTGCAAATAACTGGGACTTACAGTTGGGTATGTTTGGAGCAGTAGATGTAGATTTAGGAGAAATGAATCTCCATCCTAAAAATGTGCAGCAGGGAAAAAGCATAAACAGATAGAATAGTAATTACCAAATTAACAGAGAAAATTGCTATTAATTTCAACTTCTTGTTTGGGCCAGCTCTGTAATTTTGAGTTACTACTATCTTCTTTTTAATTTCTCTACTTTTGATGCAAAGTTTAAAAAATATTTTATATATAGTTTACTTAGTAATCTTTGTTTGAAATTTCTCAAATTAATTTTGAATTAATTTGTGTATCATTGCTCACTGATTTTAAGGAATAGGTCTGTGTTGGAAGAAGTGAAGCCAGAGTGCTCCTTGGAGGCCAAGATGGCCAAACTTCATCTCTCATACTTTGGACATATTATCAGAAGGGACCAGTAGCTGAACAAGGATATATTTGGTAAGGTGGAGGGTCAGAGAAAAAGAGGAAGACCCCCAATGAGATAGATTAGCAATGTAACAGCATCAATAGACTCAAGCATGGCAACAATAGTGAGGTTGGCCAGGACCAGGCAGTGTTTCATTCTGTTGTGCATAGTGTCACTGTGAATTGGTACTGACTCCATGGCACCTAACAACAACAACAATGAGGACCATATTCAAAGAAATTTCTCAAAATATCCTGGGTTTTTATTCTTGTATAATTGGATTTAGTTATTTATCCTCATTTTATTCTTTTAGGAAAATATTTTTTATGTGCAATACTGCTTTTAAACATCTTCTTCAATGTTGTTCTTAGGTGCTATTGAATCAGTGAAGACTTATAGCACCCTATGAACACCAGAATGTAACACTGCCCATTCCCTTGCCAATCACTGCTACATTTGAGACCATTGCTGCTACAACTGTGCCAATATATCTCATTTGGGCTTTTCCTGTTTTTCACGGACCCTCAATTTTACCAAACAGGATGTTGATGTTGCTGTGTGACATTGAGTCATTTCCAACCCATAACAACCTCCTATAGGCTTTCTGAGGAACAGCTGACAAGCTTGAAACACTGACTTTGTGATTCAAATAGAATCTACAGTCCTGTGCATTAACCCACAGTGCCACACCAAAACTTCAGAGCATGTATACTGATACCAGGTATAATGTCCTTCTACATGGACTGGCCTTCCTGACCACATGCCTGAAGTATAAGAGACAAATTCTGCACATCTGGCTTTTGGGAGCATTCTGGTTGTACTTCTTCCAACACTGATTGGTTTGTTATTTCCACAATCCATGGTACTTCCAATATTTTCCTCTAACTTTATAGCTCAAATGGATCCATTCTTCTCTGGTCTTTCTTATTCACTGTCCAACTTTTGCATGCATGAGGTTATTGAAAATACCATGTCTTGGGTCAAGCACACCTTAATCCTCAAGCTGACATCTTTGCTCTTGAACACTTTAAAAAAGTCTTGTTCAGCAAATTTTCCTAATGCAATACGTCATTTGATTTTTTTGACTGCTGCTTCCACAAGTGTTGATGTTCGACCTGAGTAAAATGATGTCTTTGACAGCTTCAATCGTTTCTCCTTTTGTATATTTGTTACTTATTAGTTTATAGGTGAGGGTTTTTGTTTTCTGTTCATTGAGATGCAACTCACATTGAAGGCTGTGGTCACTGATCATCATCAGGTAGTATTTTAAGTCCTTTGCACAGCAGTGAAGAAATCAAGCAGCGTATTGCATTAGGCAAATCTGCTGCACAAGACCTTTTTAAAGTGTTGAAGAGCAAAGATATCAGCTTGAGGACTAAGGTGGGCTTGAACCAAGCCATGGTGTTTTCAATTACATCATATGCATGAGAAAGCTGGACAGTGAATAAGGAAGACTGTACAAGAATTGATGCTTTTGAGTTATGGTGTTGGAGTTGAATATTGAAAGTGCCATGGATTGCCAAAAGAACCAATAGATCTGTTTTGGAAGAAGTGTAGCCAGAATGCTCCTTGAAGGCCAAGATGGACAAACTTCATCTCTCATACTTCAGACATATTATCAGAAGGGACAAATCATTGGAGAAGGATATCATGTTTGGTAAAGTGGAGGGTCAGAGAAAAAGTGTAAGACCCCCAATGTGATTGATTGGCCAACTGGCAGCATTGATGGGCTCAAGTGTGGCAACGGTAGTGAGGTTGGCCCATGTTTAATGTATCAAATCTGTTCTTCACATGATATCTAAATTCAGATGGGATATATTCAAGGTCACATTCTGGCTTTTGTGAACTTGTTTTCATTTTCTTCAGCTTTAGTTTTAATTTGCATATGAGCAATTGATGTGGTGTGTTCCACAATCTGCCCCAGCCTTGTTTGCTTCCTGAAAGTGAAGAAGACTTAAATTATTGAGTGATGAAGATCAAAGAGCACAGCCTTCAGTATGGATTGCATCTCAATGTAAAGAAAACAAAATTCCTCACCACTGGACTAATAAACAACATTCTTATCAATGGAGAAAAGATTGAAGTTGTCAAGGACTTCATTCTTCTTAGATCAACTATCAACACTCATGGAAGCAGCAGTCAAGAAATCAAACGATGTATTGCATTAGGCAAATGTGCCACACAAGACCTTTTTAAAGTGCTGAAGAGCAAAGATGTCAGCTTGAAGACTAAGGTGTGCCTGATCGAAGCCATGGTATTTTCAATAACCTCATATGCATGCGAAAGCTTGACAGTGAGTAAGGAGGACCATAGAAGAAATGACGCTTTTGGTGTTGGAGGAGAATATTGAAAGTGCCATTGGCTGCCAAAAGAACAAACAGATCTGTGTTGGAAGAAGTTTATCAAGAGTGTTCCTTGGAGGCCAGGATGGCCAAACTTTGTCTCTCATACTTTGGACATATTGTCTGGAGGGACCAGTTGTTGGAGAAAGATATCATGTTTGGTAGGGTGGAGGGCCAAAGAAAAAGAGGAAGAACTCCAGCATGATGGATTGGCAAAGTGGTGCCATCAGTGGGTTCAAACTTGGCAACAATAGTGAGGTTGGCCCAGGAACAGGCAGTGTTTTGCTCTGCTGTGCATAAGGTCGCTATGGGTCAGTCCCGATTCGATGGCACCCAACAAGAACAACAACAACAACAAATATTGAGGAAGAAACTGCATAGAACTAAGTAGAACATTAGTTGTTTTTTTTTCTTCAAAAAATTAGTAATCTCGGAATCCAAAAAGTGGATGATATTTAAAATAATCACATCCAGCACCATCTATGGAAGGAACAGAAAATGAATAGGGCTTGATTTGAGAAAGGCAAGGCATATATTTCTGAAGTTACTATTTATTAACACTGAGTAGGTCTATCAACAAATTAAGTTTTATGGCTCCAAATCTTGGTGAAATGTCACATGGTCAGACTGTCATATTCTAATATTACTTTGTGCTGCATAGTGTCTTGACAACAACACAGGAAAGAGTGTTAAGATGTCACTAAAAATCATTTTGTTCTCACTGCAAAATTTACTCTTCATTAGTAATGACATGTAGCTAGTCCAAATTTTACACTCACCATGCTTTCAGGGATGAACAATAAATACCTCTCAGGCAAGCTACAGAGGACTGGATGGCATGTTGACATAATTCAGCAGTGCTGCCAATTAAGAGGCTGTTATCAAAGGACAATTTCTCTGGTTAGATTCTTCAGCCCAAGGAAATGATAAAAACTACAGGAATCTTGTCATCTTCTGAAAGACAATACTATTACAGGAATATGTACAACTGTTTTTTTTTTTTTTTTTTTTTTTACTATGGAAACTACCCAGCCTCGCATAATTCAGTTGTTTTGAAAAACCAAAAGAAAGCAATTTAACAAAAGGTGTTCAGCATGCCCATTCCTTTCAAGATTTGGAAAGCCAGTAGTAGCCTGAGTGTGAGCATTTATATGAGATATGTACCAAATAGATACATATATATGTATGAATGTGTGTGTGCACTGAAATGTAGAAGGGGAATAATAATTTGGCACATATGTGTGTGCATGAATCAGAAAGAGCAGAAGGGAAATATTGGTATATTTCCCATATGTCATATTTTTATCATTAACAAAATGTGAAAGTAAAATGAGAAAGTAGATTACTTGTAGTAGGAAAAATAAAATTCATGCTAAAGTTAGTACGGAACCCATCTCAGAATAGCATCTTTTTTTGTCAATATTGCCAATCCTTTCCCCAAATCTACCTTTATTTCTTGATTGAAAAGAGAGCATGTACATTGTTGTTGTTAAGTGCTGTTGAGTTTGTTCCAAAGAACAGCAACCCTGTATAGATTTTCCAAGGAGCAGCTGGTGAGCTTGAACCAACAACCTTGTGGTTCAAGCCAACTTTGCAGTACAGTGCATTAACCCACAGTACCATATGAGGACTCCAGAGTATGTATACTGACATGAAATGCATTATGGTCTTAATGAACATTTTTGCTGTTGTTGTTAGATGCCCTCAAGTCAGGTCTGACTCATAGAGACCTTATGCATAACAGAATGAAACATTGGCTGGTCCTGTGCCAACTTCCCAATTGCTGTTACTCTTGAGCCCATTGCAGCTGCCACTGTGCTAATCCATCTCACTGGGGATCTTCCTTTTTTCCTCTGACCCTCTACTTTATCCAACATGATGTCATTCTTCAGGGATTGTTTCTCCTAATAATGAGTCTAAAGTATGAGAGATGAAGCCTGACCATCCTGGCTCCTAAGGAGTATTCTGAGTATACTTCCAACACAGATAAGTTTGTTCTTCTGGCAGTTCATGGTACTTTTCATATTCAACACCATAACTCACATTTATCAATTTTTCTAAGGTCTTTCTTGTTAATTGTCCAACATTCACATGTATATGAAGCTATTGAAAATACCAAGGCTGGGTCAGGCGTAACCTTAGTCCTCAAGCTGACATCTGTGCTCTTGAACCTGTAAAGAGATTTGTGTAACAGAGTTGACTAATGTAATATGTCATTTGATATATTGACTGCTGCTTCCATGAGTGTTGTTAGTGGCTCCAAGCAAAATGAAGTTTTTGACAACTTCAATCTTTTCTCCTTTTAAAATGATGATATTTTTGTCACAGCTGTGAAGATATTTATTTTATTTACATTTAGGTGTAACTCATATCATCCGCATATCGCATATTGCAAATGAGTCTTCCTCTGATCCTGAGGCCATGTTCTTCTTCATATAATCCAGTTTCGTGGATTATTTGCTAACTGTACAAATTGAGTAAGTATGGTGAAAGAATATGACCCCTTTCCTAATTTCAAATCATTCAGTGTTGCCTTGTTTTGTTTGAAGGGCTGTCTCTTGGTTTATGTAGAGATTCTGCTTGTGTACAATTAAGTGCTCTGGAATACTCATCTTCCCTCCACAATTTTGTCCATAGTTTGTCATGAGCCACCATTTGAAAGTTTATATATAGTGAATAAAGCACAGGTAAACATCTTTCTGATAATCTCTGCTTACAGCTTATATATATCTGACATCAGCGTTGATATCCTTCATCCAGGTCTTTGGCTGAATCCTGCTTGTTCCCCACCAATATATAGTTGAAACTGTTTTTGAATTATCTTTTGCAAAATTTTACTTGCATTTGATATTAATAATAATGTCTGATGATTTCCACATTCCATCGGGTTGCCTATCTTTGGAATGGGTAAAAATATGGATACCTTCCAATAAGTTGGCCATATAGCTGTCTTCCAAATTCCTTGCTATAGATGAGTGCCAACAATCCTGCATCAGTTTATTGAAAGATTTCAATTTGTATTATATTAGTTTCCAGAGACTTGTTCAGTGCACCTTTGACTTCTTCCATCAATACCATTGTTTCTTGATCATACACTATCTTTTGGAATTATTCATTTCTTTTGGGTACTGTGACTTTGTATTCTTTCCATCTTCTTCTTTTGCTTTCTGCATCACCCAATATTATAAAGTGCTATTGAGTTACTTCCAACCCATAGCAACCCTGTAGTGCTTCCAAGAAGTGGCTGGTGGATTTGAACCATAGAAAACTTCAATATTGTAAGTTGAGGTTTGAACATTTTCTTCAGTTGTCTCAACTTAAAGAATGATGATGGTATTGTACCCATTTGGTTTTCTAACTCTAGGTTTTTCCATATTTCATTATAAGACCTGACTTTGTCTTCTCAAAGTGACCTTTGAAATTTTCTGTTCAGCTCTTTCAATTCCCTATTTCTTCCTTTTGCTTTAGGATCTGTATATGGGAGGGCAAGATTCAGTGTCTTCTGACATCCATTTTGGTCTTTTTCTTCTTTCTTGTCTTAATCACCTTTTGCATTTTTCCTATTCATCTTCATAGCTCTCTGGTCTTCATTCATTAGTGTCTAATGCATCAAATCTGACCTTGAGATGATATCTAAATTTAAGTGGAATAAATTCAATATTCTGGTATGGAGCTACAGGATAATGTGCTAGAATGTAAGGTCAATTTGAACTACAAAGTCGGTGGCTCAAGCCCACCAGCTACCCCTTGGAAACCCTATACAGGATTGCAGTGGATTGGAACTGACTCAATGGTACTTAACAACAACAACAGATTCAATGTCAAATTTTGGCTCTTATGACTTGTTTTAATTTTCTTCAGATGCAGTCTGTACTTGTATTTGAGCAATTCATGGTCTGTTACACAGTCTGCTCCTGTCTTTGTTTTGACTGGTGATATGGAGCTTTTCTATAGCAGAACGAAACACTATGCTATCTTGCTTAATTTTCTTCAGCTTCAGCCTGAATATGCAAAAGAACAATTGATACTCTGCTCCACAGTCTGCCACTAGCCTTGATTTGGCTAATGATATGGAGCTTTTCCACTGTCTATTTCCACTTATGTCGTCTATTTGTTTTATGTGTATTCCATCTGGTGAGATCCATGTGTACAGTCATCTTTTATGCTGTTTAAAAAGGTGTTTGCAGTGAACAAGTCATTGATCTTGCAAAATTCTATCATGTAATCTTCAGCATCACCAAGGTTATATTTTCCAACTACTGATCCTTTTTCTTTGTTTCCAACTTTTGCATTCCAATCACCAGTAATTATCAATGCTTCTAGATTGTATGTTTGATCAGTTTTAGACTGAAAAAGTTGGTAGACTTCTTCAATTTCATTATCAATGGCTTTTGTGTTTGGTATGAAAGTAAGTTTGAATAAAAGTGGTATTAACTCGTCTTCCTTATAGGTGTATGAACATTATAGTGTCACTGACAAAGATGTATTTTAAGGTAGATCTTGATATGTCTTCTTGATGATGAATGATGCCATTCCTCCTCAATTTTTGACTCCCAGCATGGTAAACTATGTGATTGTCAGATTCAAAATGGCAATGCCAGTCCATTTCAGCTCACTAATGCCTAGGGTATCGATGTTTATGTGTTACATTTCATTTTTGACAATTTCTAATTTTCCTACATGCATAATTGGCACATTCTGTGTTCTGATTATTGTTGGATGTTTACAGTTATTTTTCTTCATTTTGAGTTGTGCCCCATCAGTAAATGATGGTCCAAGGGCTTTACCTCCATGAGCTTTACTCCATTCATGTCGTCTTGGTTAACTCTACTTTGAGGAGGCAGCTCTTCCCCAGTCACATTATGAGTTCCTCCCAACCTCAGGGGATCATATTCCAGCACTCCATCTGACACTATTTTGGTGCTGTGTATCTTGTTTCAGTGTTTAATAATCTAGTGTTTCCAGTGTTCCACTGTTATTCATACTATTTTCTTTGACTAAATTTTCAGAAGTAGTATGCCTCTCCTTCTGTCTAGTTCTTCATCTGAAAGCTCAGCTTAAACCTGTCTACCATGGTTACTCTGCTTTGATTTAAACTATCCATGACAATACTTCCATAATCACAGCAACACCCAAGCCACCACAGTACAACAAACTGTCAGACAAGTGGTGGAACTGATAGACTAGTGGTGGCTGTTGTTGTTAAGTACTGTTGAGTCAATTCCGACCCATAGCAACCATGTATAGGGTTTCAGGAGCAGCTGGTGAGCTTGAACCACTGACCTTGCAGTTTAAATTACTTTGCAGTTTGAGGCATTATCCCGCAATGCCACCCCAGGACTCCAGTGGTGGTTAGTGATCATATAATAAACAAACCATGCAACAAAAAATAGTCCAATATTATAATATTGAAATCATGTTACCAAGTATGCAAGGTTTTTATTACCTTGCTTTTATTTTGCAAATTTTGAACATATTTTACTTTTCTTGTAGTGTGACTCAGTTTTTCCTTTCAGCATTTGGGGACTACCTGATAGGACATTACTTTTGAGTTTGTGCAATTAGTACAAAATGTAAATGCTGTCACTTAAGTGTTTTAGCCATAAAATCAAAGAATGTTTTAATATTAAATTTTAATTTAACTAGTTTAAAAATATGTATAGTAACTTTCCTATCCCATTGTTTTTATCATTTAATGATGTTAAACTAAGGAAGCATAATTTCTATGGTTCTAATGAAGTGGATTTAAGGAATACACAGAGTCACTGTACCAAAAAAGAAATGAATAATGTTCACCCATTTCAAGAGGTAGCAAGCATATGATCAAGTACAATACGCTGCTAGAAGAACAAATAAATCTGTATTGGAAAAAGTACAGCCTGAATGCTCTTTAGAAACCAGGATGATGAGACTTTGTCTCTCATACTTTAGAGATATTATCACATGTCCAGTCCCTGGAGATGGTTATCATGCTAGGTAAAATGGATGGTCAACAAAAAGCAGAAGACCCCCAATAAGATGGACTAGCACAGTGGCAGTAGCAACGGACTTAATCTTAATAATTGTGAGGATGGTGTAGGACCTGGCATAATTAGTTAATTAGTTCTGCTGTCCATAAGGTAGTTATGAGTTAAAGCCATCTCATTGGCACCTAACAACAGGGAAGTGGTATTTTAGATTAACATGTCTTTTTAATGTGTTTACTGCAACTTGAAAATACCTGTCCATTTAATACAAGATGATATGACACTGGTTATAAGTTCAAGATTATGGAAAGATCCCTGGTAGCATAATGGATTATGAGTTGGGCTGCTAGCCACATGGTCAGCATTTTGAATTTACCAGCCACTGCATGGGACAAAGATGGTGCTTTCTGCCTCATCTTGCAAAGATTTACAGAAAACCTATACATGGTGAATATGAATTAAAACTGACTTGCTGGCACACAACCATGATAAAGTAAGATGATATGACACTGACTATAAAATCAAGATTACAGATTTTGATACATGTTTTATGAATTGTAAACATAACAACCAAATAAGCAATCTATTTTTATCAAGCTGATTATGACTGATAGTGACCCTATAGGAACGAACAGAACTTCCTTACAGAGTTTCTAAGACTGTAGTCTTTACTGAAGCACATTGGCATATCTTTTCTCCACTGAGTGGCTAGTAGTTTCTAACCATTAACCTTTCACTTACCTGTTGAGTACTTTAACCATTGCACCCCTTGGACTTTTTAGTTATAAAACTGTTGTTGTTAAGTGCCATCAAGTCAGTTTAGACTCATAGCCTTCCAGTATAGGGTTTCCAAGGATTGACTGGTGAGTTTGAACAACCGACACTGTGGTTCAAACCAACTTTCCAATCCTGTCCTCATTCTTCACTGCCACACCAGAATAATAGTGATAATTCAGAGCTGTGACTGACAGCAACTTAATGAATGCCTTTTGTGCTTTGAAATGAGAAGGTCTATAGTATCTTCTTAGTGCAAAATAGTTGTATGTGAAAATTGGACAATGGATAAAGAAGACTATAGAAGAATTGATGCATTTGAGTTGAAGAATATTAAAATTACCATGGACAACAAAAGAACAAACAAATGTGTGTTGAAATAAATAACAGTCAGAATGTCCTTAGAAGTTAGAATGGTGAGAACTCATCTCACATACTTTGGACATGTTATCAGAAGGGTACAGTCTCTGGAGAAGAACATCATGCTTGATAAAGTGCAGGTTAGTGAAAAAAAGGAAGACCTACAATAAGATTGACTGATACAATGGAAGAAGCAATATTCTCAAGTGTACAATTGTAAGGATGGCACAAGACCTGGCAGTGTTTAATGCTATTGTACATAGGGTTCCTATGAGTCACAACCTTCTTGATACAACAGCAACAGCAACAACAGCAAAGAAATGAATAATAGAAATATGAAGACTTTAATAACAAAAACAGCTGTTTGTTTTAATACCTTTAGCATCTACAACAAATAAATGGTCATGGAGATTAATGTATTACTGACTATATTTCATTGCAAATCAATGATCATCTTCTGTCAAACTCACTTCATTGCGAGTTAATTTTTTAATCATAATATATGTGAATATATCTTATAGTTTTATGTTCAGATGAACTTAAACAGAAAACACTGCTATCAGTCTTGAATTCACATATATTTTTATTCAAAATAAAAACTATGTTATTTATGGCAGTTTTAAAAGAGTTATTTAAGAGAAAAATGACATATAGCTATGTAAGAAAGTACACAGAAATATTTTGCACATATATAACTGAAAAGTTACATAAAACAAATTATATAACTTGCTAATCCTTCTTCAAAAGTACTCAGAATAAGGTAAAATTATTATTAAAAGGTCAATTTAAAAGAAAGCAGTTATAAATATAAATGAATTTTACTCACTAATTAATGTTCTGTCAGTTGTTGAGAAAATGCTCAATATGCATTTTTTATGTAGTGCATTATAAACATGATTACATTTTGTTAGCAAGAGATAAAAATAATACTTAACCTTTTTTATCTACTTCAAGTTAATGTAAAATGAAATGTGAAGCCGAAAACAGCAATTAAATTAGAACATCATTAAGCTGACATAAAATAAAATCAAATTTTGTTTTGTTAGTGCAAATTAATTAATCTATTAAAGAATATTCTGAAAGAATATATAATGCTTGTTACCACTGAAATGCTTTAAAAATTATTCAAAAAAAATTACAAGCAGCAAGTAAATTTTATATTAGACTAATACTATAACAGTTAATAAAAACTGTCATAAATATATTAAATGTATTTAGTAGTATTAGAATTGTGGGTCATTCGAAAAGGCAATGTAGTTTAATCCATAGAGTACTGAGTCAGAAGTCATGAAATTAGTTCCAATTTTCATCCATTGCAAAATGTCTTCAGATATGCCTGATTAATCTTTGTTTCTACATTAGTAAAAAATGATGATAGTAATATTTTCTTCTTATCAGACAAAATTACTCCAAGCATTTTTTTTTCTCCTTTAAAAGCCCTTTGAAATCCTTTGTGCAAAAAAAAAAAAAAAGGCTTTTCCCTTCATAAGCATAAACTATTATTAGTTAAGACACAACTATGCATCTTCACTTGTTTCAAATTTTAAAATTAATCTGAAAGTAAGAGTTCTATGCAGATAATTTTTTTCTTGGTTAAAATATCATAGATTAGACAAAAGATTTAGTGTTTTGGAAAAGGGTCTATCTCTGAATTCATTTTCATAGTTGAAAGTTTGTGAAGAGTTTTTAGATATTTGAAATAAGATTTGTATATTTTAATAAATATCAGTTGTGAGTTAGTAGCTCATCACAAAATTAGATCATACCATAGAAAGTTAATTGAACCCTCAGGAAAAATAGGTTATTGCTCTTGATCTTTAAGTTTCTTCCTCCTTCTGATTTCATTCCACTTTATTAAGCATATGTTCTCAGCAGGGTCCTGAGTCAAATCTGAAAGAATGGACATTAAATGATCACATGCAGATAAGAAAGTGCAAAGCAAAGGAAGTGTGGTATAAATTAATAAGTAAGCACTTATATTTCAATTCCCCATATAAACCTCTCAATAAGAATTATTTTTTTTTTGAAGAAACTAAAATAAATAAGGATTAAATAAGTAATTGAAGTTCACAAGGATAGTGGCAAATTTTTTATTTATATACAGGCTACCTAACACTAAATTGCTTTTACTTTTGGAGTAGTACTAGAGAATATATGATAGTCGTAAAATCAGAATAATGTATAAGAAGCAATCATTGACTTAAATTGAACTACCATAAATAAAATTTTTCATTAAACACAAAAGAAAAAAATAGATATATACATGAATAGATAGATAGATAGATAGATAGATAGATAGATAGATAGAGGTGGCAATGAAGATAGAGATACTGTTCTGTGGTTTAAACCCTGAAATTAAGGTTCAATATCATGTGCTACTTTGAAGTCTGGTGAAATTGGGAGGGCCTCAAGTGACCTAACTTTAAATTCCCCTCCTATTTGGCATCCATGAATAAGAACTGCTAGTCAAACAATCTTCCTTATCATCAAAAAAGGCATAGTGCCCACTAACACCAAGGTAGGGGGCTTCAGTTCTCTATTAGCCCACAAAACTATGCAAACAAATCAATTGCATCCTAGATATGAATCAGGGATCATCTATGTTCTTTTTATTACAAGGCCTACCTTCAACAAGTCCTGCTCCTTCACTCTGTTATTAAGTGCAAACCTTGGCAAAGCCACTGTGTGACTCCTTATAAAGTGCTGCCTCTTGATACCATTAGTCATATCTACATGTGACTAATAATTTGATCCCCATCTCATCTTTCCAGTATTAGATATCAGGCGTTTGTCCTTTTCCCATAAGAATGGGAACATTTCACTCACCAAAGGGTGAGGGGGGCGGGGTGTTGGTGAATAAAACATGTTCCGCACTCTTCTTACTAAATTTCAAAAGAGAATTTGGCCAATCCTTTTTAGCTAACATATGGTTGAGGCAGACCTGTTTACTTCCACATACTTCTTGTAGAAAGCATTACAACTCTACAGTCTGCCTGAAACAGACTGAAGTTGCATACATGACCAAAAAGAAGAGATTGTACACAGATATTAGCTAAATTCTACTACATAACTTTAAAACGCATATGACTTTCAGATATGGCAAAAATTAATATAGGAGAAATTTATATGACATCGTTGTTGTTGTTAAGTGCCCTGGGGCCAGTTTTCGCTCATAGTAACCTTGTATAGCGTTTCTGAAGAGTGGCTAGTGAGCTTGAACTGCCAATATTGTGGTTCAAACCGACCTTACAGTCCAGCGCATTAACCTGTAGCGCAACACTAGAATTCGATTGTTGTTAAGTGCCACGAAGTCAATTAAGACCCAGGGACCCTTTATAGGATTTCCAAGTAGCAGAGCTGGTGAATTTGAAAGCGGACCTTGCGGTTCAAACTGACAGTGATGTCCAGTGCTCATCCTACAGCAAGACTCTATTGGTGGTTATGTGCCGTGGAGTTGGTTCTGACTCATAGAGAACCTGTACAGGATTTCCAAGGCTGTAAATTTTCACTAGAGCAGAAAGCCTCATCTTTCTCCAGCGAAGCACCTGGTAGTTTCAAACTGCTGACTTTGCGGCTTGCAGCCCGATTTGTAAGACTCCATTAGAGTATTATTATTACTTTCACTGCAAAAAACTGCTTTAAAATAATGAACAGTTTAGTTAGTTCTGTTTGTTGTTGTTGCTTATAAGTGCCTTCGAGTCAGTTCTGACCCATAGCAACATTGTATAAACTTACCGAGGAGCGGCTGGTGGATTTGAACTGCCAACATTGCAGTTCAAAATGGCCTTGCAGTCCAGTGCATTATCCTGCAACATCACATATTGCTATTTTATTTTAAAATTAGTTTAGAATTATTTCTAAATATATCATGTCATAAGGTTATATGCAAACATACTATCCATTTCATTATTTCTTGGGACATTTTTTAAATGGTAGTAAACCAGTCATTTATACTGTAGCTTTCATGAACAAGTGATCAAGACATTGACATGTGAGCTTTCCACAGATCAGCATTTCAGCTTTTCTAAGCTTCAGATAGTGATATATCTGAGGTGAATTTTACCAGATTAAGAATTTCACAGTACCCATCAAACTTATGCCTACATTTCCTGGGGCATAGAGTGAACAGGTTGTGGTGTGTTTTGAAGTCGATTCTGACTCATAGCAACCCTGCAGAGGGGTTCCCAGGCTATAAATCTATACTAGAGCAGAAAGAGTCATCTTTCTCCCACAGAACTGCTGGTCACTTTGAATTGCTGACTTTGAGGTTAACAGCCCAACTTGTAACCACTACACTACCAGGGAATTGAACAAAGAACTACTTATATTCAGTCAAAGACTCAGTTATAGACTAAAATATATCACGAAGCATTGCTTTTATAATTGAAGAAAATTTATTTTCAAAGATGTTTTCTATGGATTCATAATTATATAATCAAATTGAATTATCATTTTAATTTATTAAAGAGTCCTAGTGGTGCAGTGAGTTATGCATTGGATGGCTAACCACAAAGTCAACAGTTCAAATCTATACGTTGCTCATTTTATCTCTGATAAAATAAACTTTAAGGCAAAAACAACTATAAGATAAATAAAGACACTATCTCATGATTAAAGGGTCAATTGAGCAAGATGACATAACAATAATTAACATCTATGTTCCAAATAAAGGAGCTCTGGTAGCGTAGTGGTTACAAATCGGACTGTGAACCGCAAGGTCAGCAGTTCGAAACTACCAGCTGTTCTGCAGGAGAAACATGAGACATTCTGCTCCCGTAAAGATTTACAGCCTTGGAAACCCTGTACAGGGTCGCTATGAGTCGGAACTGACTCCATGGCACATAACATTACATACCATAACATGCTCCAAATGAAAGAGCACTGAGATAGATAAAGCGAACCCTACTAGAATTGAAGAAAGAAATAGATAAATATATAATTATAGTGGGCTATTTTAATACATCACTTTCAAAAGGAATAGAACAACCAGAAAGAAACTCGACAAAGCTACAAAGGAACTAAACAGCACAATCAACCAACTTGACTTCATAGACGTGTACAGAGCATTCAAACTAAAAAAATCACAATATACATTCTTTTCCAGTGCACATGGAACATTCTCCAGAATTGACCATGTGTTAGGTCACAAAGAAAGCCTTCATAAATTTGCAAACATCAAAATACTACAAAGCATCATTTCAGACCACAATGCCATAAAATTAGAAATCAACAATAAGAAGACCACGGAAATAAAGTTTAATACATGGAGACTAAATAACAACCTGCTGAAGAGCACTGGATAATAGAAGAAATTAAATGTGAATTGAGAAAGTTCCTAGAAATGAAAACACAACATACCAAAATCTTAGTGACATGGCGAAAGCGGTGCTGAGAGAACAATTTATTGTGATAACTGTGCACATCCAAAAAGAAGAAAGAATCAACATTAACACATTAACACAACACCTCCAGCAACTAGAAACAGACCAACAGAGGGAACCTACAGTCACCTGAAGAAAAGAAATAATAAAGATCAGAGCAGAAATAAATGAGATAGAAAGCTATAGAAAAAAATCAACAGGACAAGGAGCTGGTTCTTTGAAAGGATTAATAAAATTGACAAATCATTGGCAAACCTAACAAAAGAAAAGAGGGAGAAGACAGAAATAACTCACATTAGAAACCACATGGGTAATGTCACAATGGAACCAAAGGAAATCAAAAGGATTATAACAGAATACTATGAAGCGTTTACTCCAAAAAATTTGAAAATTTAGAAGAGATGGATACATTTTTAGAAAAACACAACCTACCTAAACTCATACAGAGTGAAGTTGAAGACTTGAACAGACCCATAACAATAGAAGAAATTGATCAGATCATCAAAAAGCGCCCAACCCAAAGAAGTCCAGGTCCAGATGGCTTCACTGGGGAGTTCTACGAGACATTCAAGGAACAGTTCTCACCAACTCTACTTGAATTATTCAAGAATATAGAGGAGAAAGGGAAACTTAATGATTCATTTTATGAAGCAAGCATAACCCTCATACCAAAACTAGGGAAGGACATCACTAAGAAAGAAAATTACAGACCAACATTCCTCATGAACATAGATGCAAAATTTCTCAACAAAATTCTAGCCATTAGAATCCAGCAACACATCAAAAAAATAATACATCATGAACAATAGGGAATCATATCAGGGATGCAAGGATGGTTCTACATTAGAAAAACAATCAATGCAATTCACCATATAAACAAGAAAAAAGAAAAAAAGAACATAACACATGATCATATCGATTGATGCAGAAAAGGCATTTGACAAACTCCAACATCCATTCCTCATAAAAACATTCAGCAAAGTAGGAATTGAAGAGAAATTCCTCAACATAATCAAGGGCATATATAAAAAACCAACAGCTTACATTGCTCTCAATGGAAAGAAATTG
>NW_006408529.1:6847996-6849534 GCF_000296735.1 Chrysochloris asiatica
ATTTTAATACATCACTTTCAAAAAGGGATAGAACAACCAGAAAGAAACTTGACAAAGCTACAGAGGAACTAAACAGCACAATCAACCAACTTGACTTCATAGATGTGTACAGAGCATGCAAACTAACAAAATCACAATATACATTCTTTTCAAGTGCACATGGAACATTCTCCAGAATTGACCATGTGTTAGGTCACAAAGAAAGCCTCCATAAATTTGCAAACATCAAAATACTACAAAGCATCATTTCAGACCACAATGCGATAAAATTAGAAATCAACAATAAGAAGACCACGAAAATAAAGTTTAATACATGGAGACTGAATAACAACCTGCTGAAGAGCACTGGATAATAGAAGAAATTAAACGTGAATTGAGAAAGTTCCTAGAAACGAAAAAACAACATACCAAAATCTTAGTGACATGGCGAAAGCAGTGCTGAGAGGACAATTTATTGTGATAACTGTGCACATCCAAAAAGAATAAAGAATCAACATTAACACATTAACACAACACCTCCAGCAACTAGAAACAGACCAACAGAGGGAACCTACAGTCACCCAAAGAAAAGAAATAATAAAGATCAGAGCAGAAATAAATGAGATAGAGAACAGAAAGCTATAGAAAAAAATCAACAGGACAAGGAGCTGGTTCTTTGAAAGGATTAATAAAATTGACAAATCATTGGAAAACCTAACAAAAGAAAAAGAGGAAGAAGACAGAAATAACTCACATTAGAAACCACATGGGTAATGTCACAATGGAACCAAAGGAAATCAAAAGGATTATAACAGAATACTATGAAGGGTTTACTCCAAAAAATTTGAAAATTTAGAAGAGATGGATACATTTTTAGAAAAAAACACAACCTACCTAAACTCATACAGAGTGAAGTTAAAGACTTGAACAGACCCATAACAATAGAAGAAATTGATAAGGTCATCAATAAACTCCCAACCCAAAGAAGTCCAGGTCCAGATGGCTTCACTGGGGAGTTCTACGAGACATTTAGGGAACAGTTCTCACCAACTCCACTTGAATTATTCAAGAATATAGAGGAGAAAGGGAAACTTAATAATACATTTTATGAAGCAAGCATAACCCTCATACCAAAACTAGGAAAGGACATCACTAAGAAAGAAAATTACAGACCAACATTCCTCATGAACATAGATGCAAAAATTCTCAAAAAAATTCTAGCTATTAGAATCCAGCAACGCATCAAAAAAATAATACATCATGAACAAGAGGGAATCATATCAGGGATGCAAGGATGGTTCTACATTAGAAACACAATCAATGCAATTCACCATATAAACAAGAAAAAAGAACATAACACATGATCATATCGATTGATGCAGAAAAGGCATTTGACAAACTCCAACATCCATTCCTCACAACAACACTCAGCAAAGTAGGAATTGAAGAGAAATTCCTCAACATAATCAAGGGCATATATAAAAAACCAACAGCTTACATTGCTCTCAATGGAAAGAAATTGTAAACCTTCCCTCTGTGAAGAAGGAACCAGCAAGGAT
>NW_006408529.1:6851582-6852315 GCF_000296735.1 Chrysochloris asiatica
AACATCACCAGAGAAATCTTGTAAGTCTGTCTTCAGCCTGTAACTGTTTGGAATAAGTAAAATGGGGCTAAAACTTGCCCAGTGAAGGAGGCTCCCTTCAGAGCCTTTGACCTGCCCAAGACCATATGTGGAATCCTGATCATCATCCAGAATCTCCTGAGGTGGGACATTCCTATGTGAAAGGACAAGCAGACCAGTCTGGAGCAGCTAGAAGAATAGAAGATACATCTTGAAAGAAAGACCAACAGAAAAACAAAACAAAACAAAACAAAAACAACAGCAGTCCAATTGACTACTACAAGAACAAGCAAGTTGTTCCCCCTGGAGCCATCAAGGCAAGTGATCAGGTCCCTCAAGGCAAATCCACTTCCAAGACTGAAACTCAAATGGAATACACTAGCAGACATATGGTCCTGCTTCTGACCACGTTGGTCAGCAATAAGGGGAAGAGGAGGAAAAAGAACAATGAAGTTGTGAACTAAGTCCAACCACATTCAATAGACCTGGTTAACCAGCACTATGACGAGACACGGGGACAGCTGAGCCCAAGGGCAGGGACATCATCCCAGAGTACTAGAATGTAGTGTGGAGCATCAAGATGATATAAAGAGAAGGGGGGAAGCACAAGAACACCCACAATTGCAGATAGTACCCATTCGACCTGGCATCAATATCAATTTCTGGATGCTCAGAACATGAGTAGAGGAAGAAAGAAGGGGGAAAAAAGGAGTAA
>NW_006408529.1:6854561-6868550 GCF_000296735.1 Chrysochloris asiatica
AATAAGTACAAATAAGTGAAAGATGATTTTTTGTTCAGTACTTTCTACTATATTCATATTTTTATTTCATTACAGATTTATAACATATACCATAACAAACCACCATACATGCCAGGACTTGTGGCACTATGTGTTAATGTGCTGGACTGCAATGTTGGTTTGAATTGTGCTGTTCCTTGGGAATCCTCTACAGAGGCATTATGTGTCATAACATTAACAACAATATAGAAGTCAAGGGATTCCTGGAGTGTTGCTGTAGGCTATGCACTGGTCTGAGAACCCCAAGGCCACTAATTCAAATCTACTGGCTGCTCCTCGGAAACTCTATACATAGTGACTATGAGTTGGAACTGACTAGATGTCACTTAGCAACAACATACAAGCAGAGGAAAATTCTGATGTGCATCTGAAATAATAATAATGAATCAATACAGGTTTATGTATTTCAGAGCAAAGAATATTGGGAGTAAAAACAAAAAGAAGAAGCTTATGTCATAATGGTAAGTAGGACAATTTATCAAGAGGTTAGTTTATGTACCTAATAAGATAACTTTGAAATATATGAAGCAAAAAGTGCCAGAAGTGCAGAATTACAAAAATTTACAATTTTATTTGCCTATTTTAGTAACACTTTCTATTAAACTGATAAAACAAGTAGACAGAGATCATCAAGGTTATAATAAACTTGAACATTGCTGCATAATTTGACTGAATTGGTATTTATAGAACATTTAAAAATTAGAAGCATATTAAATCTTTTTTTCAAGTGCCAATAGAAATTGCCAAAATAATAATACTTTGAAATATAAAACAAATCTCAAATTTAAAATGATTCAAGTCATATAAATAATGTTTTCTGAAACCTGTTATATTATATTTGAAATAGATAACAAAAAAAAAAAATTATGGAAAATCTAACACTATATGAAAACTAAATAAATCCTACATTGATAAAAGAAGAAAAAGAGAAGCTAAAATATTTCTAATTTAATAATATTTCAAATTTAATATCAGAATCTGTATGATAAATCTAAAGTAATAATTAAATGAAAATTTATAGCAGTAAATATGATTAAAAAAAGATCTACACTGATCTCAGAAAAAGGAAATAAATATCTGAGTGGAAATCATGAAAGAGAAAACAAATAATTGATTGAGACAATTAATGAAACAAATAGGTGGTTCTTTAAGAGCATAATGTCGTTGTTAAGTGCCATGAATCAGTTGTATCCGTTAGTGACCCTGTATAGGGTTTTCAAGGAGTGGCTGGCTTGCTGACCTTATGGTTCAAACTGACTATGCAGTCAGGCGCATTAGCCTGCAGCACTACACCAGGGCTCCAATAATAATAATATTGATAAAACTTTACCTACTCTGACAGAGGTGGGAAAGGACAGAATTTACCAATAACAGTAATGAAGCTGGTAAGGTTACCAGAGATGCTGCAAATATTAAAATGATAACAAAAGAATATTATGGGAAAATGCATACTTAAACTGAAAAATTACACAGCATACACAAATTCCTTGTAAGACAAAAACTACCATTAAAATGTAAGCAGGCTCTTATAAAAATCAAGAATAAATAAGAACCTGAGTAAAACTATTCCTGTACTTCCAGTTTGGGTGGTGGCAGAGGCAGAGTCAGGTAGGAGAGGATCCATGGGGGAGGGACTGAAAACCTGGGGAAGCTATTTTCATGGAACAACCAAAGCTCTGGATATAGCATAATTGCAGGGTGTTAGTTTCCCACACACAACAGTGGAAAAATCAAGGTATAAAGGAAAATCCTACTATTTAGGAATCACTCAATAGCGTGAATGCCTCTGCAGCCAGCCCGCCTGGGCAGAGTTCAGAGGGCAGGGTTAAAGCCAGACCTGCACAGGGAACTGGTGCTAAAAGTGGTGTAGTGACATTTGCAAAAGAAGGTGTGGGAGTATTCTATATATTTTTTCCTCCTCTTCCCTGTCATGCCTTCTTTTCTCAGCCCTGATGCCTTCAGGCATGTGGGTGCACACACCCCCAAAAAAGTCCAGCATTGAGCCCACAGTTTTTCCCATGACACAGAGAGAAAGAGCCCAATCGGTCCCAAGGGCAAATTCTTTAATGGCTGCTTATGACATCATCCTCTGGGCCGCAACCCTAAAATTAACTTGTGTGAGACCCTTTACTCTGGCATATCCAGCAAGAAAAAATCAGGCCTGTCAGTCTTGACAGACAAACCATATGAACAATCTGTAAAACCCCAAAATAAAAGGATGCAACTATCTCAAGAATTACACTGTGCACATGCAGATACCTAAGTGACCTTCAGAGACAAAACTAGTAAACAATCTTTCTCCCATTAACTTCTCAATATCTATTTATGCACCTCTATGGTGGTGACTAGAGTAGTAGCCTGAGCAAGCGGACACCCCACCCACTGCTGGTGGCTTCTATGGTGCGCACACTGCCTTTGTAGCAAGGCAACTGGCCAGTCAGCCACAGTTTTATTTTTGTTTCAAATTGGTGGTTTTTGTATTTGCTTTTATATTGCTTCTGCTTTTGGTCCTTTTGACCACTCATTTTTCCTGGAGGTGGGAGATTTTTCTCCCTATGTTACCCAGGAAGAGACAGCAACCATGGCAATATAACCAGACTATAAGCATACTCCATAGTATTCTACCATTGATACAAGGGCCAATAAGAGCTGCTAAGCATTACATGTGAAAAGGGAAGCCTATCTCCTGATCATATCCACCAGGAGACACCCAGTAAACTTAATAACACAGCAACAAACATCCATTTAAGCATTAAAAACCCACATGACAACTGAAAATTACAAAAAAAAAAAAACCCAAAACTCAAAATATGTCCAAAAACAGAAAAGAGTAACTAAGACAAATGAGCTAGAGACAGACAAAGGCTCCCCAGAAGAGGAAGAGCAGGTTTTAGGTTTTCCTGAGAAGGAATTCAGAAGAATGATATAGAAACAAATTCAAAAGCTCTGAAAAAGGGTGGAGGAAAACAAAAAAGAAGTCAGCAAAGTATTACAAAAGCATCAAACAAGATCAATACAGCATTTTAAACAGTTCAAAACCTGCAAAAAGAGGTCCAGGTGGTTAATAATAAAATATAAGAAATGGACAATACACCAACAGGGGAAAGGATCAGAATTGAAGAGATGGAAACTAGAACCAGTGAGCTGCAAGACAAATTTCTCAATACTGCTAAAATAGAAGAGCAAGCAGAAAAAAAGGCATTAAAAATCTAAAAATAGTCTAAGATTCATGCTGGATAACATGCAGAGGAACAACTTAAGAATTATTGTCATACCTGAACAGGAAGAATCACAGAAGTCCATAGAGGAGATAATTGAAAAGCTTCTGGAAGAAAATTTCCCTCACATCTTGAAAGCTGAGAAGATAAACATTCAAGAAGCTGAACGTACCCCAGGAATGATAGACCCCAAAAGAAAATCACCAAAACATATAATAATCAAGCTCTCCAAAATCAAAGACAAGGAGAGAATCTTAAAAGCAGCCAGTGAAAAGAGAAGTGTTACTTACAAAGGCAAGTAAATCAGATTAAGCTCTGACTATTCAGCACAAACCATGCAGGCAAGAAGGCAATGGGGAGACATATGCAAAGCCCTAAAAGGAAAAAAAAAAAAAAAAAAAAAGCCAAACAAGAATCATATATCCAGTGAAAATTTCAATCAAATGCAGTGGTGCAATGAAAATATTCCAGGATAAACAGAAGATAAGAGATTTTGTCAAAGCCAATCTAGCATTTCAAAACATCCTAAAGGGAGTTCTTTGGACTGAAAACCAACAAGAACAGACAACAACCAGGGATTGACAGCTGTGGCAACACCACCTGGAACTCAGACAACAGATGGCAGAGTTCAGAACAGAAGAAAACTACAAAAACAAATTCAAAGGCTACTGAAGTCAACTGAAGATCAAAATAATACCAATGTCAAAGAAAGGAAAAATGTAAGAACAGAAATCCAGGTAGTGAGGAGGTCAAGTAGATTACAGGATACAATAGATAGCCTTAAATGCAGAGAAAAGTTAATAGACTATAAAGTAATCCCAAAGAAAGTTCATACTTCACAACTTCCCATGAAAATGAATTTCCAAGCAGAACAAGCAAACATGAAAACTAAGAAAAAGCACAAAAAACACAAACTCAGCAAAAGAAGACATGCAGAACAAAGGAATGAACAGTACTACCAAAAAAATATCATAATGGCAGCAATTGATTCATATCTATTGATAATTATATGGAATGTCAATGGATTGAATGCACCAGTGAAGATACAGAGTGTTGCAGAATTGATAAGAAAATAAGATCCTTCAACATGCTGCTTGCAAGAGACACATGATACACACAAAGGCAAACACAGACTAAAAGTTAAAGGATGGGAAAAAAATATAACAAGCTAATTGCAACAATAAACAAGCATGAGTGCCAATACCAATCTCTCATAAAGTAAACTTTAAGACAAAAACCAGCATAAGAGATAAAGAAGGACACTATCTCATGATCAAAGGGTCTGTTGAGCAAGACAACATAACCATAATAGATAACTACACTCCCAAAGAAAAAACATCAAGATACATGAAGCAAACCTTACTAGAAGTGAAGACAGAAATAGATAAATCTACAATTATAGCAGGATATTTTAATACATCACTTTTGAAATAGGACAGAACAACCATTTAAAACATTAATGAGGTCTTTTGGAGCAGAACTGCCTAATGCAGTATGTCATTTGAATTCTTGGTTGCTGCTTCCATAAACATGATTGTGGATCCAAGCATAATCAAGTCTTTAACAATATCAATATGTTCTCCATTTATCATGATGCTATTTATTGGTTCAATTGTAAGGATTTTGTTTTCTTTACTTTGAGAAGCAATCTATGTTGAATGTTGTAGTCTTTAATCTTCATCAGTAAGTATTTCAAGTCATCTTTGTTTCCAAAAATCAAGGTTGTGTCAGCTACATATAATAGGTTGTTAATGAGTCTTCCTCCAACTTTGATGCCACATTCTTCTTCATTTAAACCAGGTTCCTAGATTGTTTGCTCAGCATATGGATTGAATAAGTATGGACAAAGGATACAAACTTGAAAAATACCTTGCATAATTTTAACAAATTCACTATCCCTTTTTTTCTATGTTCATGATTGTTTCTTAGTCTGTGCACAGGTTCTTTATTAGCACAATGATATGTTTTAGAATATCCATTCTCAACAAAGTTATCCATAGATTTTTGTGATCCACTTGGTTGAATGCCTTTGTATGGTCAATGAAACACAAGTAAATATCTTTCCAGTTTATGATATCCGTAGTTCCACATCCCATTATGAATTCTACTAACATTTCTGGCAGTTTTCTATACATGTACTGTTGCAACCATTTTTTAATTATCTTCAGCAAAATTTTACTTGCACATTATATTAATGATATTGTTCTATGATTTCTGCATTTCATTTGGTCACCTTTATTTGTCATGAATACAAATATGGATCTCTTCCAATTGATTGGCTGGGTAGCTGTCTTACAAATCTCTTGGCACAGGTGAGTGAGTGTCTCCAGTGCTGAATCAGTTTGTAGAAAGATTTCTTTTATATGCTCTCAATTCCTGTAGCCTTGATTTTTGTCAATGGATTCAGTTTATCTTAGGCTTTTTCCTTCTGGACCACCAGTTTTTGAACATATGCTACCTCTTAAAATGTTTCAGTATCATCCAATTAGTTTTGGTACACTGATTCTATATTCCTCCCATCTTCTTTCAACACTTCCTTGTCAATATATTGACAATAGAATCCTTCAGTGTTGCAACTCAAGGAATAAATTTTTTCTTAAGCTCTTTTCCTATGAAAAATGTTGATTTGTTCTTCCATTTGGTTTTCTAACTTCAGGTCTTCATAAATTTCACTATAATATTGTATGTTCTCAAGCTGCCCTTTTAAGTTTTCTGCTCATCTCATTTACTTCACTCTAGCTTCTCTATACTAAAGAAAAAGTGTCAGAGGCTATTCTTATACCCATTTTGTACTTTCATTTCTTTCCTGTCTTTTAAATGAACTTTTACAATCTTCGTGTATGAAACTTTTGATGTTATTCCACATTTTTTCTGATCTTTAATCATATAGTGTCTAATGCATCAAATCTGTTCTTAAAAATGGTTTCTATATTCAGGTGGGGTATATTCAAAGTCATATATTGATTCTCATGGATTTGTTTTCATTTTTTTTTCAATTCAGTCTGAAATTGCATATGAGCATATGTTGTTGTTGTTAAATGTCGTCAAGTTGGTTCCAACCCATAGTAACCATTCATAGGGTTTCCAAGAAGCAGCTGGTGAACTTAAACCACCAACCTTGTGGTTCAGTCTATTTTTGTAGTCCAGCGCATTAACCCACTGATTCACACAATTGATATTGAGCTTCTCCATTATCTCTTCTTACAGTAATCACAGCTGTCTTCAAGGAGGTTAAGGCTTTCTTCACAAACTCACCAGTCGCTCCTTGGGAGCTTGATATTTAGTGACTCTTAATCAAATCAACTCAATGATACTTGACAGTTACAACAGGTGTGGTAAAAGTTGTTTCCTCTGGGCATTCCATTTGTAAGTTAATGATTCTTACCTGACAAATCTGCTTTAACATGTCAGTTTCCTGAAGACTTTGGATAGCTTCCTCTACCGTATAGCAAGGCAAATTTGGTAGATCAACTTGATGCAATTTAAATCACAGCATGATCAAGACACTCATTTGCTACTGGGGCACAACTTAAAAACTCAAAATGAGGAGAAACAGTTGTAAACACCCATGAATACACGGACTATGGAATGTACAAAATATGAAGCTAGGAAAATTGGAAGTTGTCAAAAATAAAATGAAACACATAAACATTGATATCCTAGGCATTAGTGAATTGAAATGGACTGGTGTGTGCCACTTTGAATCTGACAATCACATGGTTTACTGTGCCAGAAATAACAAACTGAGGAGGAATGGTGTAACATTCATCATCAAAAATAATATTTCATAATCTATTTTGAAGTACAATGCTGTCTCTGATAGGATAATATCTATATGCATAAAAGGAAGAGCAGTCAGTGCAAATATTATTCAAATTTATGCAACAACCACTAGAATCTTTGATGAAATTAAAGAATTATACCAACTTGTTCAATTAAAAATTGGTTAAGCATGCAATCAAGTTGTATTGATCATTACTGGTAATTGGAATGCAAAGGTTAGAAGTAAAAAGGGAGAATCAGTCATGGAAAAATATGGCCTTGGTAATAGAAATGATGCTGGAGATCATATGATAAAATTTTGCAAGACCAATAACTTCTTCACTGCAAATATCTTTTTTTAAACAACAGAAAATATAAGTATACACATGGACCTCTCCAGATGGAATACACAGAAATTGAATTGACTACATCTGTGACAAGAGACAATGGAAAAGACAGAGCCAAAACAGTGCCAGGCAGACTGTGAAATAGACTATCAATTTCTCACATGCAAGTTCAGGCTGAAGCTGAAGAAAATTAAAATAAGTAGATGAGCACCAAAATATGACCTTGAATATGTTCCACCTGAATTGAGGAAGATTTGAATAAGAGATTTGATGAATTAAACACTAATGATTGGAGACTAGAAAATTTGTAATTTGACATCAAGAAAATCATATAAGATGAATGAAAAAGGTAGTTAAAATGATAAGAAAGAAGGAAAAGAACAAATGTAATGTGAAAAGAGACTCTGATTTGCTCTCCAGTGTAGAGATGCTAAAACAAATGGAAGAAGTGAGTAGATAAAAGAACTGATTTTTTTTTTCTTAAATTTAGAAAATTTCAAAGGCCACCTTGAGAAGACAAAGTCAAACATTATAATGAAATATGCATAGACCTGGAGTTAGAAAACCAAAAAAGAAATGATCCCTCAGCATTTCTCAAGCTGAAAGAACTGAAGAATAATTTCAAGCCTCAACTCGCAATATTGAAGAATTCTAATGGCAAAATATTGAATAATGCATAAAGTATCAAAAGAATATGGAAAAATACACAGTCACTGGGCAAAACAGATATGGTCAATGTTCAAGCATTTTAAGAGATAGCATATGATCACGAGCCAGTGATATTGAAGGAAGAAGTCCAAGGCTCATTAAAGACATTGGTAATGAACATGTCCTTGGGAACTGGTAGAATACAAATTGAAATCTTTCAACAAACTGATGCAGCACTGGAGGCACTTACTCATTTCTACAAAGTGTATTTGGAAAATAACTACCCGTACAACTGACTGGAAGAGATCCATATTTGTGCCCATTCCCAAGAGAGGTGACTCAACAAAATTTGGAAATTATTTGATAATATTATTAATATCATTTGCAAAATACATTATCCTAAAGACAAATAAAACATGCTGCAACAATACATTGACAGAAAGCTGACAAAATTTCAAGCTAGATGCAAACCAGGATGTGGAATGAAGGATATCATTGCTGATGTCAGACAGATATTTATCTGTGCTTTATTCACTATGTAAAGGGTTTCTATTGTGTGATCACGACAAGCTATGGACAATAATGACAAGAATGAGTATTCTGGAACACTTAATTGGCTCATGAGGAAGCTGTACTAGATGAAGAGGTAGTTGTTTAAATAGAACAAGGGAACACCATATGATTTAAAATTAGGAAAGGTTTGTGCCAGGGTTATATCCTTTCACCATACTCAGCAGTATGTACTGCTGAGCACATACTCCAAGAAACTGGATTATATGAAGAAGAATCTTGCATTCTAAAGACTCTAAAAGCTTGTAATATGCAAATGATACAACCTGTCTATAAAACCAAGAGGACTGACAGTACTTACTGAGGGAAATCAAAGGCCACAGCCTTTGGGATGTGTTGTATCTCAATGTAAAGAAAACAAAAATCCATACCACTGGACCAACAAATAACAGCAAGGTAAATAAAGAAAAGATTGATGTTGGTAAAGACTTCATTTAGCTCGGATAAACCATCAACACTCATGGAAGCAGCAGTCAAGAAATCAAATTTGCGTTAGGCAAATCGGCTGCACAAGACCTCTTGAAAGTGTTCAAGAGCAAAAATGTCAGTTTGAGGACTAAGGTGTGACTTACCCAAGCCTTGGAATGTTCAGTAACCTCATATGCATCTGAAAGTTGGACAATGAATCTAGAAGAAGGTAGAATAATTGATTCATTTGAGTTTTGTTGTTGGAGGAAAATATTAAAAGTATACTGGACTGCCAAAACAAACAAACAAAGAAATCTGTATTGGAGGAAGTACAGCCAGAATAACCATTAGAAGCAAAGATGGCCAGACTTTTCCCCCTCATGCTATAGTAGCTCTGGTAGCATAGTGGTTATGAATTGGGCTGCTAACCTCACGGTCAGCAGTTCGAAACTACCAGCTGTTCCACGGGAGAAAGATGAGGCTTTCTGCTCCCTTAAAGATTTACAGCCTTGGAAACCCTGTCCTGGGTCGCTATGAGTTGGAACCAACTCCACGGCACATAACAACAACAGACATATTATCGTGAGGGACAAGTCCCTAAGAAGGGTATCATTCTTGGTAAATTGCAGGATAAATGAAAAAGAGGAAGACCCCCATTGAGATGAGTTGGCACTGTAGCAGTAGCAATGTGCTCAAATACAGCAACTATTTTGAGATTGGTGCAGATTGGTCTTATTTCATTCTGTTATGAATATGTGGGTACTGACCCAATGACACCCAACAACAATAACAAGACACATATTAACATATTATCCAGGTTTCTGTACAAATTAGAAAAATCATGCAGTTCTTTTGGGATACTTTTTCCTGTATCACAATTTGTACTTCACCTTTTGGTATAGAAGCAATAGGTACTATTTTGTTCTGTTTTGTCCTCTGGGAATATTTAATAATGTTTAATAAAATTTCCCCTCTGGGAATATTTAATAATGTCTTTTAAGGCATCTGCTTGAAGCAATATCTTAGGTGATGCCCCAGACAATTCCCCATGTGCTGTCTCAGGAGACATCAGGAAAGTAATTAATAAGACACAACTTGGTTGATCTCATCACATAGGCTAAGAGGACTGAATCTGTTGGCAAAAGTGATTCAATGGATTTTAGAGGCTTTGGTTCCTTGATAATATGTTCTTATCCCCATCCCAATTTTCAAGGTCCCATTTCTTCCCAATCAATGTCCATACTTTAACAGCAGACACTATCCAAGGTTGGAAACTCAGCTGACATTGTAATTCATCCACTCTTACAATAAGATTCTGTGCTTGGATTTTGGCATTATTGCTCTGCTACTACAAGAAGTAGAGTCCTGGTATGGCAATGTAGGTTAATGTGCTAGATTGTAAAGTTGGTTTGAACCAAAAGATTGGTGGTTCAAGCTTACCTGCCACTCCTCAGAAACCCTGTACAGGGTCCCTATGGGTTGCAACCCACTCAGCAGCACTGAACAAGAGCAACTACAAGACATAAGACTTTTATTCAGGTCACAAGATCAAACTTAAAGGTCTTTTATGCGGCACTTGAGTTGTGACTCCTTAGTGTAGAGCTCATCCCTTTCCTCAACCAGTTGCTGTATTATAAGTAGGACCAACCAACCAGCTTCTCTACATTTCTTATTCTGACAAAATGGCACATAAGTGTCATACACACAACCAGAGAGACCATTGCTTCTCTCCAATACATGACCTATTGGTGGTAATATTTTGTGTATTAATATTGCCACTTCATGCCATGGAATAACAGTACCCTCAATCTCTTTACTAGAACAGTCAGAGTTATCAATGCCTTTAAAATTAGTCATACTTGGAGAAGGTCACAGCAAATATGGCCACAGGACAGAAAGTCCATAGTAGAGACGTGACCAATCTTCAGAGATAAAGGTGTGAACAATTTTTAGTCTACCTATTTCTCTTTCTCAGTCTGCGCACCACCACTCTGGTGACTAGAGGGAGTGCCTGAACTAGCAGTCACCCCTCCCACCCCTGGAGGATTCTACTGCCCAAGTGCATAAATCTGCTCAGCTGTGAACTATCTCCACTAGACGAAAAACCTAGACTATTTTGCTACAGTTTTTATTTTATTATAATTTTGGCCCCCCTTTTATAGTAGAGTGGGCTCTTTTTCTCCCTATGTTACCCAAGAAGAGAAAGCAATTACGGTCAATCATACCCTATAAAATCCCACCATCTAGGCAAGAGCAAACACCAGCTGATATACACCAGCTACACAACCTACCACAGTTACTCAAGTAACTATATAATAAAACTATATAAAAAAGGGAAAAGGGAAGTTCATCTCCTGATTACATCTACCTGGAGGCAATCAGAAAGCATAATAGTATATCAAAATACATTTAGCTAATTATTTAAATCACACCTAATTATTAAAGATGCCCAGGAATTGAAGGAAGCCAGAATATGGAAGCCAGAATCAATGAGCTGGAAGACAAATGTCTCAGTACTGTTAAGATAGAAGAGCAAGCAGAAAAAAAAAAAAAAAAAAGATTAAAAAATCTGAAGAAAGTCTAAGATGCATGTGGAATAATATGAAGAGGAATAACTTGAAAATAATGCACATTCAGGAGCAAGAAAGCTCATAGAAGTCCACAGAGGAGATGTTGAAGAGCTGCTGAAAGAAAATTTCTCTAACATTCTGAACAATGAAAAGGTAAGTATTCAAGAAGCTCGGTGAACCCCATGAAGGACAGACCCCAAAAGAAAATCACCAAGACATATCATAATCAGTTCTTCAAAATCAAAGACAAAGAGAGAATCCTGAAGACAACTAGGGAACAGAGAAGTGTTATTTACAGTGGCAAGAAAATCAGATTAAGATCTGATCTCTCAACAGAAACCATGCAGTCAGGAAGGAAATGGGTTGACATATGTAAAACCCTGAAAGATTTCAGGATAAAGTAAACTATTTTAAATGGAGAAAAAAGTTAATAAAATATAGGGTAAACTCAAAGAAAATTAATACTTCACAACATACCAAGAAAATGAAAACACAAGATTAACGTTGAAACACTAAAACTATGAAGAAACAGACAAGCAAGAACACAAAAGCCATAAACTCATCACAGGAAGGCATGCAGAACAAAGAAACCAGCAGTACCACAAAAACAAACAAACAAACATAAAAGCAATTAATTTATCCTATCGATAATTACCCTGAATATCAATAGATTAAATGCACCATTGAAGAGACAGAGAGTGGCAGAATGGATAAGAAAACAAGATCCTTCAAAATGCTGTCACAAGAGACACACCTTACACACAAAGGCAAAAACAGACTAAAAGTTGAAGGATGGAAAAAAAAAAATGTACAAAGCTATTTGCAATAAAAAATGAGCAAGAATGGCAATACTAATCTCTGATAAAATATGTTTTAAGGCAAAAAATATATAGATATAATAGATATAGACGTAAAACATATAAAGATTAATACTATATGTAAGTATATAATAGATAAAGATGTACATTATCTATGATTAAAAGGTCAGTTGAGCAAGATGACATAATCATAAAAATATCTACATTCCCAATGAAAGAGCACCAAAATATATAAAACAAACTCTAATTGATTTGAAGAAAATAGACAAATCTACAATAATAATGGGAGATTTTAATACAACACTTTTGAAAAAGGGAAGAAGAAATAGAAAGAAACTCTAAAAAAACACAAAGGAACTAAACAACATAATCAGCCAGCTGGACCTCATACATGTGTACAGAGCATTCAGCCCAATAGCAGCACAATACACATTCTTTTCTAGTGCACATGGAGCATTCTACAGAATAGACCATGTCTTAGGGCACAAAACAAGCCTCAAAATACTAAAAAGCAACTTCTCAGATCACAATGCTATGAAATTAGAAATCAACAATAGGAAGACCAAGGAAATAAAGTAACTATATGGAAACTGAATAGTACCTTGCTTAAATGCTATGGGTAGTAGAAGAAATAAAACATGAATCCACAAAATTCCTAAACACATGAGACTGAAAACACAGCATACCAATATCTTTGGGACACAGCAAAGATTTGCTGAGAGGACAATTTATTGCAATAAATGCTCACATCCCAAAGAAGAAAGAACAAAAATTAACACATTAACACAACTTCTCCAACAACTAGAAATATAACAGCAAAGTAAACCTACAGTCAACAGAAGAAAAGAAGTAATAAAGATTAAAGCAGAAAGTAATGAGATAGAAAACAGAAAAACTATAGAAATTATCAACAGGACAAGGAGTTAATTCTTCAAAAGGATTAATAAAATTGATAAACCATTGGGAAACCAAAAATAGAAAAGAGGGAGAAGACACAAATAATATGCATAAGAAACCACATTTGTAATGTCACAACAGAACCAATAGGAAAAAAATAAACAAATAAAAAAAAGATAGTAACAGAATATTATGAAGAGTTGTACTCCAAAAAAATTGAAAATCTAGAGGAGATGGATACATTTTTGGCAAAACATGACCCACCTAAACCTGCACAGATGGAGTAGAAAACTTGAACAGACACATAACAAAGCAAGATATTGAACAGATAATCAAAAAACACACAACCAAAAAACTGTCCAGGTCCAGATGGTTTCACTGGTGAGTTTTACCAAATATTTAGAGAAAAGTTGTCACTAATTCTTCTCAAATTATACCAGAATATTTAAGAGGATGGAAAACTTTCTAATACATTCTACAAAAACAAGCATAACCTTCATACCAAAACAAGGTAAGGACATCACCAAGAAAGAAAGTTTAGCCCAATATCCCTCATGAACATAGATGCAAAAATTCTCAACAAAATCCTGCCCAACAGAATTCAACAACACATCAAAAAAATAACACATCAAGACCAAGTGAGATTCATATCAGGGATGCAAGAATAGTTCAGCATTAGAAAAACAATCAGTGTAATCCACCATATAAATTT
>NW_006408529.1:6868650-6874645 GCF_000296735.1 Chrysochloris asiatica
ATTCATATCAGGGATGCAAGAATAGTTCAGCATTAGAAAAACAATCAGTGTAATCCACCATATAAATTTAAAAAGGAAAAGAAATGCATGATCATATTGAATGATGCAGAAAAGGCATTTGATAAAATCCAACATCCATTCCAGATAAAAACAGTCAACAAAGTAGGAATTGAGGGGAAATTTCTTATAATTAAGAGTATATATATAAAATCAACAACCAGCATCACTCTCAATGGAAATGGAAAGAAACTGAAAAACTTACCTTAATGAACAGGAACCAGAGAAGGATGCCCTTTATGACCACTCGTATTCAATATTTTGTTGGAAGTCTTAACTAGAGCTATAAGGCAAGATAGGGAAATTAAATACATCCAAATTGGCAACGTAAAACTCTCTCTATTTGCAGATGATAAGATTCCATAAATAAAAACCCCAAAGCCTCACTAAAAAAAGTAATGGAACTTCTTGGGAGAGTCATCAAAATAGCAGGATACAAGATTAACATTTAAAAAATCAGTTGGATTCCTCTATACTAATTATGACAGTGCTGAAAATAAATTACGAAAGCAATATCATTTACAATAGCTGCTCAAAGCATGAAATATTTAGAAATAAATGTAACTAGAGAAACAAAGGACCTGTACAAAGAAAACTACAAAACACTACTACAAGAAACACTACTAAAAAAGAGACTTACAAAAATGGAAGAATATACTATGCTCCTGTATAGGAAAAATTAACATTGGAAAAATATCAATACTACCCAAAGTAATCTATACATATAACGCAATCCCAATCCAGATTCCAATGACATTTTTTAAAGAGATGGGAAAACAATTATAAACTTTATATAGAAAAGTAAGAGACCCCAGGATAAGGAAAGCACTGCTTAAGAATAACAAAGTTGGAAGCATGTCACTCCCTAATTTCAAAAGTTATTATGTGACTACAGTGGTCAAAACAGCCTGGTACTGGTACAATGAAAGATATACATAGATAAATGGAACAGAATTGAGAATCCAGAAATTAACACATCCAGATGCAAACCATGGATGTTTGACAAAGGGCCAAAATACATTGAATGGGGAGGGGATAGTTTCTTCAACAGATGGTGCTGGCAGCCCTGGTAATTGATATGCAAAAGATTGAAACAAGACCTTTATCTCCTGCCATACACAAAAAACAACTCAGCATGGATTAAAGACCTAAATGTGAATCCCAGAATTATAATGGACATAAATGAAAAAAATTGGGACAAATTATAGAGCTCTAATAGAGGGCACACATAGACTGCCAAACATTTTGACAATTGCACAAACAAAAGAAGACAAAATAGATGATTGGAACATACTAAAAACTAGAAATTTATATGCATCAAAATATTTCACAAAAAAAGTAAAAAGGGAGCCCACAGAATTGGAAGAAATCTTTTGCAATGACAAATCAGACAAGGGACTAATTTCTAAAAATGTATAAGAAACTACAACATCTCTACAAGAAAAAGACATATAAACCAATTTAAAAATGGGCACAGAACATGAACAGATACCTCACCAAGGAAGATATCCAAGCATCCAACAAACACATGAAGAAATGTTCATGATCATTCACAATTAGAGAAACCCAAATTGAAATAACAATGAGATATCATCTCACACCAGCAATAACAGCAAAGTTAAAAGATGCAGAGGACAATAAATGTTGGCAAGGATGTGGAGAGACTGGGATCCACCCCCCTACATTGCATATGGGAATGCAAAATGGTCCAACTACTCTGGAAAACAGTATGGTACTTCATAAAATGTTGGAAATAGAAATGTCTTATGAGCTAGCAATTCCTCAACTTGGTATATATCCACAAGAAATACGAGGCAGAACATGAGTAGATATATGCATACCAGTGTTTATCACTGCACTATTAAAAATAGCAAAAAGTTGATTGTCTTATGAATGTTGGTTTCCCTTGCCTACTATTGTAAAATAGACACTTGAGTGGGATAGAAAGGAATACCTAGAAACATAATTATAGGAAGTTTGTAAGCTCATCTTCAACCTATAACTGATTTGCATACATAAAGAGGGTGCTAGAATTTGTCCAGTGAAAGAGGCTTCTTGCAGAACATTTGTAGTGTATAAGATTTTAGATGGCATCCCGATCCACATCCAGAACCTTCTGAGGTGAGAGACATTCCCACTAGAAAGGACAAGCAGACCAGCCTGGAACAGGAAGAGGAACAGAAGATATTTCTTGAAAGAAAGACTAGCAGGAAAAATCAAAATAACAAATGGCAGTGTGATTGGCTACTACAAGAACAAGCAAGTTGTTTGCTGGGTATCCATCAAGGCAATCAATCAATTCCTTTCAGGAGAAACCCCCTTCCAAGACTGAAACTCAAAGGGAATACACAAGCAGGCATTTAAACTTTCTGGTTACCAGGTTGGTTTACTGGTCAGTGGAACTGCGGAAAAAGCAGCAGCAATGAAGTTATGGGCTGACTTAGACCATGTTCCATAGACTCCTGTCAATCTGGAGATGAGAGAGAGAAGAGGAAGGACTAGTTGCTGTGAAGTATGGTGAGACCTGGGGTCTCCTGAGCCCATGGACAAGGATATAGCCATGGAGAGCTAGAGCTGAAAGTGAAGCATCTAGCTGATATGAAGTAAGGGGTGATGCACAAGTATGCCCAAACCTGAAGATAATACCCATTTGGCATAGCTTTGATGACTGGATGATCAGAACTCAACTAAAGGAAGAGAAAAATGTAAATTGCTACAATCTGATGAACTTAGCCTATACTTTTGGATATAGCTCAAAATACCAACTGAGAGGGAAGAAATCTTCACATCAAGTATCATTCTTATCCCATCTATACACAGAATTTATAGAGATGGGCAACTTAGACACTGGGTACTTAAAATGAGGGGTAGGGGCTATAAATGCACGAAGTGACTGGCTTACAAGTTTTCAAGGGGGAGTTTAGTTTCAGAGTGTACACAGGTAAAATCCCTACTGAATAGTTTTCATCTTGTCTAGACAGGTCTGCTAAAAAGAGATGGGGATAAGATTCTTTTGATTCAGTGAGTGTTTGTTATTATGACTAATTACATTTGTCATGACTGTAAAGGTAGAAGTGTTTTAACAAAATGGGGTGAGTAGTTAGTCTTACAGTCCAGGAACCCTAAGATCATCAAGGGAGAAGAGCATGAGCGGAATTTGGTGACACCAGTGACACCAGAGATGGAGACAGAGATATGACATGGAAAGATTGAGCAGCTGTGGACTCTAGACTCATGGAAAGAGAAAGACTGTATGCTGGCAGCCAGGAAAAAGACTTGCAGAATGTGCCCTTTTGTTGTTTAAATGATTATATATTAGTGAGTGTTTTTGTGTACCTCTAAAACCAAACAAACAAAAATAGAGAGAATAGAAGCAACTGATGCTGAATGATGATGCATGGAGGAGATTGTAATCACTGCAATGAACTGATGAGTGTAAAACCAATGTTCTCCCATATAAACTAGCACTCAGTTCATAATAAAAACTTTTTAAAAAGTAGACTTGATAACAAACTTAGAAATCCTATCCTTAGTATTCTGATTCTCTAGAACTTCTTTTGTTACCAAATGCCTTAAACTGGATTATCTCAAGAAGCAAAACCAGTGCAACATATATATGTATATTTAAAAAGAACTTTATATTAAAGAAGTGTCTCACACAATTGTAGAAGTTGGAAAGTTCCACATCTGGATCTGGGATCCAGACTGACAGCTTAGACGGTAGGCAAACAGGAAAGTATGTCTGGCAGGTGAGAAGGCCAGCTGCTAATGACTCGCAGGATAGGCAGATGATAGCACAGTACACTGGTTCATGTTCAAGGAACCAGAGGTCAGAAGATCAGCAGAGGGCCAGCAAGCCTTTCCTGATCATCCAATATATTGAAAGCAGGAAATACCCCACCAACTGATTGGCTGCTCATAGAATAACTCATCATAGTGTTGATTGCATTATATTAGATTTTATCATTGAGATAATCACTTGTCAACTGCCATACACTTACAATCCTGGCCCACACAAAACCTTAACTATCGCATACATGGTGGTTATGTGCCGTGGAGATGGAACCGACTCATAGCGACCCTATACAGGGTTTCCAAGGCTGCAAATCTTTACAGGAGCAGAAAGCCTCATCTTTCTCCTGCGGAACAGCTGGTAGTTTCGAAATGCTGACCTTAAGATTCGCAGCCCGATTCGTAACCACTACACTACCAGAGCTCCTTATCGCATACATAGAGAGATTCAAAAGTAACTAGAATTTTAACACACTCTCTGAGTCATCCTACTCTGTAGGTCTGTGTCATTAGAGAATATAAAAAAATAAATTCATTTGTTCTCTCAAAAGAGTATATATTTATTTTCTGTCAAAAAAAAAAGGAGGGTAATAGATCAGAAATCACTTTTCACAATTTTGCTCACACATGGTATTTATTTAAATTCCTCCATGAATAACTTCCAACAATCTCCTAGATTAATCTTGCATTTTCACATTTTTTCTCTAAAATTTTCTATCATACATTTACCCAGAATATTCTGCTTTCAATTAATGGCTCTTCTTTAAAAAAGAAAATATTTATCACAGAATAAATTTTCATATTCAGCATTAATTTCTAGAGAAATAAATCTAAGCAACATTGTAACACAGTGTACAAACTAGAATAATATACCCTGTCAATGAAATGAAATATCATCATATTTACTGATTCATCTCTAATTACAAAGATATCTTCTGAGAACCTAATGTTTCTTAGAGAACTATCATCTCCTCTTATACTTTCTATAAATCTCAGATATATCTTTAGTGGCATATAATTATGGAACTTCTTAGTGGTTGAAACAGAATCTAGATGAATAAAGACTCTTAAAGCCTAATGATACAAGAGCAAATTGCTAAAGGGGTTCCCATATTGTAACTACAATGACAACCTTCATCTTTTAATGCTGAAAATCAGCTCTTTTGGAGTAGCTGCTTTTTAGTTCCATGGGGTGAAACTCCATTTTTATGACTGACTGCTGTGTTGTAAGGAAGTATTTCACTACTCTATTGAATACTAAGTCTTTTTGCTTGTTTGTTTGTAGAATAATCTTTATACTAATATAATGGCACATGTCAAACAATTTCTGGAACTGAACTTTTTGCCTCCATCTAGAAATTAGCAACAATAAGGAGCTCTGGTAGCGTAGTGGTTACGAATCGGGCTGCAAACCTTAAGGTCAGCAGTTCGAAACTACCAGCTGCTCCGTGGGAGAAAGATGAGGCTTTCTACTCCCGTAAGGACTTACACCCTCGGAAACCCTGTACAGGGTCGCTATGGGTCGGAACCGACTCGAAGGCACTTAACAACAACAACAACAACAACAATGACATAGTATTACAAATCAGAGTCAAATCTTATTTGCAATCAAGAGTATACATAGCTTATTATTGCAATGTATTTATGGTTGTACCCAATGTTGTTTTTGTTTTTGTTTTTTTGAAATAAGGGATGGTACAGGTACGGGTAGTATGTTGTTCTTTTGTACCTAGAATTGCTGTGAGTTTGATTTGATTTAATGACACTTAAGAGTAACAACATCCAAAACCAGATTTAAAAGTCCCATAGTGGAACACTGAAAGAATGTTCTGCTACTTTGAGAGAATATAAATACCAAAAAACATAACCGATAGTGAGCTTTCTCAAAAAGTGTGGACAAATTCTGAGCAAAATACCAGTAAAGCAACTCCAAAAACAGAGAACCAAATTCAGTGCCTTATACTTTAACACTTCGGTAGAGTATCATTTGGCTTATTTCAGCTCATGGTGATCCCATGTGTTACAAAGTAGAATTATTCCTTAGTGTTTTTGTGACGATAAATTTTTAAGAAACAGATTATGAAGTCTTTCTTTGGTAGTGCTTCTGGGCTTGTTTGAACCACTAACCTTCAAGTTAATAGTTCAC
>NW_006408529.1:6875625-6876359 GCF_000296735.1 Chrysochloris asiatica
ATACACTCACACACACATATATACAATATACAGAGAGACTCCTGATGTGGTACAGTAGGATCAGCACTGGAATGTGAACCACAATGTCAGCAGTTCAAATAGGGTCTCTATGAAGTAGAACGAACTCAATAGCACTTAACAACAAATATATATATATTTGTTGTTAAGTGCTGTCGAGTCGGTTCCGACCCATAGCGATCCTGTACAAAATTTCCAAGGCTGTAAATCTTTACGGGAGCAGAAAACCTCATCTTTCTCCTGCAAAGCAGCTGGTAGTTTCAAACTACTGACCTTGGGATTCAAAGCCCGATTCGTAACCACTACTCTATCAGAGCTACATATATATATAATATAAACTACAGAAGTAGCATATCTATATTATATAGATATGCTACTTCTGTAGTTTATATTTTAACTGGTACCCTAGTAGCAATATTTTTGGATTTCTCCTAAGGAAACGTCAAAATGTATTGCTGCTAGGACTCCTAGTTCATACATGCACAGATATATTACAAACAAAATATTTTTAAAAAGTCTCTGTGATCAGTGTATAGCTGCAGACAAATTATCTCAGTAATACGTGTCTCAACATCCTTAATATACATTCAATAAAAGTTCTAATCAAACTATGACTTCGGTGGGGATCTGCTGAGCCAGTTAAATTCAAGGTGTTTCAGAAGGTTAGGAATATTAATTTCTGGGACTCCAAAGGGGTAATATTGATAGATTTTCTC
>NW_006408529.1:6878029-6882628 GCF_000296735.1 Chrysochloris asiatica
GGAATCAACTCCACAGCACATAACAGCAACAACAACTTTATACTGCATACAAATTAAGTGAATTGTGTTGTGTATCTCTTGGTCCACTGTCTGGATATCCTGTCATGTTCTGTTCTGTTGGTAAAATATTGAGTGGTTATGTTTCCATCCAATGCAATCCATGAAAAGTGAACAACTAAGACAGCAAAACCTTTGAAAGAGTCAAAGCAAGACACGTTATCTTTAAGGATGCTCAGACAAATGACTCTCTGTTGATTTTGCAATGGTAGATTCTGGTGCGGATAGTAATCTTTGGTGATTTAAATAGATAATCTGATGAAAACGTGATATCCAGAAAAAATGCAACACCTTCAAATAGAGAACCTGATGGACCAAATACAGTAGATCTCCATTCATATATGCTGTCTCCTTTATGCCCAGCATTACAGTTAGGATGATCAAAAGTGACTTCTGCTACTTCCTTCTGAATTCTTTTAGCACTAGTGAATAACTTAGCAGTTCTTCTGCTAGACAGTTTCATGTTTGTTTGTTTTTCATGTTAGGTGGCAAAATATTTACTTTCTTCTTGCTCTTCAGGCTCTGGAGCAGCTGGGTGTTGCTGGTCTGTGTCTGAACTACTGCTTCTGATGCTGGGGCTTTCATCATCTGACCTCTGTCTAGCACTAGAGGTCCATGAAGCTTTATGCTTTAATATATATTATGCTGTACTCTGAAATTTCTGAAGACAACTCATTTTATTGTCATTGAGCTTTTAAGGAATGTTTAATTTGTGAATCTACCTTTATCCTTTTCATATTGAAAATAATAATAAATGTTATAAAAACTAAAAACCACTCATTAAATTTCCTAATAGAATTTTTATTTGAATATTTACCATATTTTTATAAATTATAGACATAAAATACTTGTTTTGCTCTATTAATATTTTCTAGTTAAGTAGTATTTGGAATCCTCATGTGGTACTGTAGGATAAGCACTTGCCTGGTAACTGAAAGGTTGCCATCAAACCCACCAGCTGGTCCTCAGAAACCCTGTACAGAGTTGCTATGAGTCAGAATTCACTTGATGACACTTAATAACAACAAAAACAGTTGAGGTATGTTAAGTCTAAAATATTTCTTCATATTAATCATTTTCATTTAAAGAAATTATTGGTTATTTTACCAATTTTTATAACTTCATTTATGTATTTTGTTGTTCTATTTTCTATCATGTACAATATGGTACAACTATTAAAGGTTAATATCCACACACATGCAAGGAAGACTGTAGGATAAACACTGGACTGTCAACCACAACATCAGCAATTCAAACCCATAAGCTGCACCCCAGAAACTCTATACAGGATCATTATGAACTTACCAGATGGCATTTAATAACAACAGCATAACAAGGAAAATGGAATCCTGGCTTTAGGATAAACACTGGAGAGCTACATTAAAGGTCAGTATTTCAAACCCACTAGCTTCTCCTTAGAAATATTATTCAGAGTTGTTATGAGACAGAACAGATTTAATTGCCGATAACAATAACTCTTCTAAAATGTAATCTGATTTATGGAATTAGTTTAATATTATAAAATATAACTTGTATTTATAATCCATGATAGAGTTTTGATTTCTGTGTTTTACATTTTAATAATAACTATAGCAGACATACTTTAATCTCTTAATACTGGAGCCCTCATAGCACTGTGGGATAAGTTCTGTACTGTCAATTAAAAGGTCAGTGGTTCAAACTCACCAGCCTTTCAAGATGAGGCTGCCTCTTGTCACTAAAGATTTACAGTCTTAGAAACCCTATATAAGTTTGCTGTGACTCAGAACTCACTCAATGTTAGTGGACTTGGACTGATTACTATATTTTCTTCTTGGGTTCTAGATTTTTATTGATCTCTTAGCTTTTTAAGAGTGGATTCCACCTCACAGTGACCCAGTATAGGGTTTCCAAGGAGCATCTGGTGGGTGACCTTGAGGTTAGCAGGCCAGTGCTTATCTTATATAGCCACAACAGTACTCCACTCTCTTAACATGAGTAATAATTTTCCTGTTGTTGACAGTGATCACAAGGATAAGACTACCTGAAGAAAATGAAATCATCAGAGTTGAGTCATTTCTTCCACTCAAGAATGCATAGTGGAGGCATAGTAATGTTTGTAGACCACTATATTTTGCTTGATCCTGTAATTATACATATTTCACAATACCTAATTATGTTGTTATTGTTGATAAGTGTTGTCCAGTTGATGTCAACCCATAGGGACGTGTATAGGGTTTCTGAGATATAACTGGTGAGTGTAAATCCCTTATTTTTAAGCAGTCCAGTACTTAATCAAAAGTGCCACACTAGGTCCTCATAAATACTGCCTAAAATTTGGTGAGTTATTTTGAGTTTTGCATCTTTATGCACATTTGATCTCTTTTACTATCTCCTTTTTCTTTGCCTCCCTTCAGTGCATCTTCTATTTATCTATATATTCTGAAATTTGAAGTTTGTTTTTCATACAATAAAGTTTGTTCTTTTTTACTTGTGAATGAAGTTCTTTATTACCACTAAATTTTTATTATTTACTTACTTGTATTTTCTTCAGATTCTTATTTTTTTCAGTTATCTCTAGATGCATGTTCCTCTGTGGCAAGTTATTTATTTATTATTTAGGCCCTCTGATACTATTTAATAAAGGCTATCCTTTTTGCATATTTCCTTAAGAAATCAAGCATATAATAACGTATCTTTTTTTCTGATTCTACTTGTAAGATCTTCAACTCTTCTGTCAGTCTATCTAAATATGGTTGCTTGCAAGTTGCTGTGATGCTAGAAGGTATTCCATCGGTATTGGAAATACCAGCAGGGTCACTTATGGTGGACAGATTTTGGTTGAGTGTCACAATAAGACAGAGAGTAGGATGAAGAAGAGATAGACTACTTCTGAATGAAAAAAAAAAAAAATGTTATGACTAAAAGAAGAAATTGTAAGACATAATGCTGGAAGATAAGTTTATCATACGGAAGTCACTTAATATATGACTGGGAAAGAGCTACCTCCTCAATGTAGAGTTGACCATAATGACATGAAATAAAGCTCTCAGGACATTCACATACTGATGGAGCACAAATTAAAATGAGGAGTAATAGTTAAAAGCATATATAAATAATCAAACACAGAATGTACAAACTATGAATCTAGAAAATTGAAAGTTGTCAAAAATGAAATGGAACACATAAACAAATATAGCTGAAATGGACTGACTTGGGCTGTTTTGAATTAAACAGTATTATGGCTCACTACACTGGGAACAACAACTTGAACAGGAATGGCATCACATTCATCACAAAAAGAACATTTCAAGACCTATCTTAAGGTACAATCCTGTCTGATAGGATAATATCCAAATCCCTACAAGTAATACAAGTTAATACCATTTTATTCAGATTTATCCACCAACCATTAAAACAAGTGATGATGAAATTCTGGTAGAATAGTGGTTACGAATCGGGCTGCGAACCTCAAGGTCAGCAGTTCAAAATTACCAGCTGTTCTGTGGGGGAAAGATGAAGCTCTCTGCTCTCATAAAGTTTTATAGCCTTGGAAACACTGTACAGGGTAGCTATGAGTTGGAACCGACTCCACGGCACATAAAAACAACAACAAACCAACTTCTTCAGTCTGAAATTGATAAAACATGCAATCAAGATATATTGATAATTACCAGTGATTGAAAAGTGAAAGCTAGAAACAAAGCTGAAGTATCCCTAATTAGTAAATATGCCCTTGGTGATAGAAATGATGCTGCAGATCTCATGATATAATTTTGCAATACCAAGGAGTTCTGGTAGCATAGTAGTGCAGTGATTACGAATCGGGCTGTGAACCTCAGGGTTGGCAGTTCAAAACTACCAGCTGTTCCATGGGAGAAAGATGAGGCTTTCTTCTCCCATAAAGATTTACAGCCTCGGAGACCCTATACAGGGTCGCTGGCACATAACAACAACAACAATGACTTAGCCATTGCAAATGCCTTTTGAAAATATATAAAAAAGTTATTATTTCATGGATGTCACTGATGGAATACACAGGAATCAAATTGACTACAGCTAAAAGAAGTAATGGTGAAAAAACTCAATATCATAAGCTAAAATAGGGCCAGGAGTAGACTGTGGGAGATACCTTCAACTACTCATATGCAAGTTCTGGCTAATGATAAAGAAAATGAAAGCAAGTCCATGAGAGCCAAAATATGACCTTGAATATCTCTCACTTAAATTTATAGACTATCTAAAGATTTGTTGTATTAGACACTAGTGACCAAAAACCAAAATAGTTAAAAAATATCAAGAATAGCATATATAAAGAAAACGGTAATTAAAAATACAACAAAGAAAGAAAATACCAAAATGGATGTTAGAAGAGAATCTGAAACCTGCCCTTGAACATACAGAAGCTAACGCAAATATAAGGAATGAGGAAATAGAAAACCTAAATAGAAAATTTTGATGTGCAGCTTGAGACAATAAAATAAAGTATTATAATGAAATATGCAAATACCAATGTTAGAAAGTCAAAAGGGAAGAATACATGCAACATTTCTCAAGCTTAAA
>NW_006408529.1:6883033-6890321 GCF_000296735.1 Chrysochloris asiatica
AGTTGGTAGCGACTCATAGCGAAACACAGCATAAGGTTGATCCTGGGCCAACCTCACTATTGTTGCCATGCTTGAGTCCATTGATGTTGCCACTTTGCAAGTCCATCTTGTTGGGGGTCTTCCTCTTTTTCTCTGACCCTCCACCTTAGCAAACATGATAGCCTTCTCCAGAGACTGATCCTTCCTGACACTATGTCTGAAGTATTAGAGACAAAATTTGGTCATCCTGGCCTCCACGGAGCATTCTGGTTGCACTTCTTCTAACACAGATCTGTTGGTTCTTTTGGAATAAGAAATACCTTATAATCCAGCAATTCCTTTACTTGGTGTATATCCACAAGAAATATGAGCAATAACATGAGTAACTACATGCACGCCGATGCTCATAGAAGCACAGTCACAACAGCAAAAAGATGAAGACAGTCCCATTGATGGAAGAATGGATAAACAAACTTTAATAAATGCACACAATATAATGCTATGCTACCTTGAAAAACAACAAGGAAGCTACAATCTACTGCATAACATAGATGAACCTTGAGGACATTATGCTGAATGAAGTTAGTCACAAAAGGACAAATGTTGCATAAGACCATTCATTATTGTAAGAACTTAAGAAAAGATAACCACACTAAAATGAAAAAAGAAAAAAAACTTTGTTGGTTACCAGAGGGCTGGAGATGGGGAATTGGAGGAGTGGAGGTAGGGGATGGTAGATTCCGGGAAAGAGGATAGACAAATCATAATTTGGGTGTTGGGGAGGATAATACATAAGAATGGGCAGTGGTATGGAAGAACAAGGTAGATAGGGGAACAACTAGCATGTTTGCATGGGATAAATGGGACAGAGGTAAATAGTAATGTATGCTCAACCTTGGAACAACAGGACTCTGTGATACAGGGATCAAGGCATAGTCTGAATGGGTAAAAGAAAGGAAATAATGTTAAGATTCTTGAATATCTTATGAATATTGGTTTCTCTTTTTTGCTATTGTAAAATTGACACTTGAGTGGGATAGAAAGGAATATTGGAAACCATGAATACAGAAAGTTTGTAAGCCCGTCTTCAGCCTATAATTGATTGGAGTACCTAAAAAAGGTTCTAGAATTTGCCCAGGGAACTAGGCTTCCTGCCAAACCTATGTAATATATAGGACCTTAGGTGGAATCCATCCCCACCCAGAACCTTCTGAGGTGGGACATTCCCACTTGAAAGGACAAACAGCTAGAGGAACAGAGATACTTCTTGAAAGAAAAACCAGCAGGAAAAATCCAAAACAAAAATGGCAGTCTGATTGGCTACTACAAGAACAAGCAAGATTTTTGCTGGCGAGCCTTCGAGGCAAGCTATCAAGTCCCTTCAGGACAAACTCCCCCTCCAAGAATGAAACTCAAAGGAAATACATGAGCCGACATGTAAGCTTGCTGATGACCACCTTAGTCTACTGGTGAGTGGAAAAGGGGGAAAGGCAGCAGTGAAGCTATGGGCTGAGTCTGACTATGTTCCATAGGCTCCCATCAATCTGGAGATGACAGAGAGAAGAAGAAGAACTGGTTGGTCTGAAATGTGGTAAGACCTGGGGACTACTGTGCCCATGGACAAAGACAGAGTCATGGAGGGCTAGGGCTGAGAGTAAAGCATCCAGCTGATATAAAGTGAGGGGAGACACACAAAAATGCCCCAACTTGTAGATAGTACCTATTCAACCTAGGTTCAATGACTTGATGATCAGAACTCAACTAGAGGAAGAATAAATATATATATTTTTTTTATAAAAGAATCAAGTGTAAATTGCTACTATTTGATGAACTTGACCTATACTTATGGATGTAGTAGCTCAAAATAACAATTGAGAGGGAAGGAATCTTCACATCAAGGATCAATCCCATCCTCTCTATATACATGGTTGATAGGAATAGGCAACTTATACATTGGCTACCTAAAGTGAATAAGAAAGACCACAAAAGAACTGATGCTTTTGAATTATGGTGTTGGAGGAGAATATTTAAAGTGCCATGGGCTACTAAAAGAGCCAACAGATCTGTGTTGGAAGAAGTGCAGCCAGAATGCTCCTTGGAGGCCAGGATGGCCAAACTTCGTCTCTCATACTTTAGACATATTGTCAGGAGGGAGCAGTCCCTGGAGAAGGATATCATGTTTGCTAAGGTGGAGGGTCAGAGAAAAAGAGGAAGACCCCCAAAAAGACTGGCAAAGTGGCAGCATCAATGGGCTCAAGCATGGCAACAGTTGTGAGGTTAGCCCAAGATTGGGCATTGTTTTATTCTGATGTGCATACGGTCACTATGAGTTGGTACTGACTCAATGGCACGCACCTAACAACAACAACAAATAAATATAAGAAGTGACTAGCTTACAAGTTTTCAAGAGGGAGTTTAGTTTCATAGTATGCAGGGGTAGGTAGAATCTCCACTGAATAGTTTTCATCTTGTCTAGACGTGTCTGGTAGAAAGAAATGGGGATAAGATTGTTATGATTTAATAATGAATAATTGTTATCATGGCTACTTGTGACCCTCAACACTGTAAAGGTAATTTTGTAACAAACAGGGAGGAGTAGTTAACCTTACACTCCAGGAACAGAGGATCCTAAAACCATCAAAGGAGAAGAGCACAAGAGGAATGTGGGACCCTATCCAGAGAAGCAGCAACACCAGAGATGGAGACAGAAATAGGGATATGGAGAAATAGAGTAGCTAAGGACTCTGGACTCATGGAAAGAGAAACGTTGTGTGCTGGTGACGAGGTAGTAGTGGCTAGGAATCATGCCTGCAGAATGTGTCCTTTGGTTGTTTGTTGTTGTTATGTGCCGTGGAGTCGGATCCGACTCATAGCGACCCTGCACAGGGTTTCTGAGGCTGTTAATCTTTACGGGAGCAGAACGCCTCATCTTTCTCCCGCGGAACCGCTGGTAGTTTCGAACTGCTGACCTTATGGTTCGCAGCCCGATTCGTAACCACTACGCTACCAGAGCTCTTTTAAATGATTACATATTCCTGAGTGTTTTTGTGTACGTCTCAAAAACAAAACAAAAAAAAACACAGAGTAAATAGAAGCAAAAATGCTGTTGAATGATGATTCATGGAGGAGATTGCAATCTTTGCAATGCAACAATGAATGTAAAACTGATGCTCCCCCTTGTAAACTTTCACTCAATTCACAAAAACATTTTTAAAAGGTGGAGGGCAGTGTATGATTAAGAACCCAAGTATTGAAGGAAGAAGTCCAAGCTACACTGAAGACCGTGGTGAAAAACAAGGCTCCAATATTAGACAGAATACAAATTCAAATCTTTCAACAAACTTTTGAAGCGCTGTAGGTATTCACTCAACTATACCAATAAATTTGAAAGAAAACTATCTGGCCAACCACTTGAAAGAGATACATATTTGTACCCATTCCAAAGACAAGTGACCCAATAGAATATGCAAATCATTGGAAAATAGCATTAATATCACATGCAAGTAAAATTTTGCTAAAGTTAATTCAATAATGGCCACAGTACCTCAATAGGGAACCGTCAGAAATTCAAGCTGGATTCAGAAGAGGATATGGAATGAGGGATATCATTTCTGACATCAGATGGATCATAACTAGAAGCTGAAACTACCACAAGGATGTTTACTTTTGCTTTATGGACTATGCAAAGGTTTTTAATTGTGTTGTTGTTAAGTGTCATCAAGTAGATTCTGACCCAGAGCAATCCTGGATACGATATACGAGGAGCAGCTGGTGGGTTTGAACTACTGACCTTACAGTTCATACTGACCTTGCGTTCTAGTGCATTATACTGCAGCGCCATACCAGGACTGTGTAGATCATAGCATACTATGGATAACTTGGTGAATAATGGTTATTACAGAACACTTAACTGTGCTCAGGAGGAATCTATACAGAGACTAAGAGGCACTTATTAGAACAGAACAAGGAGATACTGTATGCTTTAAATTCAGGAAAGGTATGTGCCAAGGTTGTATTCTTTCACCATATTTATTCAATCTGAATGCTGAGCAAATAATCTAAGAAACTGGATTATATGAAGAAGAACATGGCATCAGGCTTGGACGAAGACTCATTAATAATCTGCGATATGTAAATGATACAATCTTGCTTGCTGGAAGCAAAGAGGTCTTGAAATACTTATTGATGAAGATCAAAGACTACTATTGCCTTCATTATTGATTGCACCTCAGTGTAAAGAAAACAAATATCATCAGAGCTAGATCAATAAATAACATCATGCTAAATGGTAAATAGTTTGAAGTTGTCAACTATCTCATTTTGCTTGGATCCACAATCAACACTCATGAAGGGCAGCAATCAGGAAATCAAGCAACATATTGCATTAGGCAAATATGTTGTAAAACATATCTTTAAAGTTTTTTTAGTTTGTAGACAAAGATGTAGCTGACGCAAGCAAGGTATTGTTGTTTATCTCATATGCATGTGAAAGTTGGACATTAATAAGGAAGACTGTAGAAGAATCTATGTATTTGATTTAGCATATTGGATAAGAACACTACAATTACCAAGGACTGCTAGGAGAACAAAAAAATCTACATTGGCAGAAGTACAATCAGAATAATCCTAAGAAATCCAGAATTTCAAGACTTCATATCTCATACTTTGGACACGCTATCAGCAGGGAAAGGGCATCATGCTTGATAAGGTGGAGGATCAGTGAAAAAGAGAATGTCCCACAACAAGGTGAATTAACACAGTTACAGCAGAAATGGGCTCAAAAATATCAACAATTGTGAGGCTGAGGCAGTACTGGGCAGAGTTTCTGTTGTGCATAGGGTCCCTATGCAAAGGCTTTTAATTGTGTTGCTGTTGTTAATTGCATTGTTAAGTGCCTTAATGACACCTAACAACAACAATTAGAAATATGTTGTAACAGCTGTAGTCTTCTGAGTCCATCCAGTCCTGGTATTTGTATTCACATACAAAATAGTTGAAGACTCTTAATATTGTTTATTCTTCTCAGTGATGCTGGCAACTTCTTTCTTTTTGGAAGAAAACTACAACTTCACCAGGATGGATCTATACTTTCAACTTGATAATTATCAGTTTTTTATGCAATACACATTTTCTGGAAGTTGGGTATTTTCTTCCCCTCTCTCTTCTCCATTTTAACTGAGTCAAATCAGTTGTTTAAAAAAAATTTCCCCTTTGAATAGGTTAGAATCTAGTGTGACTATTCTCACTCATCACAAAAAAAAGGCACATAATCATTTAGCTTCATTCTCCAGGTTGAGGTTGGGAAGGGGTTAAAGGAGAAATATCCCCTTCTAAGTTTCTTACCAGGAGTCCTGGTGTGGTACAGTAGGATAAGCACTGGACTTATTCTTGTTAATCAAAAAGTTGGTGTTACAAACACATCAGCTGCTCTTTGAAAATGTTTTAATGTGTATCTGTGTTTGGGACAGACTTGGTGGCACTTAGCAACAATATGCTTCTTATCTATAATCTGCAAGGTCAGCTGTTTGAAACTACCAGCTGTTCAGTGGGAGAAAGATGAGGCTTGTTGCTCCCATAAAGATTTACAGCCTCGGAAACCGTGTACAGGGTCGCTATGGGTCAGAACTGACTCCACGGCACATAACCACCAACCACCACTACCTATAATCAGGGCTGCAGTTACACACCATTTTTTAAACATGTTCCTGTGTGGCTCTGTAGAATAAACATTGAATCACAAAGTTAGTTTGAACTGCAAAGTCAGTGGTTCAAACTCACCAGCCGCTCTTCAGAAATGCTATACAGAGTCTCTATGAGTGGGAACTGACTAGAAGTCACTTAACAACAACAACATATGTGGATCATAGTTACTGATTGTTTTTGTCAATAAAGTTAATTTTCTTTAGAAGTAGGTTGATAAAATGACTTTTGTGACTTTTTTTGAGAAAGCAGAAAAGTCAAACACATGAATGTACATGCTCTTTAATCACTCCCAAGCAATTAATAATAAATTTAACCAAGAGGTTTTGCTAACCTTCTCTTCAGCGACACAGTGTGGTAAAACTAAGAATACAATATTTTGATTCAAATATACCTAGGTTCTACACTAGGTTATAAACATTTTTGCTCTATGATATTGTGTCAATATGTATTCTTGCTGACCTTCAATTTATTCTATGTGCATTTTTAGGATTGTTGCAAGAAGTTTTTACACTAGATAATTTATGTAAGTAACTTGGAGAGTATATGAAGCTCAATTAATTTACTAATATTATCTGTACCTGTTTATATAATGCTGGACATCTTTGTGTATGGTTTAATGACATGTTTGGAGAAGCCATGATATACATGCTTTGTGGACCACAATTTTAAATTAGAAATGATGTTAGGTGTTCCCTTGTTGGTTGTAACTGATAGCAACTCTATGTTCCAGAGAATGAAACACTACCCAGTCCTAAACCATCCTCATAATTGCTGCTCTATTTGAGCCCATTATTGCAGACACTGCATCAATACACCTCATTGAGGAGCTCCCTCTTTTTTGTTAACCTTTTACTTTACCAAAGATGATATCGTTCTCCAGAGCCTGATTCCTCTTGAGAAGCAAGGTATTTCCCAAAGTACTTAAAAAGAGATCTCACCATCCTAATTTTAAGGAACATTTTAGCTGAACTTCTTCTAAGATAAGTTTGTTCATTCTACTGGAAGTCCAAAACATATTTAATATTCTTTGCCAACACCATAACTTAAATGCTTCTATTCTTATTGTGCCTTCTTTATTAATTGTCCAGATTTCACATGCATATGAGTTGATTGAAAATATCTTGACTTAGAAGTTAAGAGTCATTTGTAATATGTTCATATCTATTCTGATGTCATGATGCTGCAATGTGGTTAATTAAAAACCAGTTTTTAGATTCAGTCAATTCTGAGTAAGGTTTGAGTCATGTTTTCTTTTATAGTAAAGACTAAATAATTGTCATTTATCTTTATCCTATATAAATATGACTCTCACAAGTATATAAGTATCATGGTTAAGTTTGCACTAATGTGGTAACAAATGACAATAAATATCTGCTATGTATTGATATTTATTGTGACCAGGCCATGGTGTTTTCAATAGCCTCATATGGATGTGAAAGCTGGATATGAATAAGGAAGACCATAGAAGAATTGATGCCTTTAAGTTGTGGTGTTGGAGGAGAATACTGAAAGTGCCATGGACTGCCAAAAGAACCAATAGATCTGTTTTGGAAGAAGTGCAGCCAGAGTGCTCCTTGGAGGCCAGGATTGCTAATCTTCGTCTCTC
>NW_006408529.1:6891831-6909486 GCF_000296735.1 Chrysochloris asiatica
TTATGAGTCGGTTCCGACTCAATGGCACCTGACAACAACAACAACAACTGCCATGAAAAGCAACAGTTTATATTATAATTGTGATGATAAACTATAAATGAAAATAAAGGATCTTAATAACACTTAAGGGGAAATTACATTTTACATAGTGATCGTGAGTGTGCAATGTTACCTATAATCTCATTTCTCACTCATGCTGGAAGGAGGAAATAAGCTCAATATGCACCTGATACAAACAGGGATTCATGAGCTCGCATCATCTCTGGCAATTTTGTTGATAACCCACCTGAGAGAATCTATTTGCTTTCAAAATGCTAACCTTACAGAGACTGGGGAAGAAATTAAACATAACTGCCTACAGGGGATGTTTTCCAAACAAACTCTCTGGAGAATATTTATATCACTAACATAGTCTGTGGGAGTAAGATGAGACTTTCTGCTCCTGTAAATAGTTAGTCTCCAAACCTTATTTTCTATAAGTCAGAATTGACTTGATTATAGTAGGTTTAAATACATTTATTTTGTTTAAATTGCATATTTTGTCAAAGTTATATTCTTTAAAATGAATTATTTTCTCAAAAATATATTTAAATAGTATATTTTGCTCAAAATTTCCAATTTCTAGAATATCCATTAACTTATTCTTCTTAGTGATCTTCACTTCAATTCAGAATAACAGCAACCCTATAGACAACAGAACAAAATACTTCCCAGTCCTGTGCCATCCTCACAAGTGTTGTTACTTTTGATCACATTTCATTTGCCACTATGCTAATTCATCTTGATGAGGGTCTTCCACTTTTTTTCTGGCCCTCCAATTTGGAAGTCGTGTTAACCTTTTCTATGGTTTGTTCCCTCCTGATAACATGTCCTAAGTATAAAAGACAAAGTCTTGCCATCCTGACTGAAAGGAACTTGCAGTCTAGCACATTAACCCATAGCACGACACCAGGTCAACTCTATTTCAGGTGGCATCTCTTCTCCATTCATATTTTGAGTGCTTTCCAACCCGAGACACTCATCTTCAAGTATAATATTGGTCAATATTCTGCTGCTGCTCATGATTTCAACATCCAACACTATATCTGACAATGTTCCAGTGTGCTACTCATGGGTTTAGCATTGGCTTCAGAAGGAGCTCTGGTAGCACAGTGGTTATGAATTGAGCTGTGAACCCACGGTCAGCAGTTTGAAACTACCAGCTGCTCCATGGGAAAAAGATGAGGTTTTCTTCTCCCATAAAGATTTACAGCCTCAGAAACCCTGTTCAGGGTCCCTTTGGGTCGGGACTGACTCGATGGCACTTAACAACAACAACAACAACAACACTTCAGAAGTGGCCCACCTCTCCTTCTTCCTACTTTGTCTTAGTCTGGAAGCTCTGATAAAACCTGCCCAACTTGGGTGACAGGACTGGTATTTAGATGACTGCTGGTATGGTTTTTAAACCAACTTTATTTGGCTTCATATAATTTTTATAATTTATTCCTATTAAAATTTTTAGGCATAATTCTTATAAATTAATTATTGCCCTAGAAGAATCACCCCACTATTATTTAAATTCATGCACCAGGAACTAAAGCCAGTGATGATGAAATTGAAGACTTCTACCAACTTATTCAGCCTGAAATTCATCAAACATGCACTCAAGATATTTTGATAATTACTGGTGATTGGAATGTTGGAAACAAAGAAGAAGAATCAGTATTTGGAACATTTGGCCTTGGTGATAGAAATGATGCTGGAGATAGCATAATAGAGTTTTGTGAGTCCTTTTTTAAACAACATAAAAGACAGTTGTACACATGGACTTCACCAGATGGAATTCACAGGAATTGAATTGACTACATCATGGGAAGAGATGGTCAAAAAACTCAGCATTATAAAAAAATTAAGACTAGAGACTGACTGTGAAATGGACTATGAATTGCTCATATCCAAGTTCAGACTGAAGCAGAAGAAATTTAATACAAGTCCACAAGACCAAAAATATGAACTTGAACATATCCCACCTGAATTTATAGACCCTATCAAGAACAGAGTCCTGGTGTGGTGCTGTGGGCTAATGTGTCAGACTGCAAAGTCATTTCAACTACAAGGTCAGTGTTTAAGTTCACTAACTGCTCCTTGGAAACCCTATACAGGGTCACTATAGTTTGGAATTGACTTGATGGCACTTAACAAAAACAACAACAACATCAAGAACAGATTTGTTTCATTAGAAATTAGTGGTTGAAAACTATAAGATCTGTGAGATGACAACAAGAACATCATACAGGAAGAAAGCAAAATCATATAAAAGACACAACATAAAGAAAGATCAAACCGAATGTCAGAAGAGACTGAAATTATTATAATGAAATGTGCAAAGGCCTAGAGTAAGGAAACCACAAGAGAAGAACCTGCTCAGCATTTCTCTAGATGAAGGAAAAGAAGAAAAACTTCAAGTCTTGACTAGCAATGTTTAAGTATTCTATGAGCACAATATTCAATGATGTAGAAAGCTTCAAAAGAAGATTAAAGGAATGCACAGAGTTACTGTAGCAAAGAAAAATAGTCAATGTTTAAGCCTTTCAAGAGGTAGCATATGATCAAGAAACTATGGTACTGAAAGAGGGAGTCCAAGCTGCACTGAAGGTATTGTTGAAAACAAAGCCTCCAAGAATTGACAGAATATGAATTAAAATCTCTCAACAAAGTGAAATCACATTGGAGGCGCTCATACCAAGAAAGTAGGGGGCAAGAAATCAAATGAAAGATTGGATTAGGGAAACCTGCTCCACAAGACCTCTTTAAAGTGTTCAAGAGCAAATATGTTAATTTGAGGACTAAGATGCACCTAACATAAACAAGGATATTTTCAATCATCTCAAATGTATGTGAATGTTGAACAATTATTAAAGAAGATCATAGAAGAATTTATACATTTGAGTTGTGGTTTTGTAGAAGAATATTAAAAATATCTTGGACTGCCAGAAGAACAAACACATATTCATTGAAAAAAGTATAGCCAGAATGCTCTTTAGAGGCCAAGATGGAGAGATCGCATCTCTCATACTTAGGGCATATTATCAGGAGGGTCCAGTCTCTGGAGAAGGATCTTAGCTTGGTGTAATAGAGTGACAGTAAAAAAGAGGAAGACCCTTACGAGATGTAATGGCTTAGTGGCAGCAGCAATAGACTTAGTGTAACAAAGATCGAGAGAATGGCACAGGACTAGGCAGTGGTTTTTACTGTTGTGCACTGGGCCACTAGAATGCTCCTTTCAAGCAAGGATGCTGAGATTTCATCTCTTCTACTTCAGTCATGTTATCAGGAGGAACAAGTTCCTAAAGAAGGACATTATAAAAAGAGGAATAGCTCCAATGAGATGGTTGACAAAGTGGCAGAAGCAATGGGCCAGATAATTGTGAGCATGGTGTAGGTCTTCACAGTGCTTCATTCTGTAGTGCTTGTGGTTGCCATGAATCACAGCAGACTCTAGAGCACATTACAACAACAGCAAGCAGGTCTATGACGGACTTCAAAATAGTTGCCTCCATGAAATAGGTAAACAGTTAGAGCCCATAGTAAAAATAAATAAATAATAACTTACCTCCCACCATCTCCAGAATACTGCTCAAAGCTAAGAATCACCAACGTAAGTGAAATTGAAAGGACTTGAGTAAAGATGGGGTGTGAGGGATAAGAGCTGAAACACAAGACAAACAAAAAAATCTATGAAAGCCCTACTAACACCTGTTACCCTTTTAGGAAGTATCCCTTGTATTCAAATAGATCCTGCTAGTCCCTATAGACTAGGCGGTGAGAGCTAAAATCACACTTAGGACAAATGCCTATTGGGGGACCAGAGACACAAAGCAAAATTTGTAATACATCAGTGTAAAAGAAACAAAGAAGTTCCAAATTTAATTAATGCAGAAACTAAATATATCCTTATCTCTGGAAATGCTGAGTGGTTTCAATATATTCCAAGGTGAGAGTCTTTGTAAGAAAATTCCATCTACTAAAAAAAGTAGTGACAGTCCTAAGTATAACATCTCTGAAAAAAACAAAACAAAACAAAATCTATTAATGGAGACGTGACAAAAAGGCTGCATTATCCCTGGTTAGTGCACCTGGATAGCATCTGTTTAGCTCCATCTGCTCAAGACCAGTTTGTCTTAACCTGAGAGGAACATCAATGGGCATTAAACAAAGTTTATCTTATTGATGGCCAGATGTAAATGACTATATAAGAAATAGACAGCTCATCTCCAAGTCATGGAACAAAATCACATGAGAGGAGAAAAGGCATTGAAGTTTATATAATGCTATATAATTGCTATCATGTTATTATTACATTCCTTTAAAATTTGTGAATTAATACTATTAAATTCCTTTAAAATTTATAAATATTCATGATAGATAAGCAGAATTAGAACTATTGCTTTATAATTTATATTTGGATAATACTGTGCCTGATTGATTTCCAAATAATATGTCAATGTTCCTTAAACCATGTTTCCCCTAATGTAGGCTTCTCTTTTAAAGAACATTTCTTAGTACAGAGTCACCTGCACTTAAAATCCTCCACTGTTAAACATAAAAATAATAATAACTAGTACTATGACTGGTGTGGTATTTTTGGATAAGCAATGGACTGTTGATGTTATTTATTAGTCCAGTGGTGAGGATTTGTGTTTCCTTTACTTTGAGTTGAAACCAATTATGAAGGTTGCAGTCTTTTTTAAGACTATAGTAAGTATGTTAAGCCCTCGTCCTCTTCATTTTCAGCAAGCAAGATTGTATCATCTGATATCACAGATTGTCAATAAATCTTCCTCCTATCTGGAACCACATTCTTCTTCATATGATCCAGTTTCTCTGATTATTTAATTAGCATACAGATAATAATAAGTGTGGTGAAAGAATACTACCATGGCTCACAACTTTCCCGATTTTAAACCATTCATGTGTCCTCTTGTTCAGTTTGGATGACTGTTTTAAATCTACATGCAAGTTCCTCATGAGCACAACTGTGTTCTGAAATACCAAGTTTTCACAACGTTATCCATAGTTTGCCATGATCCATATAGTAGAAAGTCTTTGCATAGTCAATAAAGCACAGGTAAACATCTTTCTGATATTCTCTGCTTTCAGATAAGATCCGTCTGCTATCAGCAAAGATATCCCTAGTTCCAAGTCATCATCTGAGTCTAGTTTGAACCCTGTCAATGTATTGATCAATGTGTTTTTTAATTATCTTTAGCAAAAATTTACAGGTATGTGATATTAATGATATTGTTCAATGATTTCCTCATTCCTTTGGGTCTCCTCACTTTAGAATGGGCATAAGTATGGATCTCTTCCAATCAGTTAGTCAGGAGCTATCTTTCAAATTTCTTGACAAAGATGAGTGAGTGACTCCAGTGCTGCACCAGTTTATGGGAATATTTCAATTTATATTCCGTTAATTCTGGGAGCCGTGTTCTTTGCCAATGCCTTCAGCGTGTCCTGGATTCGGTGCCAGTGGATCTTGGTAATATGTCTTCTGCATTAGGTACCAGTGGATCTTGGTAATATGCTACTTCTTGAAAGCTTTGAACATCTATCTTTTTAAAAAAAATTTGCAGTGATTCAGTGTGTCCCTTCCATATTCTTTTGATGCATTATACATCATTCAATGGTCTGTCCTTCGAATCCTTGAATATTGTGAGATGAAACTTGACTTTTTCTTCAGTTATTTCTGTTTGAGCAATGCTGAGCATATTCTTAAATTTTGGTTTTCTAACACCAAGTGTCTATACATTGTATTAGAATACCTGACTTTGTCTTCCCAAGGTGCCCTTTGAAATTTTCTGTTCAGCTCTTTCACGTCCTCATTTCTACCATTTGCTTTAACATATCTCTACTGGGAGCAAGTTTCAGAATCTCTTCTGACACCCCTTTTGATCTTTTCCTTCTTTCTTGTCTTCTTAATAATCTTCTGCTTTCTTCCCGTATGATGTTCTTGATATCCCATATCTCTTCTGGACTTTGAGCTTTAATGTCTAATGCATTAAATATGTTCTTCAGATGATCTCTAAATCATGTTGGGATATGTTCAAGGTCATACTTTGGTTCTTGTGGATTTGTTTTCTTTTTCTTCAGATTCATCCAGAATTTGCATGTGTGTATTTATTAGTTTCTTCTGTCTCTAGCCTTATTCAGGCTGATGATACAGAGGTGTCCCACTATCTCTTCAAACAGATGTAGTCAATCTGATTTATGTGTATTCCATCTGGTGAGGTCCATGTGTATAGTCATTTTTTTATGCTGTTTAAAAAAGTTATTTAAATTAATAATTCATTGGTCTTGCAAAATTCTATCATGTGAATTCTAGCATTATTTCTAACACCAAAGACATATTTTCTATCTACTAATATTTCTTCTTTGTTACCAGCTTTTACATTCAAATAGCCAGCAATTGTCAATACATCTTGATTGCATGTTTAATCAAGTATATACTGATGAAGTTGATAGAATTATTTAACTTCATCATCACTGGTTTAGTGCTTGTTGCATAAATTTGAATAATGTGGTATAATAGTGGCATTAACTGGTCTTCCTTATAAGGAATGGATATTATACTATCATAGATAGCATTATATTTCAAGCTAAAGCTTGAAAAGTTTTTTTTTGTTCAAATTGTCATTCCTGGAAGATTGTCAGATTCAAAATTGCCAATACCAATTCATTTCAGCTCACTAGTGTCTAGAAGATCTATCTTTAAATGTTCCATTTAATTTATGAAAACTTTCTATTTTCCTAGATTAACCATTTTTTCCCATGTTCTAGTTACCAATGGATGTTTTCAGCTGTTTCTACTCATCTTGAGTGGATTCTCATATGCAAATTAAGGCATTCATACGTTTCCATTTGTGTCATCAAGTCAACTCCACTTTGAGGAGGCAGCTCTTTCCCCATTGTATTTTGTGTCTTCCGGTCTGAGATACTCATCTTCCAGCATTGTATCTGACAATATTTTGGGGTCAGAAGTTCAAACCTACCAGCTAATCTTCAGAAACCATATATAGAGTCATTATGGGTTGGAAATGACTAGACGGCACTCAATAACAACAATTCATCATGTCTATATAGTCCATATTCTAGTGCTATCAGATAATGATCCATTGTTATTCATAAGGTTTTCAGTAGCTAAACATTCAAAAAATGTCTGCTTCTCCTTCATAGTCTGTCTTAGTCTGAAAGATCAGCTGAAAGATCAACAGCCATAGGTTGTTGTTGTTAATGCTGTTGAGTCAGTTCCAACTCATAGCAAGCCTGTATAAGGCATCTGATTAGTGGCTGTTGAGCTTGGACCTCCAGTCTTGCAGTTCAAACCAACATTGCCGTCCAGTGTATTAATCTACAATGTCACATCAGATTACTCTGTTTGTATTAAAAGTACCAGTAATACAGCTTCCAGCATTACAGCAACACTCAGTACAGCAGAGTATGACAAAGGGACAGACAACTGGTGTAACAACCAAGTAGTTCCTCCAATGTGGTCTTATTCAATGCTAACTTTTCCTAAAGTGATCACAAAAAGTTAGGTGCATAGTGAAGGAAGGCATAATGAAGAAATCAAGTATAGCCCAGCAATTAAAATTAAAATTAAAATTTGGAAATGTTTCCTGAAACATCATCTGAAAAGAGCAGTTGACTAGTCCTTGCAGCAGAAAGCATACCAATCAAAATGTAATAAAAAGATACTTAATAAATTTTGTTTGCAAGAAGAAAAATGTATAAGCATCTAAATTCAGAATTGTTTGATATATATGGATAGGAAAGTCTGAAAGCAGAGCCTTAACTCCATTTTTTTTTTTTTCAGGTGCTTGATACTAAATTAATAAGTTAACCTGCACCATGGCAAAAGCTTAAATTTATATACCTCAGGCAATAGCTGTTATCAGCCAAAGAATTTGGCTAGCTTAGAAAGGCAATTTTAAAGAACCAAGCCATGATAGACTACCTTTTGATCAGACACAATGAAATCTGTTCTGAATTTAAAGGAATGTGCTATTTCAACTTGACTGACAATTTCAAATTAACAATGAATAAATCACATTAAAAAGGAAGTATATAAGGTTAAAGTCACCAAGAAGTGTTTCCTGTATGCCAAAAGAATAATCTTAACTGGCTTCAAGTCTTGTCTCTTGGCCTACTTAAAATACTAGTGTCCCCCTGAAGCAAATTCAAATTTAGACCATCTGAAATATTAATGAAATTCTTTTAGACACTGAAACTCAGAATTTGCTACTCAGAATAATCTTGTTAAGTATAGTTCAGCAATCCCTCAACAAATACAGTAGTCAAATTTTACCAGAAACAGAAAGGAGCCAACAGTTTTGTCTTACAGCCCAGTGATAAGATTTTCTTGAAGAATGGAAACAGTGAACCACTGAAGAAGACCTCCTGGACTCATGAGAAGGTACCCATACAATCATGCTGAGTACTACTTCAACTATCACTTTGGCAAGAAGTAAAGTATATCTCATGGCTAAAACCTTATATCCCATAGGAAACTACATCTGAAAGAGATGCCACGCTTGTTTCAGTGAAAAATCATATACATTTGAACCCCTGAAGGACCTTAAATTCCTTTTCCAAAGACAACAGGACCCCAAAGCTAAATAACAAGTATGAGTAATTACCATTAGAGCTACAATCATATGTTTTGAGCTACTTTGTCTCTGGGGAACAAAATAGTTGTATTATAGTGGTGTATGAACCTTTATTTGATGCCCGTAAACTGGAACTTGGTGATGGTCCAGTATCTAAAGGCAACATAAAGATGGTGAGAAACCACAAAACTTGTAGCAATGCAAAGAGATAGTCTGAATGATTTAATCTGGAGCAAAGGTCAGTCCTAGAAATAGTGTTGAGTAATATATGTACAATGACAGGCAATAGAAAGTGACTTTACAATGGCTTAATAACAGTCAACGTTTATTCATGACTCTGAGAAGTCTTCATTGAAATCTTCTCAATGGCCAATGAGCTCCTACCTTCTATGCCTATAAGATAGTATGTACTTCTTTTGCCAAGGCAAAGAGAATAAGACTTAGACTCTATCTTGCATTAGCAGTACTGCCATACCAAGTGCATATTAGGATGGATACTATCTCCTAAGAGACCTATATAGGTATACATCACCATCCAACTCTGTCATCTCTTTAAAACCCTATTCATCACCCTTCATAGAGGAAAGCCCAGACCAATCACTCTTATTGACCTTGCAATTACTTTTTTTCATAGTGACCTTGGGATGACTAAAATTGGAAGTCATTTACAATACTGCAACTTCAAAAAACACCTCAATAATAATTGAAGAGATGATTAAAGTCTCAGAGCAAAAGTTATATGCCCTATGATCTTCTCTTGATTATTTACTAATATGATATGAGTCCTGGCATGGTGCTGTAGGACAAGCACTGGACTGCTAACCACAAAGATGGAGGCTCAAACCCATCAGCCATTCTTTGGAAACCTATATGGGATCACAATGAGTCAGAACAAGATAGTAAAATAGCAATATATCACAGGATAGACATGCATTACCTATAGGCAAAGAAGATTGTTGCATGTGCAATAGCAAACACCCCCTGCTGCATGTACACAACACCTTTGAAGAAGTTAAGCTAAAAGGCAAAAGCCTATTCAAAAGGCCACCTGGTTGAAATAAACCAGGTCAGAACTGAGCTCAGATATTTGGTCCCAGTTAATACAAACCAACCACTCAAGCCAATGAAGACGAAATTGAAATTTTCTGCCAAATTCTTCTGAAATTGATCAAACGTGCAACCAAGATGTTTTGATAAATATTGGTGATTGTAATGCAGAAAGAAGTATCAGTAATCAGAAAATATGGCCTTGGTAATAGAAATGATGCTAGAGATTGCATGATAGAATTTTGTAAGACCAGTGATTTATCCATTGCAAAAACTTTCTGTAAGCAACATAAAAGGCAGACCACTGCTTGGACTTAACCAGATTAAATATGCAGGAATCAACTTGACTACATTTGTGAAAAGAGACTATGGAAAAACACAATATCAAAACAAGGCCAGTGCAGACAGTGGAACAGGCCATCAGTTACTCATATACAAGTTCAAGCTGCAGCTGAAAAAAATAAAAATAAGTCCATGACAGCCAAAATATGATGGTGCACATATCCCAGTTTAATTAAGAGACCTTAGGAATAGATTTTATGAGTTAAATACTAGTGACCAAACACCAGAAAAGTTGTGGGATGATATCAAGAACATTATAGAGGAAGACAGCAAAAGATCATTAAAAATACAGGGAAGAAAGAAAAGCCCAAAATGGATGTCAGAAGAAACTGACATTTGTCCCCCATTATAGAAATACTATAGTGAGTGGAAGAAAAGAGGAAGTAAATGAGCTGAACAGAATATTCCAAAGGGCAGCTCAAGATTACAAAGTTGAGTATTATAATGAAATGTGAAAAGACCTGGAGTTAGAAAACAAAAAGGGAAGAAGATGCTCAGCGTTTCTCAAACTGAAAGAACTGAATAAAAAAAATTCAAACCTCAACTTACAATATTGAAGAATTCCATGGACAAAATACTGAATGATGCAGAAAGCATCTAAAGAAGATGGGAAGTATACACAAAGTCACTATATCAAAAAGAAATGGTCAGGCACTCTGTAGCCGGCGCCAAGCCGCATCTGGGACTGTGGGCGGAGCGTTCTTGAGGTTCTCTGCACCTTCTGACCCCAGGAAAAAAGATGGTCAACGTCCTTAAAGGAGTGCTTATAGAATGTGACCCAGCCATGAAGCAGTTTCTGCTGTGCTTGGATGAGTCAAATGCCCTTGGGAAGAAGTTCATCATACAAGACATCGATGACACACACGTCTTCGTGATAGCAGAATTAGTGAATGTCCTCCAGGAGCAAGTTCGGGAACTGATGGACCAGAACACTTTTTCTCTCACCCAAAAGTGAGCGCCTTAGATACTGGCAACGAATGTCAAACAGACTGTCATCACCTTCAGTATAATCTGTGACTGATTAGAACTAGAGAGTTACTTTGGGCATGTGACGGGAAGGACTGGGGTGTCACTTGTTGAGAAAAAGCCCTCTGAACAGATTTTGTTGTATTGGTTTTGTAAGTACATGTGCCCTCGAATTAATTTTTTGAATAAAATGAAGCTGCCTAAATAGTTGGCTATACTATCATTTATTAAAATACAAACTGAAATATTAAAAAAAAAAAAAAAGAAATGGTCAGTGTTCAATCATTTCAAGAGGTAGAATATGTTCAAGAGTAGAGAGTACTGAAGGAATAAGTGTAAGCTTCACAGAAGGCATTGTTGAAAAGCATGACTCCAGATATTAACAAGGTACACATAGAAATTTTTCAACAGACTGATACATATCACTGCAGGTCCTTCATTCATCTATGTCAAGAAATCTGGAAGACTGCCACATAGCCAACTGATTGGAAGAGATCCATGTTTGTGCCCAGGCCAAAGGTGACCCGACCTTATGGTGAAATCTTAGAATGATGCCATTAATATCCGTGGTGCCTTTAATTTACTTGATATGGCTTCTCTATCCAAAGTCATCTTCATTCTCACCAAGTGATTGGGTGGAACCATGCAAATCAAATATACAGGAATCTAAGGATTGAGTAGGTTAGTTTTGGCCTGGAGCTAGGTTTAACAGGAGTCATCTTAGAACCAGAAATGGAAGATTCCAGGACCATCAATAAGGAAGAGCATACACAAACTATGAGATCCCTACCTATAGAAATAATGACAACAGAAGTGATAGAAGAGGTGAGAGGAGAGAAAGAGCAGCTTCAGTTTCTGGAACCATGGATTGAGTAACACTGAGTGCCTAAATTCATGGCACTGGCTTGAAGACTGTGGCCTTTAGGCATTCACAGACTGTCTAAAAGAGCTTTGTATCACTTGGCTGAGCAGGGCAGAGCCCAAGGCATCTCATGGATGAGAGGCTAAACACAAGAGTAAGAAGTGTCAGCAATCTGGCAGAGAAGAAGTGTTCCTGAGTGAAGAACTGCTGTGTACTGGGATTTTTTTATCTTGAATTATACCCTATTCATTTCTCATAATCGTGAATATTGTCATGAGTTCTTGGTGGCCATTGCAATGGATTATTGAACCCAGATGTGAAGCAGAGAATGCTGTGGCATGGATGGTTGGTGTCATAGTAGGGTTAAAACCTTGTAGGGTGGAAGCATGCCTGACTTCCGCTTCATAGGAATAGACCTTGGGCTAATATTGAGTTTGAATCTCTTTCCTCCTTGTGAAGCAGGGATGTGAGGCATGGATCCCACATGGTTTAAGAAATATCAAATGCAAGTAAAATTTTGCTAAAGATAACTGAAAAACAGCTGCGACAGTACATTGACAGGGAACTGCCAGAAATTCAAGCTGTATTCTGAAGAGTATGTGGAATGAGGGATATTATTTCTTCATCAGATGGATCTTGTCTGAAAGTAGAGAATCACAGAAAGATGTTTACTTATGCTATTATTGACTATGCAGAGGCTGTTGACTGTGTGGGTCATGATATATGATGTAAAACACTGGGAAAAGTGGCTATTTGATTTTTTGTGTATCCTATCTGGTAAGGTCCACGTGTACAGTCATTTTATGTTGTTTTAAAAAGGTATTTGCAATGAAGTCACTGGTCTTGCAAAATTTGATCATGTGATCTCCAGCATTATTTCTGTCACCAAGGCCATGTTTTCCGTCTAATGATGTTTCCAGTCTTTGCATTCCAATCTCCAGTAATGATCAATACATCTTGATTACATGTTTGATCAATTTCACACTAAAGAAGTTGGTAGAATTCTTTAATTTCATCATCATTGGCTTTAGTGCTTGGTGCAAACATTTGAATAACAATGGTATTAACTGGTCTTCCTTGTAGGTGTATAGATAATATCCTATCACAGACAATGTTGTACTTAAAGACAGATCTTGATATGTTCTTCTTGATGATGAATGTGATGCCATTTTTCTTCAATTTACTGTTCCTGACATAGTAAATCTTGAAATTATCTGATTCAAAATGTCAAATATCAGTCTATTTCAGTTCACTGATTCCAAGGATATTAAGGTTTATGTGTTCCATTTCATTTATTACAATGTCCAATTTTCTATATTCATACATTGTGTATGCCACATTCTGGTTATTAGTGGATATTTAGAGCTATTTGTATTCTTTTAGAGATATGCCTCATCAGCAAATGAAAGTCTTGAAAGCTATACTGCATTTACAACATCATGTTCAACCCTACTTTGAGAAGACAGCTCTTCTTCAGTCATAAACATTTGACATATGAAGACTGTCTTGAAGCATGAACACAATCCCCAGAAGTACTGGTTGATATCAGAATCTATGGGAGAGAATCATGCAAGGAATTAACACAGCTGAGATTCTGATCCAGGCTTTCAGACTCCTGAATTGTAAGAATTGTGGCACATTTGTGTTATAGAAGCCCTGGATAAATTAATATATAATTGTAAAATATCTTGAAATTTTTACTTTTAAGACATTTGTCATAGTAAAGTAAATAGGCATTTGATTTTCACATGCATATTAACACACACCTATATTGCTTTAAGGAGTTCTGGTAGCGTAATGGTTACGAATCGGGCTGCGAACCTTAAGGTCAGCGGTTCGAAACTACCAGCCGCTCCGCGGGAGAAAGATGAGGCTTTCTACTCCCGTAAGGATTTACACCCTCGGAAACCGTGTACAGGGTCGCTATGGGTCGGAACCGACTCGACGGCACTTAACAACAACAACAACAATATTGCTTTAAAAACAAAAATTCAGTACTATAAAAAATGAGATCTTTATGGCATTTGTGATGAGGCACAACAAAAATAATAAAAATAAATGCAAATATTGATTAATATTAGGAACATGGAATGTACAAAGTATGAATCTAGAGAAATAGGAAACTGTCAAAAATAAAATGAAATCAAAGATACGGGCTTGATGGAGGATAGTGTAGAGGTGCAGTGAAGTTCTCCATCAGCAATACCACAGAAAACCAGGTGAAGCAGGTTCAGGGCAGAGCTCCAAAACTCTGAACCACATAGGTAGGAATATTTAAAAAGTTTGAAGGCTTATAGCTAGTGGAACTTGTAGCAGCAGTAAGAAATCTCTTATTTAGAATCTGCTGGGCTCAGTGGCCCAGAACCTACAACTTGGGTGAGACCAAATAGCAAGACCAAGTGGGGGTGCAAGCAGACCAGCCAAAGAATAATGCCGCAGGAACCTCGGAGCAAAGGTGGACAATATGCATAGATGGTTTTTCTTTGTTCTGCTTTTTGTTTGTTTGTTTCTTTGTATCTGTTCATTGGTCCCTCACTGTTTGTGCAACTCTGTTCTGGTGACTAGAGGGGGTTCCTGAGTGAGTGGACACTCCCCACCTCTAACACTGGTGGATTTTTCTGCCACTCAGGTGCACAAATTCTCTCAGCATTCAAAGCTATAGGCAGTCAGCTTAAAAGGGCTATAGCAGACCCTGAATTGTGTACTCATAGAGAAAAGGAAAGAACAAAGGGTGTGGAGAAAGATAAAGAGTTTATAAACAAAACTGGTTGAAAATTAAATCCTGAAAAACAGCATAAATACCAACAGTGGCATATTGAAATTTATCAGGTAGCCTTGAAGGGAAGAAGCTGAAAGAGGATATTAAAATCATACTCATATTTGGCTACAGATTTTTTTTTTCTTTTCTTTTTTTCTTCTTGCCCTCTACTCCCTTTTCTGTGATTATAGATTACAGTATTCAATCTAGTGTTCGTTGTTGGAAACAACATGGGTGGTGTCACAATGGAACCAAAGGAAATCAAAAGGATAAAAACAGAAGACTATGGAAAGTTGTACTGAACACATCTGAAAACTAAGATGATAAGGATACATTTTAAGAAAAACATGACATACCTAAACTCACACACAGTGAAGTTGAAAACCTGAACAAATCCATAACAAAAGAAGAAATTGACTAGGTCATTAAAAAATTCTCAACTAAAAAAGTCTAGGACCAGATGGCTTCACTGGTGAGTTCTACCAACATTCAGAAAGAGCTGTCACCAAATCTACTCAAATTATTGCAGAGTATAGTGGAGGATGGAAAACTTCCTAATACATTTTATGAAGCAAGCATAACTCTCATACCAAAACTAGACAAAGTCATCACTAAGAAAGGGAATTATAAACCAATATCCCTTATGAACATAGATGTAAAAATTCTCAGCAAAATTCTAGTCAACATCAAAAAGATGATACATCATGATCAAGTGGGATTCATATTAGGAATGCAAGGATGGTTCAACATTAGAAAAACAATCAACATAATCCACCACGTCAATAGGAAAAAAAGAAAAGAGCCATGTGATCATACCAATTGATGGAGAAAAGACATTTGACAAAATCCAGCATCCATTCTTGATGAAAACAGTCAACAAAATAGAAATTGAAAGGAAATTACTCGCCATTATTAAGAGCATATATACAAAACCAATAGCCTACATTACTGTCAATGGAGACAAACTGAAAGCCTTCCCTCTGTGAACAGGAACCAGCAAGGATTCCCTTTGTCACCACTCCTATTCAATTTGTGCTGGAAGTCTTAGCAAGAGCTATATGGCAAGAGAGGAAAATTAAAGGCATCCAAATTGGCAAACAGGAAGTAAAACTCCCTCTATTTATAGACAATATGATCTTAAACATAGAAAACCCCAAAGACGTAATAATAAAGCTACTAGACCTCATTGGAAGATTCAGCAAAATGGCAGAATATAAGATTAACACACAAAAATAATTTGGATTCCTCTATAACAATAATGTAAGCACTGAAAAAAGGCATTAGGAAAGCAGTACGATTTACAATAGCCATGCATAGGATGAAATATCTAGGAATAAATGTAACCAGAGAAAAATAAGGACCTATACAAAGAGAACTACAAAACACTACTGCAAGAAACCAAAAGAGACCTACAAAAATGGAAGACTGTACCATGCTCGTGGATGGGAAGACTTAACATTGTGAAAATGTCAATATTGCAGAATGCAATATACACATATCATGCAATCCTGATTCTAGTTGCATTCTTCAAAGAGATGGGAAAAAAAAAAAAAAAAAAAACTATTACAAACCTTATATGGAAAGGAAAGAAACCTAGGATAAGCAAAGCACCACTTAAGAAGAAGAATAAGGTTGGAAACCTCTCATGCCACAATTTCAAAACTTATTACATAGCTACAGTGGTCAAAATAGCTTGGTACTGCTACAATGAAAGATACATTCATCAATGGAACAGAATTGAAAATCCAGAAATTAACCCGCCCACATACAGCCAACTAATTTTTTAAAACATGACTAAATATATCAGGGAGGGGATAGTCTTTTCAACTGATTGTGCTGGCAAACTTGTAAAGTGATATGCAAAAGATTGAAACAAATTCTTTACCTCACTCCTTATACAAAAACCAACTCAGCATGGATTAAAAACTTAAATGTGAATCCCAGAATTATGAAGGCCACCACAGAAAAAATAGGGACAAATGTGAGGGCTCTAATTCAGGGCATACACAGACTACCAAACAGTTTGAAAATTACACAAACAAAAGTAGACAAAATAGACTAAAAATTAAAAACTTATGTGCATCAAAATACTTCACCAAATAAGTAAAAAGGGAACCAATAGAACGGGAAAAAATCTTTTGCAACAATACATCAGCCAAGGGACGCCTATACAAGAAAAAGACAAATAACCCAATTGAAAAATGGGCGCAGGATATGAACAGACACTTCAACAAAGAGGACATCCAGGAAGCCAACAAACATATGAAGAAATGTTCACGATCACTAGCCAGCCATTAGAGAGATGTACATCAAAATAATTATAAGATATCATCTCACGCCAGTAATAACAGCAATGATTAAAAAAAAAAAAAAAAAAAAGTAGAAGACAGTAAGTGCTGGGGAGGATGAGGAGAGACTGGAAGCTCCTGCATTGTTGGTGGGACTGCAAAATGGTCCAACCTCTCTGGAAAACAATATGGCACTTCCTTAGAATGTTGGAAATAGAAATAGCTTATGATTCAGCAATTCTTCTACTTGGCATTTACCCACAAGAAATGTGAACCATAACACAAGTAGATATATGCACACCAGTGTTCATAGCAGCACTGTTTACAATAGCAAAAAGATAGAGACAGCCTAAGTACCCATCAACTGAAGAATGGATAAAAAAAACTGTGGTTCATACACACAATGGAATATTATGCTACCTTGAAGAACAACAAGGAAGCTGTAATTTATCACATAACATGGATGATGCTTCAGGATGTTGAGTGAAATTAGTCAATCACAAAAGGAGAAATACTGCATAGGACTACTACTGCAAAAGACTAAGAAAAAGAACCCATACGAAGGGGTGGGGGATTCTTTGCTTGTTCCAGGGATGTTTGGCGGTGGGGTGAGGGGAGGGAGGGGAAGGTGAAGCACAGGATAGGTAACAGATATATGATAGTTTGGGTTCTGGGGAGGGGGTGCAATACACAAGAAGGGGGAAGGGAATGGAAGAAGAAGGCTGATGGAAGAACAGTTAGGCA
>NW_006408529.1:6910345-6911975 GCF_000296735.1 Chrysochloris asiatica
TTGCGAGCTAAGTCCAGCCACATTCAATACACTCCTGTAAACCTGGGTGGAGACCTCTGGTTGGCTAGCAGTTTGTCAAAACCTGGGGACTCATGGGCCCAGAGTCAGTGACATAGCCACAGAGGACTAGAGTGTGAGATGAAGTGTCCAGCTGAAAAGAAGAGAGACCATATGCACAAGCACACCCACACTTGCAGATAATACTTACTTGACCTGGCTTCAATGGCTGAATGATGAGAATTCAACTAAAGAAGAAAGTAGAGGAAAAAAAGAGTAATGGGATACAATTTGATGAACTTAACCTACACCTATGGATGCAGTAGCTCAAAAGAGGGAACAAATCTTTACAGCAAGTATCATTCCCACCCCTTTGATACACATGGTAGACAGGGATGGGAAACTTGGACATTGGCTACCCAAAATATTGGGGCTACAAAGTCCAGAAGTGACTGGCTTGCAAGCTTTCGAGAGCCTAGAGTCAGAGGGTGCGGAGGAATATAGAATCACACTGAGTAGTATCCAATCTGTCTGAGCAGAACTGATGAAAGGAGATGGGAATAGCACTCATGTGGTACAATAGTGAATAATTACTATATGGGCAGATGTGAGGGTTGATATGTAAAGGTAGATATTTTATATCAAAAGGAGGGGAGTGGTTGACTTTGCAGGCCAGGAGCAGAGGCTCTTGGACCATCAAGGAAGAAGAGTGGAGTGCAGGATTCTACCCAGAGAAACAGCGATGCCAGAGATGTAGGCAGAGACGATGACATGGAGATATTGAGCACCTGGAAACTCTAGACCCAGAGAGAGAGGGTGAATATGTGCTAATGACCAAAATACCAAGGGGCAGGCTTGTGGGGTATACCCTTTCGTTGGTTGATGATGCATGGAGGGGATTGTAACCAGGGCAATATAGTAATATACGATATAATGAATGTAAAGCTAATGCTCTCCCATGTAAGTTATCACATAATTCACAACAAAACAGTTGAAAAAAAATAAAGAGGTAATATATGACCAAGAACCAATGGTTCTGAAATAAGAAAGCCAAGCAGCACTGAATGCACTGATGAAAACAAGACTCCAGGATATGAGGGAATACAAATTAAAAATTTTCAACAATCTGATGCAGCACTGGGAGTGCTCATTCATCTGTGCCAAGTAATTTGTAAGACAGTTACGAGGTTAAACCATTGGAAGAGTTCTATGTTTTTGCCTATACCAAAGCGGCATGACCCAAAGAAATATGGAAATCATCGATACAGAACTACCAGGAATTTAAATCTGATTCAGAAGATAACATGGATGAGGGATATTATTACTGAGATCAGTTGAATTTTGATTGTAGCAGAGAATACCAGAAAGATGTTTATTTGGGCTTTATAGACTATGAAAAGGCTTTTGACTTCATGGATCATAACGATATACAGATAACATTGTGAAGAATCAATATTCCACAACATTTCATTGTGTTCATGAGGAATCTGTACACCAAACCAAGAAGCAGTTGTTGGAACAGAACAAGGGGTTACAATGGTTTAAAATCAAGAAATATTGAGTTATATACTTTCACCGTATTTATTCTATCTGTATGCTGAGCAAATAATATAAGAAACTGGATTATATAAAG
>NW_006408529.1:6912885-6914659 GCF_000296735.1 Chrysochloris asiatica
CATGTATCAACAACAGTACAATGAGAAGGACATCATGCTTGGTAAAATAGAAGGTCAATGAAAAAATGAAGACTCCCAACAAGACAGACTGACACAGTGTTAACAAAAATGAGATCAAATGTAACAAGAATAGTGAGGATGGCACAAGTTCAGACAGTGTTTTGTTCTGTTGTGCATACGGGTAACTATGCGTAGGAAAAACAATGTATGGTTATCAACTTGTGGTTAATTAAATATCATCTTCTGAATAGGAAAGTCCTACCATTCAACAAACTAAAATGCAAAAATTAGAAATAATCAAGGTCATAACAAATATTTTATTTCTTTGCATTTGATTCTTTACATCACTTCAAATTATACTAATTACTGGCATTACAATTTTGTGGGGTGCATTATGTTTTAACAGAAGTTTTAATACTTCTTCATGAGCACAAAAGTTTAATAAGGAGCATCTAAACACAGTTAATTAAATACCCTTAGCATTGCACAAAATAATTATTTTTCTTTTATTATTTAGTGGATCAGTGGGATAAGCATTCCACCTTAAGGTCAGTTTGAATCATATGATCAGTAGTTCAAGCTCACCAGCTGCTCCTCAGAAACCCTATACAGAGTTGCTGTGAGTCATAACTGACTTGACAGCACTTAATGACAAAAAACAATTCCATAGACAGATATAGTATATAGAGATACAGATGTATATATAAAGGTAGATAAGAAACAGATGATAGATAGATAGATAGATAGATAGATAGATAGATAGATAGATAGATAGAGAGAGAGAGAGAGAGAGAGACAGAGAGAGACATAGACTGATGTTGTTTTACAAAGAGTCATTGAGTCAATTCCATCTCATAGTGACCCTGAATAGGGTTTCCAAAGAGCAACTTGTGGGTTTGAACCACCGACCTTGTGGTTAACAGTTCAATGCTTATCTTATGGCTCCACAACAACAGATAGATCTATGTAGATATGTAAATATATATGAGATATATAGATATATAGAAGTCCTGGTGTGGTGGGTAATATGCTGGACTGCAACATCAGTTTGATCCACAGTGTTGGTGGTTCAAGCTCAAGAGTGACTCCTCAGAAACCCCATACAGGGTCTCTATGAATCATAACTGACTCAAAGGAATTTAACAACAACAACAATATATAGATACTGCAATAGCTTGAAAATTGAGAGATCAGTTTATAAACACTCAAAATTTCATTTTTGAAAAATGTTTTTTTAAATGTAATGCTATTATAAATCTCTTTGATTATAAAAATCTTTATTCTTTATATGTTGGCAATAGCTTCATAATAGCAACACTTACACTTCTTAGAAAAATTATGCCTGTCCTTCATTATAATTTGACCTTATACTTAGCAGATGATATGAAATTTCACTGAAATATACTCTTTTTCTGAACAAAGGAGATGACTTAAATCTAGCTATAATTACCAAAGCTGCAGGTCATGATCTTTCAAATAATTTCAAGGCTTTCAATCTTTAACAAATTGTATCTCATGAAGTACAGGATTTTCATTCATTAAAACTTAAAGAAAGTGGGAAAAAAAGACATTTGGTTCTTACTGAGCAATTAGATTTACTGTATACTTTCATGAGACAGGAATTTCCCATTATTCTCTGTATTGTTGCTATATTTTTTTAAAAATATTTATTGTGAATTATGTGATAGTTTACATGGGAGAACATTAGATTTACATTCATTCTATCGTATATTGTTTCATTGCCATGGTTACAATCCCCTCCATGCATCATCAA
>NW_006408529.1:6915358-6916293 GCF_000296735.1 Chrysochloris asiatica
TGAAGCCAGGTCAAGTGGGTATTATCTGAAAGTGTGGGTGTTCTTATGCATACACCCTCTCTTCTTATCAGCTGGACATTTCATTCTCCAATCTAGTCCTCTGTGGCTATGTCACTGACTCTAGGCCCATGAGTCCCCAAGTATTGCCACCCTGCTTGCCAACCAGGTCTCCACCTGGCTTCACAGGTGTCTAGTGAGCATTGTATGGCTTAGCTCGCAGCTTCATTGCTGTTTTTCCTCACTTCTTCTTATCAGTGACCCATGTGGTCACTAGTAAGAGCGCATGTCTGCTCATGTATTCCCACTGAGTCTTAGTCTTTGCAGGGGGTTTGCCCTGAGGAGACCAAATCACTTGCCTTGACATCTCCTAGGCAAGTAATTGGATTGTTCTTATAGGAATCAGTCAGACTGTTTATATTATTTTGTACTTTTCCTGATGGTCTTTCTTTCAAGAAGTATCTTCTGTTCTTCTAGCCACTCCATACTGGTTTGCTTGTCCTTTGAAGTGGGAATTTCCCACCTCAGAATATTCTGGATGTGGTTTAGGATTTCACCTATGGTCTTATGCAATGAAAAGGTTCTGCAGTAAGCTTCCTTGACTGGACATATTGTATCCCTATTTTAGGTATTCCAATCAGAATTGAGTTGCCTTCTTAAAGTAGAGTTGACCGTGATGATGCAAATAGAGTAAAGCCCGTAGGAGAAAATCCCATTGGATCTTCATTTGCTCATTGGGCACAACTCAAATGAAGAGAAACAGCTGTAAACATCCATTGAAAATCAGAACATGGAATGTACAAAGTATGAATCTGGGAAAACTGGAAGTTTTCAAAAATGAAATGGAGCACATAAACATCAATATCTTATGCATTAGTGAGCTGAAATGGACTGGTATTGGCCATTTTGAATATGATAAACACACACTTTGCTATGTC
>NW_006408529.1:6946566-6948021 GCF_000296735.1 Chrysochloris asiatica
GGCACTGACTCAATGGCACCTAACAACAATAACAACAGTACATTTGTTGATATATTTGCAGTCTTGGTAAACACAAATGTAGAAATATCCTCTGCCAGATCTGTATATATTTTAGGTATATTTACACTAATTTGTCCACACTTGTTTAACTTGCATAGCTATCTCTTATCTACTTGTGGATTATTATCATAACAAAATCATGTATATAATAGTATTTGGCATAGATTGATTATTTTTCCATAAAGTTAATACATCTATGTAATCATTCTCTACGTAAAGTGGGCTAGCAAAGTTTTAGTGTACAATAAAATTCTCATTTTTAAAAAGTGATAGGAAGTTAAATCTATAAAATGTTAAATAAAATAAATATAAATGCAATTTCAAATGCATTACAAAAAGATAAGGAATTCCTTTTGAATACAGTTAAAAATAAAGCACAGTATCACAGAAACCAGTTAAAGCATGTTTCACACAAGGTCTGATCCAAAATTCCTGTTTATTTTTAAACAGCTGTTAGACTAACCATCAGGAAATTATTGATTGGAAATATAGTGGATCCACAAAATGAATTCAAAGAAATCAATATGTATTTACAAAATGTGATATTTGTATAAAATTAATCAAGGTAAAAGTACTCAAGAAATGGTTACACATGGATAGAATTACTGTAGTTAGAGATAGAATTTTAAGGTTGGCTTGTTTGTTTGTACTTGCTGATATTCAGAAGCAGAATGCTAATATTTTCTAGACTTCTTTTAGCTCTTTGTAGAGTGCCTGAAAATTAAACAGCAATAGAACTTATTTTCATAAATTTAAAGGAAAAGTTTGATACATATCAATACATTTTGATTTTTAAGTAGCTTCAAGGTAATTAGTAGGTATAGCTACTCCTCATTAAATACATTGTTATCCAGATTTTTGCATTAGGAAGGTAGCAAATTGTCTACCGAGTATTTTACATATTAGCAACATATATGTAGTAATAATGAATGTCAAGTGACATGTGAGGTGAGAGTATGGTTAAAGTTATATGTCATTTTGGCTGCATCATGACTAAGTAGTTTGACACTTTTGTAATTGTATAATTTGTCATTATATAATAATGTGATTTGGTAGTTTTGTAATGATGTATGTGATTTGGCAATTATGAAACAATGTAGTTACCTTCCATATTATGATTTTATGTGGACATCCTTCATTGTCAAATAATACCAATTTTTGCATAATGATTTAGTCTTAATCATTGTCATGAGTGGGTGTAATAATTTGAAAGCAGATAAAAGAAAAAGAACTAATTTTGGGTTTCCTGTTGATCTTTTCTTCTAGAAGTGAGGACTGGGTATAGTCTAAATGTTTAGAAATGTTCTAAAGTACTTTCAATGTTTATTTCAAAAATTCGATCACAATTGCAAGTCAGGACTTGAATTTTTAACTGAGTTTTTCAGCTTGAGAAAC
>NW_006408529.1:6950292-6951115 GCF_000296735.1 Chrysochloris asiatica
CTTTAAAATTTTTAAGAGCAAAGATAACAGTTTGAGGATTAAATTGTGCCTGACCCAAGACATGATGCATTAATTGGCTTATCTGCATGTGAGATTTGCACAATGAATAAGAAGACCACAGAAGAACTGATGCATTTGAGTTATGGTGTTGAAGAAGAATTTTGGAGGCATCATGGACTGCCAGAAGAACAAAAAAATATATGCTGGATGAAGTACAACCAGAATGCTCCTTAGAAGTCAAGATGGCCAGACTTCATCTCTCATATTTTAGACATATTATCATGTGGTACCAATCCCTGGGGAAGGACATCATGGTTGATAAAGCGGAAGGACAAAGGGGGGAAAAAAAAAAGAAAAAGAAAAAAAAGTATACTCCCAATAGGATGGATTGGCACAGTAGCAACAACAATGACCTTAAATGTAGCAGCAATTGTGAGAATGGCTTAGGACTATGTGGTTTTTGGTTTTGTTTTATACAGGGTGTCTATGTGTCAAAACTGCCTTGACTGGCATCTAACAATAATGGGTCAGAATCTACTCAACTGCACTTAACAATGATAACAATATAACGCCAGGGACTTACATTATAGTCAAGGGAGATGGATAGTAGATAATACATGTATTTCAGTTGGTTTTAACAGGTTTCCCTTTTGAGAATACTAGACATTAGGTGGTTTTTCAAGTGTACAACTTTCATCCCTAAGAGGCTTGATCACAGCAATTTCCTTTAGACTACAGTTAAGCATTGCCACTGCCCTTAGGATCAAACTCTGAGAAAAATATGGTTAAATGATTCACTAAGTCCAAAAATTGTCTTTAAATT
>NW_006408529.1:6952192-6953432 GCF_000296735.1 Chrysochloris asiatica
AGGCAGTGTTTCTTTCTGCTATTCATAAGGTCGCTATGAGTCGGTACTGACTTGATGGCACCTAACAACAACAACAATGATAGAAATGTGTCTATGTCCTTTAGATAGCCATATCCATGTACAGAAACAAAAGTTCCTTGTTTCTATGTCTCAGGGAGCTTAAATTCTTGTCTCAGGAGAGTTACACTAAACAATAAAGATAGTAAATACATAGAGTACATTGCATGTTAAGTGGTGATACGTGCAATGGAAAAAAATAGAGTAAGATATGAGATATAAGAAAGAGCTCTGGCAGTGTAGTGGTTATGAGTTATACTGCTTACCTAAAGTTCAGTAGTTTGAAACCACCAGGCATTCCATAGAAGAGGAGGCTTCCTGATCCCATAAAGATTTACAAACTCAGAAATCCTAATAGGGTCTTTTGAATCAGAACCCACTTCACAGCACACCACCACAACAACCGATACCATCATGGGATATAAGAGTGATTGGGGGATGGTATGGTAAACAGATGCAAAATTAAATAGGGAGGTCAGAGCAGGCCTTTTAAAGGCTATCAGATCTGAGCAAAGACTTTAAAAAGGCAAAAATAGCCAAGTGTGATCTGAGAAGAGAATGGTATAAGCAGCAGAGAAAAAAGCTAGAAGAAAGAAAAAAATATCAAATGTAGCAGGCACACTGAAGGAGCATCAGGGAGGTCAAGGTGAGAGCAGATCACAGGGTTAATGGGGTTGTGAGTAATGATAGCCTTACAGAACACCATCATCATTTTCTTCTTATTCTGAGTGAAGGGTGAGTCATAAAAGTGCTGGAGCACAGCAGTGACGTGATCTGAGTTACCTTTTAAAACTATCTCTCTGACCCTGTTAACAATAGATTGCAGTGGAGTCAAGTACACAAGCAGAGGCCTGTTAAAAACCTTCTTCTCTGACATTTTGTTGATTCCTTATTTTCTCCCTGAATACTGGACTTTAAAGTTTTTGAGTTCAATCATTCTTAAAATTATTCTTTCTCAAATTCTAGGCTTATGAAGACATTAAGTAGGAAAGGTTTCTACTGTTTATTCTTCATGATGCGCAGTTATAGGACCCTAGTATGTCTTTTGTTCTTCAGAAAAATACAACTAGAAAACTTAAAAAACATTCTTTTTTTAAAAAAAGTTTCTACTGTGATTTGAGTGAAAATTTACAGGGCAGATCATCAGTTTTAAATTCAACAAATCATATACTTTGTTTCATTA
>NW_006408529.1:6955392-6960643 GCF_000296735.1 Chrysochloris asiatica
TTCCCCTCTTCAGACTATGCCTGTATCACAAAACCCTGTTATTCCAAGGTTAAGCATGCATTACTATTTAGCTCTGTCCCCTTTAGGATGTTTTGCACTGTTCGGTTGACTTTGGCAAAATCCCTTAGCTTCTGTTTATCCTGAAATGTTTTGATTACACCTTCATATTTGATTGACAACTTTGCTGGCTAGAGGATTCTTGGTTAGCAGTTTTTTGGTTTTTTTCTCTTTTGGAGTTTTATATATGTTTCCCCATTGCCTTCTTGCCTACATGGTTTCTTCTGAGAAATCCGAGCTTAATCTGATTTGCTTGCCTTTTTTATACAACACTTCTTTTTTCCCTAGCTACTTTCAGGTTTCTCTCCTTATTTTTGATTTTCGGTAGCTTGATTATTATGTGTCTTGGTGATTTTCTTTTGGTGATCTGTCCTTCCTGAGGTTTGTTGAGATTCTTGAATGCTTATCTTGTCACTTTTAAGGATGTTAGGGAAATTTTCTTCCAAAAGCCCTTCAACTATCTGCACTGAAGACTTGTGATATTTTTCCTGTTCCAGAATGTCAATAATTCTTAAGTTACTGCTCTTCATGTTGTCCAACATGAATCTTAGACTTCCTTCAGATTTTTTTAAAATCTTTTTTTCTTCTTGATCTTCTATCTTAGCAGTACTGAGAGATTTATCTTCTAGCTCACTAGTCCTGGCTTCCATCTACATACCACAGATTGTTAACGAATGTTCCACCAATCCAATTCTCCTTTATATAATGCAGTGTCTCTGATTGTTTGCTTAGCGCATGCATATTGAATTGGTATGTTGGAAGGATACACCTGTCATACACTTTTCCTAATGTTACATCATTCAGTATCTCCTTGTTATCTTCTAACAAGTGCCTCTTGGTCTATATATGTTGTTATTTTTAAAGTGCTGTTGAGTCAATGCTGATTCATAGCAACCCTCTATAGGGTTTCTGAGTGATAACTTTTGGTACCATCAACCTCAGAGAAACAAGGTTTATGTATAGGTTGCTCATAAGCACAATAAGTATTCTGAAATAATCACTATTCACAATGTTATCCATACTTTTTCATGATTCATATGACAAATTTCTTTATGGATCATGCACATAGTAGATTATAAATGTTGTTGTTGTTGTTAAGCGCTGTCAAGTCAGTTCAAACCTGCATAGTGACCCTGTGTAGGGTTTCCAAGGAGTGAGGAGCAGCTAGTGAGTTTGAACTGCCAATCTTGTGGTTCAAACCAACCTTGTGGTCCAGTGCTTATCTTACAACAACACATCATATATATATATATATTTGTTGTTGTTAAGTGACTTTGAGTTGGCTCCAACTCATAGCAACCCTGGTGGGCTGGAACTGCTGACTTTGCAGTTTGAACTGACCTTGCGATCTAGCACATTAACCTAAAGCACCACACCAGGGCTTCCATATATATACATATATGCTTAATATATTTAGTGCTACAAGAGTTTAAATTTTGAAACATTTCTATAAGCATATATCTGAGTTGATACTCCACAGCACATAACAACAAATATCTGAGTTGAAGACTAAAATATGTACATAGATTTATACAAGGTGAACTTAAAAAAGGTGTTTGTCTTAGCTCTGTAAATTTGGGGTTCAATTAGATGGTATGAAAAATATTTCAGTTATTTTGTTGTTGGTAATTTGGTTCTGACTTATAGTGACCCTGTCTAAGGTTTCTGAAGAGCAGCTGGTTAGTTTGAACCACAAATATTGTGGCTAGCATTCCAGTACTTTCTTACAGTGCCACTCCAATGTATTTAATGAATTCATCATTTTTTAAGATAGAGGAATGGCAGTGTTTTATTGCATTGGTGTTTTATTCCATGATTGCTCCTGATTGGTTGTTAGTCTTATACATTTATATATACGCATATATATGAATGTGCATATATAAATTCAGAAAGAGAGAGAGTCCTGGTATGGCTTTGCAGGGTAATCACTCGACCACAAAGTCAGTTTGAACCACAAGGAAGGCACTTCAAACCCACAACCTGCTCCTCAGAAACCTATACAGGTGGGACTGACTCATTAGCACTTAAGAAAATTATATAATATATATAATTTTTTTTTTCTGCCTATCTCCTAACATCATACCAATGATGTTAGGCTTTAAGTTGGTTAGTTAATCAGTAAAAGTTTCTGACATCTTGACATGTATTTAGAAAAGAGAATGAAACAATTTTTCATTTGTTTTTTGAAAATCATTTATGAGAAAACAGATATGTTGATGTAACTGAATAAATTTTAAAAATGAAATCAAGGTTGGAAATAGTGGTTAAATTTCTAACATATGGGGTCACTCCCCAGACAGAAAAATAGCTCAAAAAGAGCCTAACTCTGCCCATGAGCAACTCTAAACCTCAAGTTCCCATGGAAGAAACTGAATATCAGTTTGCAACCAAACACCTGTATTTCCCATGCCTCAGCTCTAACATTCATTTGTACTATTATGTATAAATTGCACTATCAACATAGAAGCTAATCTCAAATATAAGTTAAGGAAGAAACACACTTGATATAGACAATAAACTAGGACAATCTTGTTCATATTCTGTAGTCACAATGTTCATATTGTGTATTCACAATACATATATGAATACAAATATGAATATGTGTATTCATATATGTAAATCCTGACCCTTAAAAATTGTGTTGCCATAAAGTTTATCTGATTGATAGTGACCCTACATAGTTGTTGTTAAGTTAGTTCCGATACATTGTAACCCTGTATAGGATTTCTGAGGAGCAACTGGTGGATTTGAATCTTGTGGTGGATTTGAACAGTCTAGTGTTGATCCTACAGTGCCACACCACCTCCTTACTGGATTTCATGTCCTGGGATAATAACATAGGATAAGCACTATACTGCTAACAGAAAGCTCAGTGGATCAAACCCTTTCCTTGGAAACTGTATACAGGTCACGGTGAGTCTTGATGAAATTTAACACAACAACATTACCTTTATTGGAGCTATCACAACTTTCTTCAGTAGAGTGGGGGATGGGCTTGAACCACGGACATTTTGCTTAACAGTCAAGAGATTTAACCACTGTGATACAAGGGCTCCTTCTCCTGATCCTAAGTAGTGGATGTTGTGTTTCATCGAAACAGTTCTGATGTGTAGTGACCCTGAATAGGATTTCTAAGATTGAATTTATATAAGAGCAGAAAGTTTCACCTCTCTTTTGAGGATTGTCTGGTAGATTCGAACTGCTGACCTGTAGTTAGTAGCTCAACTCATAACCCATTATGCTACCAGGGCTCCAAAGCCTGCCCCTTAGTGTATACTAATTCTTGTTTCACAGCATGTTATATATGTCACCATCTTACAACTACAAAAGTCAGAATGATGCTAAAACAATAAACAAGGAGCACAAACTATTTTACTACAATCCCCAAATGCCAGTAAACTTTACTTCTCCTTTGACAGCTTAAAAAATGCAATTTGGAACTAAAAGCTTATCCCTATAATAAAGCTTGGCTAGTAAAGTTTTACAAAGAAATGAGAAATTTGGCAGCTGGTTGTATTTGAATCTTGTTGGATATGAGGCTTTCTCCACAAAAGGTTGTGCCCTTGATGTGTTAAACAAGGCTGTCCACTTAACCCAAAGGTCTATTTAAACAGTTCAATCAAATTGTAAGCTGTCACATGCCATCCAAATACATTACAGCAATCCTGTTAACAGCAGAAAGTCCTCTGTAAGCACCAAGTATGTTTATTGAGCCTAACACATGAGACCCAGCTGAGAAGCTGAAAATGGACTTCAGGTTAAAAAAGGATAAATTCTTAAATTAGTTTTTGATTGTACTGACTCCAAATATATGAACTTAGGTCTTTCAAGACAGTGATCTTTAATGTGAGGTCTCTGTACCAGCAACATTATTGTCACCTAAAACCTTGTTGGAAATGTAAATTCTCAAGCCTTTTCAAGGAATTACTTAATCAGAATCTTCAAAGACATGTATAGATTTTTTTTTTTTGACAATTTACCTGATGATTCTAATTCAACTAAAGCTTAGTAACTACTTCTTTAAGAATTATTGTTTTAGAAGTGGCATTATGAACCACACATCCACTTTCACAACAGAAATTAATTTTGCAAATTGACTTAATCTCTATTATTGAGAAGTTGCCAGTTTTTTAGAAAGGACTTTTTTTTTGTACAAATATTGAAATGACATAGCTACAAAGTGGAATGCTAGTGAATCCAATATTAACTTGATCATGGAGAAACTAATATCATTGGGTGGAGAAAGACAGCTAAATAGACAGATAATTTTAATATTGTTCCATGTAACATCAAGGCAAGAAAAATGAGAGATGAGCATCACTTTCAGAAAGGCCTTTTGTTTTTCCCTTCAAAAGAGACAAATGAAATATATTTTAAATCTATTTTATATCTATTTATCCAGTCATTGTGTTGCATTAAGCTAGGTCATTGTACTGTAAATAATTCAGCAAAATCTGAAATATATATTTTAAAGTATGTGCTATTGATTCAAAATAGAAGATAACAATTATAAAGTCATAACTCACTATGACTTGGGTACCTACAAATTTTGTTCCTTTATCACTATGGAAAGGAACTTAGTGCTGGAACAAGAGAGAATAGAGTGGAACTTAGGCCTTCTGCTTATGATGTGTATGACTTGCAAAAGTCAATTCTCCTTTCTGAGTTTCAATTTGTTTGTTGGTTTGTTTTTTTGTAAATTAAGGTGATAAAACCAAAGCTGCATGTCTGGCGGGAGTACTCTTGACAAAGGAAGTAAAAAATTTAGCACAGTGCAACATACAATATGGGTAGTCTGGATGTGTCATTATCATTGGATTTGTTTTCAATATCCCAGTGTTATGTATCCCCATTATCCACTCACCATCTGTGATCCAAACCTTTCCTCCTTATATTTCTGCCCATGGGCTGAGATAAAATTTTCAGGAATCTCTCTTCATCTTCTCTTTTCATGTTTAATCATTTGCAAATATTTGTATATCCTCAATTTTTTACTGAAAATGCTCATATTTCCTTACTTGTGAACTACAGCTTTCCCATCAATTTTCTTTTCACTCCATTTACTATTCTCAAGCTAGGTCACCAGGTAGTAGCTTGAAACTTCCCTCTTTCAAAACTAGAAATTACACACACACAAACACACACACACGTGTACATATATATGTGTGTGTGTGTGTGTGTGTGTAGTTTCTAG
>NW_006408529.1:6962553-6984971 GCF_000296735.1 Chrysochloris asiatica
CTGATGCTTTCCGAATTCCCTGAGGTCACCTCTCTTTGGAATGAGCACAAATATGGATTTCTTCCAATCAGTCGGCCAGATAGTTATTATTCTGCTATTATTAATGCACATTTTATTGTAATATTTGGCTTTATTGTCTCGAGCTGATCTTTGAAATTTTGTGTTCAGTTCTTGGACCTCCACATTTATTGCATTTGCTTTAGCTTCTCTACGCTGGAGAGCAAGTTTCAGTGTCTCTTCTGACATTCGTTTTGACCTTTTCCTTCTTTCTTGTCTTCTCATTAACTTTTTGCTTTCTTCATGTATGATGTTCTTGATGTCATCCCACAACTCTTCTGGTCTTCGGTCTTTAATGTTTAATATATCAAATCTGGTCTTCAGATGATCTCTAAATTCAGGTGGGATACATTCAAGGTCATATTTTGGCTTTCATGGACTTGTTTTCATTTCCTTCAGCTTCAGTTTAAATTTGTATATCAGTAATTAATGGTCTGTTCCACAGTCTGCCCCTGACCTTGTTTTGACTGATGAGATGGAGCTTTTCCATCTTCTCGTTCCGCAGATGTAGTCAATTTGATTTCTATGTATTCCATCTGGTGAGGTCCATGTGTATAGTCATCTGTTATGCTGTGTAAAGAAGGTATTTGAAATGAACAAATCATTGGTTTTGCAGAATTCTATCATGCATTCTCCAGCATCATTTCTATCACCCAGGGCATATTTTCCAACTACTGTTCCTTCTTCTTTGCTCCCAACCTTTGCATTCCAGTCACAAGTAATGGGCAATACATCTTGATTGCATGTTTGATCAATTTCAGATTGAAGAAGTTGGAAAAATTCTTCTATTTCATCCTCACCGGCATTAGTGTTTGGTGCATAAAATTGAATTATATTGGTATTAACTGGGCTTTCCTGTAGGCACATGGATATTACCCTATCACAGACAGGGTTGTACCTCATGACTGATATGTATATGTTCTTTATGGTGATGAATGCAACACCATACCTCTTCAATTTGTCATTCCTGTAATAGTAAACCATGTAGTTGTCAGATTCAGAATGGCCAATACCAGTCCATTTCAGATTACTAATGCCTAAGATATCAAAGTTTATGCATTCCATTTTACTTCAGACAACTTCCAATTTTTCCAGATTCGTACTTTGTACATTCCATGTTCTGATTTTCACTGGATGTTTACAGCTGTTTCTCTTCATTTTGTGTTGTGGCCCATCAGCCAATGAAGGTCCTGTGGGCTTTTCTCCCATGAGCTTTATTCCACTCACATTATCACAGTGAATTCCACTTTGAAGAGGCATCTCTTCCCCCAACATATATATATATATATATGTTGTTGTTTTGTGCTGTGGAGTCGGTTCTGACTCACAGTGACCCTGTAGACCCTGTACAGGGTTTCCGAGGCTGTAAATCTTTATGGGAGCAGAAAGTCTCATCTATTTTCCCGTGGAACAGCTGGTAGTTTTGAACTGCTGACTGTGAGGTTAGCAGCCCGATTTGTAATCACTATGCTACCAGATCTCTCTCTCAATTTAATTAATAAGTATCCTGGAATATTTTTCTAACTATCTCCTGTTGTGTCTATACTGCTTATGCAGACTCATACTCTCTACTCTGTTCTATTCCTCAGATCCAATTTATGTCCATCTTTTGTCATATTTCAACTAGATTATACTTTTCTTTTTAAATTTTGTTGTTGTTAAGTGCTGTTGAGTCAGTTCTGACCCATAATGACCCTGTATAGGGTTTCCTAGGAGCAGCTGGTGAGCTTGAACTGCCAATCTTGCAGTTCAAATGGCTTTGCAGTCTGGCGCATTAACCTACAGTGCCACACAAGGACTCCTTTACATCCTTTAAAATTCCCAACTGCTGTACAGTTTCTCATTATAAATATCATAACGCAATAATAAGAACATTAATTCTGTAAAGTCTAGTGCAAATACTTCAAACTCCAGAAACAATAACATGCCATCTGTTCATTCTCTTAATTTAAGCTATTAGTAAGTGTGGCACCATAGGAGAAGCACTAGTCCTCAAGGTCAGTTTTAACTGCAGGTTGGCCATTCAAACTCATCAATTACTCCTCAGTTTTGCTATGAATCAGAACTGACCAGATGGTACTTAACAACAACAACAGCAAAGTGATTTTTAGCAATGGTACTCAACTTAGTTTCCTAGTGCTAACATAACAAAATACCAAAGTACACAAATTCTGTCTCATAGTTTTGGAGGCTAGAATCCCTCTAGGGGTGTGTTTCTCCTTGTTGTTATGCCTGAAGCCTCATTGACTTGTAGAACATTTCTCACTTGATATTTTCTACTATATATGTCTCTCTGTCTCTTTTCTTTTTTCATAAGACAACACTCAAAAGAGATTAGATTTAGGACCCACTCAACTCCCTGTGAATCTTTATGAGGTACTATAGGATAAGCACTAAAAGGAGCTCTGGTAGCATAGTGGTTACGAAATGGGCTGCGAACTGCAAGGTCAGCAGTTTGAAACTACCAGCTGTTCCGCGGAAGAAAGATGAGGCTTTCTGCTCCCATAAAGATTTACAGCCTCGGAAACCCTGTACAGGGTCGCTATGAGTCGGAACCTACTCTACGGCACTTAACAACAACAATAGGATAAGCTCTAGACTACTATCTACAAGGTCAGCTGTTCAAATCCACCAAACGCTCCTTGGAAACCCTGTACAGGGTCTCTATGAACCAAAACCAACTCGAGATCACCAAAAGTCATAGAATTATGAACTTTTTAATAAGGGAGCATTCACTGGAATCTTAAAGGTTGCAGAAAAATAAACAAATAAATAAATGGATAACTACGAACTATTTTTCCAGAATATTATGCAGAGAGTTGATTTATTTTTAACAATTAACTCCCCAAACAAAACATATTCAAATCCCTGTGTTAGTCCCCTTGGCATCTATTTTCCTTCTTGTATTGTGATTTGTGATACATGACTTGTATCCATTAGGACTCTTTAAGGCTATTTATTGCTTGTTGCTGTTGTTATGTGTCATGGAATCGGTTCCGACTCATAACGACCCTTTAAAGGGTTTCTGAGGCTATAAATCTTTAAGGGAGCAGAAAGCCTCATGTTTCTCCCGTGGAACAGCTGATAGTTTCAAACTGCTGACCTTGTGGCTCACAGCCCAATTCGTAAACACTATGCAACCTGAGCTCCTTTATTGCTACATGCCAAAAAATGTTCTCTTCCAGCATTGTACGGAATTTCTCAGATTTTGTCTAGGCTATACAGTTAGTCTTTGTCTATGTTTACTGTGCTGAGTCAGTGTCTTTACATCAGTCATGTCTGTAATTCAACTATTGACCCTAGGTCTGGCATTCATTACAGACTGTCTTTCAAAGAGGCAGTGAAAAGTTAAACTAAATTAATACAATGTAAACAATAACAACAACCACAAAAACCTTAGGGAAATATTATATAGAACAAGAATACTTGAACGTATGTTCACATAATTATGTTGATGTTGCTGCTAGGCACCATTAAGTTGGTTTCAATTCGTAGTGATGCTATGCAAAACAGCGAAATACTGTCCAGTCCTTTGTCATCCTTGCAATTATTGTTAAACTTGAGCCCATTGCTGTTGCTATGGAACCTAACCATACCATTGAGGGGTCTTCCTCTTTTGCACAGTTGCCACTTCATCAAGCATGTTGTTCTTCTCCAGTGACTGATCCTTTCCAATAACATGTCCAAAATCTGAGTGACCAAGTCTTATCATCCTGATTTATAAGGTGTATTCTAGCTGCACTGCTTCCAACACAGATTGATTTGTTCTTCTAGCAATCAATGGTAGTTTCAATATTCTTTTCCAACATCATAACTCAAACGCATCAATTCTTCTATAGTCTTCTTTACTTATTGCATAAGTGGTTACGAATTGGGCTGTGAACCTTAAGGTCAGTGGTTCGAAACTACCAGCCGCTCTGCAGGAGAAAGATGAGGCTTTATACTCCCGTGAAGATTTACACCCTCGGAAACCCTGTACATGGTCGCTATGGGTTGGAACCGACTCGACGTCACTTAACAACAACAACAATTTTCCACATGCATATGAGGCAATTGAAAATACCATCACTTGGGAAATACATTTCTTACTCCTCAAACTGACATCTGCTCTTGAACATTTTAAAGAGTTCTAATACAGCAGATTTGAATTATGTAATACATTGTTTGATTTCTTTATTGATGTTTTACAAGCATTCATTGTGGAGGCAAGTGAAATAAAGACTGACAATTTTAATCTTTTCTCAATTTATCATGATGTTATTTGTTGGTTCAGTTATGAATATTTTTGTTTTCTTTAATACATGCTTAAGGTTTCAGCTAGCAAGGTGGCATTCTTTGCATCTCACAGGTTGTTAATGAGTCTTCCTCCAATACTGATGCCATGTTCTACATATGATCCAATTTCTCAGATTATTTGTTCAGTGTACAGATTTAATGAGTATGGTGAAATAATACAACCCTGGTGCACTCTTTCTGGATTTTAAACCATTAAGTATCCCTTAGTCCTGGTGTGGCACTGAAAGATAATGTACTGTACTGCAAGGTCAGTTTAAATCACAAGGTCAGCAGTTCAAACTCACTAGACACTCCTCGGGAACACTCTTAATCAGAACTGACTCCATGGCATTTAAAAACAAGTTCTGGACGAACAACTGCCTCTTGGTCTATGTATAGGTTCCTCATAAGCACAATGAAATATTCTGAGAAACGCACTCTTTCCAAAGTTATCAATCGCTTCTTATGTCCACACAGTCAAAAGCCTTTGCATAGTCAGAACATATTAATAAACATCTTTCTGGTGTTTTCTGCTTTCATTGTGATCCTTCTGACATCAGCAATGTTATCCCTAGTTCCATGCCCTCTACTGTATGTGGAGTGAATTTCTGTCAGTTCTCTGTCATTGTACCGTTGCAGCCATTTAAAGAAGTATTCTAGTAAAATTTTATTGGCATGTAATATTAATGATATTACTTGTTGATTTCACCCTCTCTTTGAAATGGATACAAATATGGATCTCTTCCAGTCAGTTGGCAAGGTAACTGTCTTCCAATGTTATTAGCATGGATGACTGAGCTCCTCCAGAATTGCATCAGTTTGCTGAAACATTCAAATTTGATTTCAGTCAATTCCTGGAGCTTTGTTTTTCACCAATACCTGCAGTGCAGCGTGAACTTCTTTCTTAAGTAACATCACTTCTTGATCATATGAAACCTCTTGAAAATGTGGAACACGAACAATTTCTTTCTCGATATACTGACCAAGTAAACCTTCCATCTTCTTTTGATGTGTTCTGAATCTAACATTTTGCCCATGGAATTGTTCAATAATTCAAGTCAAATTTGGACTTTTTTCTTCCAGTTTTTCTGCTTGAGAAATGCTGAGTGTGTTCTTCCCTTTTTATTTTCTCATCCAGTGTTTGCACATTTCAGTATAACACTTGAGTATTTTTCCAGCTGCCCTTTGAAACTTTTTGTTCAGCTCTTTTCCTTCCTCATTTATTTCCATTTACTTCAGCATCTTTATACTGCAGAACCAGTTTCAGAATCTATTACTGACATCCATTTTGGTCTTTTCTTTCTTTCTTGTCTTTTTATGATCATTTGCTTTCTTCCTGTATGATATTCTTGATGTCATTTCACAACTCTTCTGATATTCAGTCATTACTTTTCAATATCTCAAATCTATTGTTGTGATTGTATCTAAATTCAGGCAGTAGATCTTGAATGCTCATGAATGGATTAAGGGACAAGAAAACATATTCAAGTGGCAAAAACATACCTATGACTCACACAGATACAGTTGTAGTTTATTTAACTATTATTTCTCCACTTTTTTATAGCCAGCATACAACCCCAGGGAAACTCCTGTTTCCTATGTGGTTGGAATCATTTGGCAATTGTAAGCTGGAAGAGGGGATATATATATAATAACAGCACTGGGTCAGACTATGATCCAAATCTGCAAAGTTGACTATAGACTGGCTCTCAGGTGTTTGAACTGTTGTGTGGGTATATGGAGAAAAAGAGTCTGGGGAGGAAATGAGGCAGACAAGTCTTACCATCCTGGCTTCTGAGGAGCACTTTGTCTGTATTTCTTCCAACACAGATTTGATTGTTCTTCTAGCAATATATGGTATTTTCAATGTTCTATTTCCAGCACTATAACTCAAATGTGTGGGCCCACAGATTGTCAAGAAAATTCAAAAAGTTTTAACTTTTGTGGCAGCTGTGAAGGAAAGAGAACATTGGGTGGCAGAACACAGTACCTATTGGCAGAGAAAACCATTGGCTTTCAGTCCCTGCCAACTGACCCTCCCCATATTGTGTGGGCTGTTTTCGTTGTTTGTTTTCTTTTTGTTTGGTTTAGCTTGGTATTATGTCTTGGTTTTCCTTCTTCATATAACACAGTAAAGAAGAAAGCAACTGTGGCAATACAACCAAGCCAAAGATATGCCCTCAAGAACCCCATCATAGGGCAATAGCCATACTAGTTGTTATGCACCAGCCATACCAGTTGCTATACACCACATCAGTATCAACAACCAACATCTGCTATAATCAGTGTGAATTGAACTGCAATAACAGTGAACAGAATAGCTCATCTCTAGGTCAAACCTACTAGAAGACAATTAGTGAGTGCTAAGAATACACCAACATACAGTCATCAAATTAATACAAATACAACAACACCACAATGTCCAAAAAGAAGTAGAAAATTTCGGTTAACAGGCAGAAACAAGACAGAGTAGCAGAAACAAACAACCAAGAGGAAGAGCTAGAAAATGCTTTTGAGGAAGAAAAGACAGAAATAGAAACATAGTATAAATAATCAAGAAGGCAAGAAGCTGTTTTCTGATAGAATTAATAAGATTAACAAACCATTCACAAATATAACAAAATAAAAGAGGGAGGAAATGCAAATAACACACATAATATATCATATATGTGATGTCACAACAGAAATAAAAAGGATAACAAAATACTCTGAAGAGTTGTACTCCAATAAATTTGAAAATCTTGGAAAAAATGGATATATTCATAGAAAAACATAACCTACCTACACTAACACACAGTGAAGTAGAAATTTTGAACAGACATAAAAAGAAGAAATCTATCAGGTTAACATACATTTACAGCAGAAAAAGTCCATGCCCAGATGGCTTTACAGGTGAATTTTGCCAAACATTCAGAGAAAAGGCAAGACCAATGTTACTCAAATTGTTCCAGAATATAGAAAATAAGGGATTTTTTTTTTTTTATATAGCAAACATAATATACCAAAACCAGGCAAGGACATTATTAAAAAAAAAAAGTTACAGACCAATATACTTCATAAACATTGATGCAAAATTTCTCAACAAAATCCTAACCAAGAGAATTCAACAACATATCAAAAAAATAACATACCATAACCAAGTGTGATTCAGATGAGAGAAGCAAGGATGATTCAATATTAGGTAAACAGTCCATGCAACGCACCATATATATAAAAAAGGAAAAGAACCACATGATCATGTAGATTGATGCAGAAAAGTTATTTGACTAAAGTCCAACACAAAAGGAGAAATACTGCATAGAACTATTATTGGAAAAGTTTAAACTTTTTTTTTTTTTTTTTACAATATTGGTCCTTTGAAGTATTTCTCCTTTTGTGACTAATTTCACTCAGTATAATGTTTTGGAATATTAAAATCTCCCACTATAATTGTAGATTTGTCTATTTCTTTCTTCAATTCTAGTAGGGTTTGCTTTATATATCTTGTTGCTCTTTCATTGAGAGTGTAGACATTTATTATGGTTATGTCATCTTGCTCAATTGACAATTTAATCATGAGATTGGTGTTCTTTTTTATTTCTTATGCTGGTTTTTGTTTTAAAGCTTATTTTACCAGAGATTAGTATTGCCACTCCTGCTCTTTTTTTATTGCAATTAGCTTGGTATATTTTTTCTATCCTTTTAGTCTGTTTTTGTCTTTTCATGTTAGTTGTGTCTCTTGTAGGCAACATATTGAAGGGTCTTGTTTTCCTATCCATTCTGCCACTCTCTGTCTCTTCACTGGTGTATTTAATCCATTAACATTCAGTGTAATTATCAATAGGTATGAATTCATTGCTGTCATTATGTTAGTTTTATTGTGGTGCTGTTTAATCCTTTGTTCTGCATGACTTCTTATGCTAAGTTCATGATTTTTTTGTGTGCTATTTCTTGTCAGTTTATTCGTAGTTTTAATATTTCCTCTTTCTACTTGGATCTTCATTTTCATGGCAAGTTGTGAAGTATTAAGTTCTTTTGAGGTTAACCGATAGTCTACTAACATTTCCCTCGATTTAAGACAGTATATTGTATCCTGCAATCTACCTTACCTCATCACCACTTGGATCTCTGTTCCTATATTTTTACCTTCTTTGACATTGTTACTATTTTGATCTTTTATTGGCCTCACAGGTCCTCTGAATTAGTTGTAATTTTGTAATTTCTGAGCTCTGCTATTTGTTGACTGAGTTCTGGATGGCGTTGCCTCATCTATTAATCTCTGGTTGCTGTCTCTTCTCATTGGTTTTCATTCTAACTCCCTTTACAGTGTTTTGAAGCACTGGATTGGCTTTGATAAAGTTTCTTAGCTTCTGTTTATCCTGAAATGTTTTGAGTGTATCATCGTATTTGATCGACAGCTTTGCTGGGTAGACGATTCTTGGTTGGAAGTTTGTTTCTTTTAGGGTCTTATATATATATATGTCTCCCCATTGCCTTCTTGCCTGCATGCATGGTTTCTGCTGAGAAGTCAGAGCTTAATCTGTTTTGCTTACCTTTGTAAGCAACACTTCTCTTTCTCTGGCTGCTTTTAGGATACTCTCATTGTCTTTGATTTTGGAGAGCTTGATTATGATATGTCTTGGTGATTTTCTTTTAGGGTCTCTCCTTTCACAGGTTCACTGAGCTTCTTGAATGCTTCTCATCTCATCCTTCACGATGTTAGGGAAATTTTCTTCCAGAAGATTCTCAACTATCTCCTCTGAGCACTTCTGAGATTCTTCCTGTTCTTGAATAACAATAATTCTTGTTATTCCTCTTCATGTTTTCCAACATGAATCTTAGAATCTCTTCAGATATTTTTTATCCTTTTTATCTGCTTGCTCTTCTATATTAGCAGTATTGAGATAATTGTCTTCCATCTCACTGGTTCTGACTTCCATTTCCTCAATTCTAATACTCTGCCTTTTCAGTGTATTGTCCATTTCTGATACTTTATTATTAGTTGTCTGGACCTCTTTTTGCAGGTTTTGAATTGTTTCCAATGCTATATCTATCTTGATTGATTGCTCCTGACACACTTTCCTGACTTCTTCCTTATTTTCCTCCACCCCTCTGTGGAGAATTTGGATTTCTCTCCATATCATTCTTCTGAATTCCTTCTCAGGCAGATCCAAACCCTGCTCTTCTTCTAATGGGAAGTCTACGACTGCCTCTAGCTCATTTGTCTCAGTTACTATTTTCTGTGTTTGGACATGTGCTGAGATGATTTGTTGTTTTTTTCTTGGAAATTTTCAATAATTAAATGTGTTTTTAATTATTAAATGAATGTATGTTGTTGTATTGTTAAGCTTACTGAGTGTCTCCTGGTGGTCATGATCTGGAGATTGTTTTCCCTTTGCACATTTCTTATTACTCAGTTACAAGTTATATTAACAAATGTTGACTATCATTGGTATTGGCTCCTGTCCGGATTGTGGGATATTATGGGATATGCTTGTAGCTTGGTTATATGTCCATGATTGCTGTCTCTTCTTAGGTAACGTAAGGAGAAAAAGCTCCCACTCCCAAGAAAAAAGTGTGACCAAAATGTCCAAAACCAGAAACAATATAAAATCTGAGACAAAAACCACCACAGACACAAAAAATAAAACCATAGCCAACTCCAGTAGCCTTTGTTGCACAGTTCAGTGTGTGTACACAGTTGAAATCTCCAGCAGTGGGCAGGGGTGTCCACTCACTCAGGCCCCACCTCTAGTCACCATCATGGAGTTGCACAGATAGATATTGAGCAATGAATGGAAGAAATACTGTCCACTATTTTTATCTCTAAAAGTCACTTACATATGTGTGTATGCACAGCATAATTGTCAATATAGCTCCATCTTTGTATATAGTAGTTGGTGTTGGCTCTTGCTTTTTATGTTGGGGTTTTACAAGGTGCAAATACAGTTTGGCTGTATAGCCAGACCTGCTGTCACTTGTTAGAAATCACATGAATAAAGGGTGCCTCCCAGGTCAACTTTAGGGCTAAGTCCCAGAGTAGGATGGCATAAGAAGCAGCCAAAGCATTAGCTTGTGGGACCACTGGGGTTTTCAGGGATTTCCTTTTTGAGCCATGGGAAAATTGTACCCTGTGGGTGCAATCCTGGACCCTTTTGGGGGTGTGCTCCCACCCACCTGAAGGTGCCCAGACTGGGCAGAGAGGGTGTGATAGGGAAGAGGAGGAAAGAAAAATGAAAAAAATCCATCACACCTCTTTTTCCAGACACCACTCTATGGTTTTAGTGCTGTATCAGCCTGGCTGTGGCCCTACATTCTCATATCAGCCCAGGCTGAGAGGCCCGCAGGCAGTATCTAGATTGATTTGGAAATCACCATGTATCCCCACCACAGTCAGATTTCTCCACCACTGGGTGCCCAAAATGGATGCCCCCCACTTTATATTAGATCTAAGGCACTGGAACTGTTCTGGCAAAGCACCTTCTCTGTTATCTTCATGCCTCCACCAAGGAGCCTTCCCTGACTGTCTCTCTCTGCTTCTCCTGCACCACCATACAGGAAGTCTCCTCTTTTTCCTTTTAACTGTTATCTACTTTTTTCTTTTTTTAAATTTTTATTGTGAATTGAGTGATAGTTTACATGGGAGAACATCAGCTTTACATTAATCAAATTTACATATTTTATTTCATTATAATAATTACAATCCTTTACATACATCATCAGTCAACAACATTTGCTTCCATTCCCCTTTTTTTTTTTTTTTTAAAGTATACTGAAGCACTCAGGGATATATAGTTATTGAAACAACTAAAGGATATATCCTGCAAGCCTGCCCCCCAGCCACCAGCACATAGCCCCTTTCCCTCCCTTGATCCAGTGTACCCAATGGCTCCATCTCTCCATGCCATCGTATTTGCCTCCATCTCTGGTGTCACTGCTTCTCTGAATAGCATCCCGCACTTCGCTCTTCTCCCTTGATGTTCCCAGTGTCCTTCACTCCTGGACTGCAAGATTAACCACTTCCTTTCCTTTTTATAAATCATCTACCTTTGCATTTGCAACTCTCACAACCAGTCCTGCTAGCAATTATTCACTATTGAACCACTAGAGTTTTATCTCCATCTCCTTTAACCAGCTCCATTGAGACAGGTTGGAAAACACTCAGTGGAAATTCTACCTTCCCCTGCACCCTCTAAAACTAGGCTCCCTCTTGAAATCTTGTAAGCTAGTCACTTCATGTCTTTGTTGTGCCCCCCCCCCCCATTTTGGGTATCCAATGTCCCAACACCCATTTTTGTAAAAACATTTAGCAAAGTTGGAATCAAGGGAAATTCCTCAACATAAATAAGAACATATATGCAAAATCAACAGACAACATCAATCTCAATGGAGGGAAATGGAAAATATTCCCTTGTGAACAGAAACCAAACAAGGATGTCATTTATCACTGCTCCTATTCATTATTATGTTGGAAGTCTTAGCCGTAGATATAAGGCAAGAAAGGAAAATTAAAAGCATCTATATTGGTACAGATAAAGTCAAACCCTCTCTATTTGAAAATGATATGTTCCTATGCATAGAAAATCCCAAGGACTTAGCAAAAAGAAAAAGAAAATGGAACTCATTGGGAAGATTCAGTAAAGTGGCAGAGTACAAGTTCAATGTGCAAAAATCAGATGGATAACTGTATACTAATAAAGACTGCTGTGAAAAAGAAAGTAGGAAAACAATATGCTTTACAATTGCCAACCAAAGATGAAATATTTAGAATCAAATCTAATCAGAGAAACAAAAGACCTATAAAAATAAAACCATAAAACACTACTACAAAGAACCAAAAACCAAAAATGATTTACAAAAATTAAAGGATATAATAATAACAGAGACTGTCAGATAATGCATGTTCAGGGGATGATCCTAGAACTCTCAACTACATATAAAAGAATGTTTAGAAGGATTGAAGGCTTACTGCTAGTGAGATATGTAGCTGAAACAAGAAAGGTGGTGCTTTCTGATCTGTAGCTGCTGGTGGGTCTTGGAGTGGCCATTTTGAGTGGGACAGAACAGGTGCAGGATCAAAGGAGCCTCCCATACCAGGGTCTGGCTGATCATTGGAGATAAAGTTGGGAACATTTTTTTTTTTTTTTTTCTATTCATTTCTCTCTCTCTCCCAGTCTGTGCACCTCCACACTGGTGACTAGAGGTAATGCCTGAGAGAGTGGACACTGCCCCACTACATACTCTGAAGGGTTCTATTATGTATGCACAGGGATCTGCTCAGGAAAGATCACTGAGCTCATAATCAAAGAAAGGGGAGGAGTCAACAGAAACAGTTTAAAATGGGAGGGTCTTCCAAAACAGCTCTGGCCAACCCTGGGCTCTTTCTCATTAGGAGAAACACCTGAACAGACTTGAGGTGAGGTGAGCTAAACAGACAAAAAAGGAACCAGGCTAAAAATGAAATCTTGAGTTAAGTTTTAAATAACAAATGTAACATCTTGAAATTTCTCAAGAGACCTTTAAGGTAAGAAGTCAAAAAGGAACATTAAAGTCTTACTCATATTTTGCTATGTGTTTTCTTTTGTTGTTATTGTTGTGATTATAGACTTTAGTGTTCAATCTGTTTTTGTTGTTGTTTTTGTTGGGATGTTTTTTGTCCATTTATGTCCCCCTTTTACTTTGTGAGGGCTCTTTCTCTCCCTACTTTATCTAAGAAGAGACAGAAAATTGCAGTCATGCAACCAAGCTACAATTGCACCCTATAAAATCCCACCATCTAGGCAAGAGCCAATACCTGATGCTATACATCAGATTGATAGCCAACACTTGCTAAAATTACTCTGAGTTGAGTAATAAAAGAAGTAAACATGGAAGCTCATCTCCTGATCACATTTACCAGTAGGCATTCAGAAAGTTTAATAATACAGCAATATATATTCATCTAACTATTGCAAAGATATCTATTTATTGAATATGTCAAAAAAGGAGCAGAATATCTCAGCTCATGACCAGAAAAAAGATAGAGTAGCTGAAACAAATGAGCTGCAGTTAGACCTAGACTTCCCATTGGAAGGAGAGCAGGCTTTGGAACTGCCTGATGAGGAATTCAGGAGAATGATACTGAAGTGCATCAAAATGCTCCACAGAGGGGTTGAAAAGAATAAGGAAAAAATTAAGAAAGTACAGGAACAGTCAAATAAGATAGAAATAGCATTGGAAACAATTCAAACCACCAAAAAGAGGTGCAAATGATTAACATTAGAGTATTAGAAATGGGCAATACACTGAAGGGGCAAAGGAGTATAATTGAAGAGATGGTGGCCAGAACCAGTGAACTGTAAGATAAATACCTCAATATTACTAAGATAGAAGAACAAACAGAAAAAGGAATTTTAAAAATCTGAAGAATGTCTAAGATATGTGTGACAACATGAAAAGGAATAATCTGAGGGTTATTGGAGTTCTGAAACAGGAAGGATCACAGAAGGTCACAGAGGAGATAGTTGAGTATCTTCTGGAAGTAAATTGCCCTAACATCCTGAAAGATGAGAAGATAAGCATTCAAGAAGTTTAACAAATGCCTAGAAGGATAAATTCCAAAAGAAAATCAACAAGACATATCATAACCAAGCTCTCAAAAATTAAAGATGATGAGAAATTCCTGTAAGCAGCTAGAGAAAAGAGAATTGTTACTTACAAAGGCAAGCAAATACGATTAAGCTCTGATCTCTCACCAGAAAGCATGCAGATAAGAAGGCAATGGGAAGACATATATAAAACTATGAAAACAAAATAAAACAAAACAAAAACTACCACACAAGAATCATCTATCCAGCAAAGCTATCAATCAAATATGATCGTATAATCAAAACATTTCAGGATAACAGAAGATAAAGGACTTTTTCATAGTCTATCCAGCATTACAAAACATCCTAAAGGAAACTCTTTGGACTGAGAACTAAAAAGAAGAGACAACAACCAGGAATTGACGTTTGTAGCAGCACTATAAGGAACTCAATCAACAGATGGAAGAATACAGAAGAGAACAAAATTTTAAGAATCAATGGGAATAAAAAGGATAATAACAGAATATTATGGAGAGTTGTACTCCAACAAATTTGGAAATCTAGTGGAGATGGATACAGTTTTAGGAAAACATGACCTACCTAAACTTACACAGAGTGAGTTGTAAACTTGAACAGACCTATAACAAAAGAAGCAATTGATTAGGTCATCAAAGAACTCCTAACCAAAAAATGTCTAGGTCCAGATGGCTTCACTGGTGAGTTTTACCAAATATTCAGGGAAGAGCTGTCACCAATTCTACTCAAATTATTCCAGAATATAGAAATGGATGAAAGGGTCCTAATGCATTTTATAAACCTTATACTACAACCAGGCAAGAAGATCACTTAGAAAGTAAATTATAGACCAATATCCCTCATGAACATAGATGCAAAAATTCTCAACAAAGTCCTAGCCAACAGAATCCAGCAGCATATCAAAAAAATAATACATCATGACCAAGTGGGATTCATACAATGGATATAAGGATGGCTCAATATTAGAAAAAACAATCAATGTAATCCACTATATAAAGAAAGAAGGAAAAGAACCACATAATCTTATAGATAGATACAGAAAAGGCATTTAACAAAATCCAACATTTATTACTGATAACAATATTCAACAAAGTAGGATTTGAAGGGAAATTCCTCAACATTATTAAAAGTATATAAACAGACACTTCACCAAGGAAGACATTCAGGCAGGACTCTATATTCATAGAAAGGGATGGAATGAGAGCTGGTGGTCAGGAGGCAGGTTTGCAGAATATGTGCTTTGGTGGTTTAAATTATATATGCCTGAGTGTTAAAAAAACAACAACAAAAAAACAAAAACTAAAATGAATAAAGTGAAATACTACTAACTGATGGTACATGGAGGGGATTATAATTATTGTAATGAAACAAAGTATATGATTTGTTGAATGTAAAACTGATGATTTGCCCTGTAACTTAAAAAAGAAAAAAAGAAAAAGAAAGACATTCAGGCAACCAATAAATATATGAAGAAATGTTCACAACCATTAGCCATTAAAGAAATGCAAATCAATACAACAATGAAATATCATCTCACATCAGCATTACCAGTGAAGTTCAAGAAAACTAAAATTAATATATGTTGGTGAGGATGTGGAGAGTCTGGGACTCTCCTACATTGCTCATAGGACTACTGTGTGGTTCGCCTACTCTGGAAAACAGTATGGTTCTCCCTCAGAATGTTGGAAATAGAAATACCTTATGACCCAGCAAACTCTGTACATGGTATATATTCACAAGAAATATGATCCAGGACAAGAGTAGATGTAGGCACACCAATGTTCATTCCAGCATTTTTCATGATAGCAAAAAGAGAGAGACAGACTAAAAGCCCATCAATAGAAGAATTATTAAACAAACTTTGGTACATACACACAATGGAATACAATTCAACCTTTAAGAATAGTGATGAATCTGCAAAATACTTCATAACATGGATGAAGCTTGAGAACATTATGCTGAGTAAAATTAGTCAATCACAAACATTGCATGAGACCATTATTTTTAAATCTTAAGAAAGTATGTCCATAGTAAAATAAGTATTCTTTGATGGTTACCAAGGATGGAAGTGCAGAAAGAGTACTTCTCAGGTCAGTGAGTAAACACAAGTTACCTCAGGTGATGGCTTGGGGGAAGAATATACAAGGAAGGGGAGGGCAATACACAAAAAGAGAGAGTGACAGAGGAAAATGAAAATAGGGGAACAGTTAAGGAGGTATGCATGGACTAAATGGGATAGAGGTAAATAGTGATTTATACACAATCATGGAACAACAGTGTTCAGTGGTACAGAGATCAAGACAGAGTCTGAATGCATAAGCAAGGAAAAAAAAATTAGATTTGACTATCTTACAGATATTGTTTTTTTCCTGCCTATTATTGTAAATTATACATTTAAGTGTGATAGAAATGAATATTGGGAATTATAATTACAGAAAGTTTACAAACTTGTCTTCAGCCTTAACTGATTGAATTAGCTAAATGGAGAATTAGAATTTGCCCAGGAAAATAAGCTTCTTGTTCCACCTTTGTGGAGCATGGAGTCTTAGGTGGAAACATGAACCCTACCCAAAATCTTTTGAAGAAGGACATTACCACTTGAAAAGACATGCAGCACAACCCTTAATGGCTCGCAAAATAGAAGATTCTTATTGGAAGAAAGGCAAGCAGATAAAAAGCAGACTCTTGGCTGTTAAACTATCAGGGGCGCTATTTATTTTGGAGGCATCCAGGAAACAAATGATAGCCCATCAGGGAGGACTGTCTTCTAAGACTGAAACTTAAAGAGAACCCAGAAGCAGTATAGTATGCTCACTGGTGACTATCCTGGTCTACTTGTGAGTAGAAGTGGGTGAAATGCAACAATGAAGGCATGGTCTGAGTTTGACCATGTTACACTGACATCCATTGACCTTGAGATGAGAGAGAGAAGAGGAAGAGCTGGCTGGTCTGAAGTTTAGGGAGATGTGTGAACTCCCAAGTCAATGAGCACTGACCTAATCAACAAGGGTTAGAGCTGTGGCTGAATCTGCCAATTGGTCTGAAGTGCAGGAGTTGTTTGTAAATTCTCAAAGTTGCAGCTAGTACCCAATGACCTAGTTTGGATGGCCAGCTGACAAAAACTTAACCAGATGAAGATAAAAATGCTTGACGATGTTGATGCAGTTGCTCAAAATCCAAGCAAAATGGGAAGACTGTTCACATAAAAGATCAATCTAGTTTTCTAAATGTACTGGGTTGATAAGGATGGGCATGGATATTGGTTATCAAAAATGGGGGGAAGCCTATAAAGGCATGAAGTGGCTGACTTACAAAGCTTTCATAAGTGTGTATAGATATAGAACAAGGAGGGTAATATAGAATCCCCTCTGAATAGTTTTCCTCTTTTCCAGATGAATCTAGTGAAAGGGGATGTTGGATAATGGTGATAAGATTTTATGATTCAATTGTGAGTAATTTTTAACACAATTAATTACAATCATCACAATTGTAATTTTAGAACATGTGTAACTAAAAGGGGTAAATAGTTAATCTTTTATTTCAGGAACAGGCAATGTCAGGATAATACGATTTTCCACCATCTCTTACCAAAGATTTAGCCAATTTTATTCCTGTGTATTCCATCTAGTGAGGACTATGTGTATAATTGCCTTTTATGTTGTTTAAATAAAGGTATGTGCAATTAATAAGTCATTGGTATTTTTCTTGTTAGATGCCATTGTTAGATGCATCTAGTTGGTACTGATTCTTAGATCCCATGGACAACAGAATGAAACACTGCCCAGTCTTGTGCCAACCTCACATTCATTGCTGCCTTTACTGTGCCAATCTATCTATAAGGGGTCATCCTATTTTTTTGACTCTCCAGTTTGCCAAACATGATATCTTTGTCTAGGGCCTTGTTCCTTGTGATAATCTGTCATAAGCATGAGAGACAAAGTCTGGCCATCCTGGCTTCCAAGGAGCATTCTGGCTGTACTTCATTCTAAAACATCGGTTTGTTCTTTTGGCAGCCTCTGGTACTTTTAATATTTTCTCCTAACACCATAAGTCAAATGCATCAATTCTTATATGGTCTTCATTATTCACAGCTTTTGCATGCATGTGAGGTTATTGAAAATACCATGGTTTGGGTCAGGCACATCTTATTTCTCAAACTGACATCTTTACTCTTAAAGAATTTAAACAGGACTTAAGTGCAACAGCCTAAGGCAACATGCCATTTGTTTTCTTTCTTTGTTTTAAAAGATTTTATTGTAAACCGAGTGATAGTTTATATGGTGGAACACAGAGTTTACACTCTACCAATTGTATTTTGTTTCATTGCAATGATTACAATCCCCTCCTTGTACCATTGGTTAACAGTATTTGACTCCATTCACTCTTTGTTTTTTGTTGTTTGTTTATTTTTCTTGTAACAAAAATATGCAGGAATATGTAATTGTTTAAACAACCAAAGAGCACATTTTGCAAGTCAATCTCTTGACTGCCAACATGCAGCTTTTCACTTTCCATGAATCTAGAATCATCAGCTGCTCTATTTCTCAATGCCATCACCTCTGTCTCTGTCTCTGGTGTCCTGCTTCTCTGGTTATGATTCCACATTCTGTTTATGCTCTTCTCTCTTGATGGTCCTAGGATCCTTGTTCCTGGAATATAAAATTAACTACTCCCCCCTTTATGTTAAACATCTTTGACCTTTACAGTTGTGACAGTCATAATTAGTCATGATAATAATTGCTCACTATTGAATCAATATAATCCTATACCCATTTCCTAACACCAGACCATCTAGACAAGATGAAATCTATTCTGTGGGGATTCTACCTTCCTCACTTCACTCTGAAACTAAACTCCTTTTTGAAAACATTTAAGGCAGCCACTTCATGCCTTAATAGCCTCCCTCCCCCATTTTAGATAACCAATGTATAAGCTGTCCGTCCCTCTCAACCCTGTAAACTGAGGGGACAGGCTTTATCCTTGATGTGAAGAATCCTTCCCTCTTGGTTGGTATTTTGAGCTGCTACTTCCATAAGTATAGGTGAAGTTCATCGAATTGTAGCAATTTACATTAGCTTCCTGTATCAAACTTCTTTACCTATCTTCTTCTAGCTCACTTCAGATCATCAACTCATCCAAGTTAGGTTAAATGGGTACTCTCTGCAAATTTGGGCATCCTTGCGCTTCTCCCCCACTTCATATCAACTGGACTTTTTACTCTCAATTCTAGCCTCGAGTGGTTAGGTCAATGTCCATGAGATTAGGAGTTCCCAACTTTCCCCAAACTTCAGACCAACCAGCCCTTCCTCTTCTGTCCCTCAGCTCAAGGTCGGCAGGAGTCTGTGGAACATGGTTGAATGCAGTCCATTCTTCATTAATGCCTTTACCTAATTTCCATTATCAAGTAAACCAATACAGCCACTAATAAGCTTACAAGCCTGCTTGTGTGTTTCCTTTAAGTTTCAGTCTTGGAAGGTGGTTTGTCCTGAAGTGGCTTGATGGCTTGCCTTGATGGCTCCCCGATGCCATTTGATTTCTTGACTGTTCCTTCCAACAGTTTTGATGGTTGATCTGTGCAAAATGAAGTCTTGAACAAATTCAATCTTTTCTCTTTCTATATGTTTGCCACTTATTGGTGCAGTGGTGAAGATTTTAGTTTTCATTACATTGAGGTGAAACCCATACTGAAGGCTGGGTCTTTGATCTTCATCAGCAAGTATTTTAAGTCCTGTGTTCTCGGTAAGCAAGGTTTTATCATCTGTGTTGCACATGTTGTTATTGAGTCTTCCTCCATACCTGATGTCACATTTTTGTGCATCTAAACTAATTTCTCTGATTATTTGCTAGCATACAGATTGAATAAGTAAGATGAAAGAATATAATGCTGGTGCACACCTTTTCTAATTTTAAACTATTCAATGTTCTTGTGTTCTGTTAGAACAACTACCTCTTTGTCTACATACAGGTTCCTCAGGAGAACAATTAAGATTTTAGGAATACTCATTCTCCTTAATGTCATCCATGCTTCGTCATGTTCCATACAATCAAGTCTTTGCATAGTCAGTAAAGCAAAGGTAAACATGTTTCTGCTATTCTATTCTTTCAGCCAAGATCCATCTGATGTTAGTGATGATATCCCTTATTACATGTCCTTGTCTGAATCTGGTTTGAACCTTTGGAAGTTCTCTGTAAATGGATGGTTGTAGCCATTTTGTATTATCTTTTGCAAAATTGTACTTACATGTGATATTAATGATATTGTCCAATGATTTCTGCATTCTCTTGGGTCACCTTTCTTTAGAATGGGCACAAATATAAATCTCTTCCAGTCAATTGGCAGGTAATTGTCTACCAAATTTTTGGTATAAATGATTGAGTGCCTTCAGTTTGTTGAAATATTTCAATTTGTATTCCATAAATTCCTGGTGCCTTGTTCTTTGCAAATGCATTATATGCACCTTGGACTTCTTTCTTCAGTATCGTTGGCTCTTCATCATATGCTTTCTCTTGAAATGGTTGAACATCGACCATTGCTTTTTGGTACAGTAACTCTGTATTTCTTCCATCTTCTTTTCATGCTTTGTGCATCATTTAATATTTTGTCAATAGAATCATCAATAATGCAAGTCATGTCTTAAATTTTTTTTTCTGTTCTCTTGGGTTGAGAAATGCAGAGTGTTTTCTTCTCTTTGGGTTTTCTAACTCTAGGTCTTTGTAAATTTCATTATAATGTTTGACTTTGTCTTCTCAAGATGACCTTAGAATTTTTCTATTCAGCTCTTTTACCTCTACATTTCTTCCATTTGCTTTAGCATCTCTACACTGGAGAGCAAATTTCAAAGTTTCGTCTGACATCCATTTTGGTCTTTTCCTTCTTTCTAGTCTTCTTAGTTACCTTTTACTTTCTTTCTGTATGATGTTCTTGATGTAATTCCACAACTCTTCTGGTCTTTGGTCTTTAGCGTCTAATGCATCAACTCTGTTCTTCAGATGATCTCTAAATTTAGATAGGATCTGTTCAATGTCATATTTTGTTTCTTGTGGAATTATTTTAATTTTCTTCAGCCTTAGCCTGAACTTGCATATGAGCAACTGATCACAGTCTGCTCCTGACCTCTTTTGGCCAACAAGATAGAGCTATTCCACCACTTCTTTCTACAAATGTAGTGAATATAATTTCTGTGTATTCCAACTGGTGCTGTACATGTGTATAGTCATCTTTTATGTTGTTTAAAAAGGTATTTTCAATGACATAATCATTGGTTTTGCAAAATTCTATCATGTAATATCCAGAATCATTTCCAACTGCTGATCCATTTTCTTTGTTTCTGAACTTTGCATTCCAATCACTAGTAATTATCAATAAATGCTGATTGCATATTTGATCAATTTCACACTGAAGAGTTTAATAGAATTCTTCAATTTCAACATCATTGGTTTTAGAGGTTGGTGTGTAAATTTTAACAATATGGTATTAACTGATCTTCCTTGTTGTTGTTATGTGCTGTCCAGTCAGTCCAACACATAGCAATTCTGTATAAGTTTTCCAAGGAGCATCCAAGGGAGCATGAATGACCAATCTTGCAGGTCAAACCTATTTTGCAGTTTAACACATTAGGCTACATAACCACTCACACATGGATATTTTCCTATCACATACAGCATTGTACATCAAGGCAGATCTTGATATACTCTTGATGATGATGAATGGCATGCCATTCCTTTTAAATTTGTCATTCCCAGCATAGTAAACCATATGACTGTCAGATTCAAAATCGCCAATATTTCATGTCAACTCACTAATGCCTAGAATGTAGATCCTTATGTATTCCATTTCATTTTTCACAATTTCCAATGTTCCTAGATTCATATTTTGTACATTCCATGTTCCAATTGTTAGTGAATGTTTAAAGCTATTTCTCTTCATTTTGAGTTTTTCTCCATAAGCAAATGAAAGTTCCAAAGGCTTTACTCCATTCACATCATCACAGTCAACTCTATTTTGAGGCGGTAGCTCTTTCCAGTTGTATCCTTGTCTTACATGATTTGTAATTCAATGATTTGATTATTAATGATGTATGCAGCTCTTTCTGCTCATTTTTATTTGTAGTCCATTAGCAAAATAAGTTCTTGAAGGGTTCAGTCCATTTGCATCTTCATGGTCAACTGTATTTTCCAGCAGCAGTTCATACCCAGTCACTTGTTGAATGCCTTCCAATCTGAGGGGCTTATCTTCTGGTACTATAACTAATAATTTTCAGGTGCCATTCATAAAGTTTTCATCTTTAAGAACTATATCTGACAATATTCCCCTAATTTTCATGAGATTTTCAGAGGCTAAATGTTCACAAGTAGTCTGCCTCTCTTTCTACCTAAGTTATCTTAGTCTGGAAGCTCAGCTGAAACTTGTGCACCCTGTGTGACCCTGAGGGCATTTAATGTACTGGTGACATAGTTTGCAGCATTACAGCAACTGATAGAGGAATTGTAGTTACATTGTTGTTG
>NW_006408529.1:6986606-6988318 GCF_000296735.1 Chrysochloris asiatica
AGTATCATAGCAGCACACAAGTCACCATAATACAACATATTGACAAATGAATGGTGGGAAGAAGTTGCTAGGATTCTTCAATTTCATCATCTAAGACTTTTGTGGTGGGTGCATAAATTTGATTAAAAATGATCTTAACTGTTTTTATTGCTATTATTAAATGCTGTTGAGTTAGTTCAGACCCATTGCAACCCTGTTTAATGTCCTCAAGGAGTGACTGGGGCAGTTTGCTGCCAATCTTGCAATTAGCAGTCCAGTGCTCATCCTACTCTGCCACACCAGGATCCTGGTCTTCCTTAAAGTCAAAAGGATGTTATCCCATCACAGACAGCATTGAACTTCAAGATAAATCTTTAAATGTTCTTTTTAATAATTAATGTGATGCTATTCATGTAACTAAAGGAATGAAGTGTCCATGTTTGTACAAGTATTCATATACTACTGCAGTATGAATTTCATTAAAAATACCATGCTATAATTTTAGGTTGCTTTTTTTTAAGTTATTATCTGACTTAAATTACTGTTAAGCACAATTTTCTCACACATGATTATTTTACTGATTTTAGTATAAATGAATTAAAATTAAATACACAAGAGTAGCTATATTTTTAATAAAGTAACACTTACTTTGGGTGGCATAGATTTTCTCAATGTGAAGATATGGACATGATTTTGCTTTCATCAAAGTTTAGATTATTTCTTGCATAACATTCTTGTCTGAAATTTTATTGTGCTTAGTCTTAAGAAAAATAAAGTACAAAATATTCAAATAATTGCAACTAAATAATAATTCTTTGTGTAATAGACATTAATAATATTTAGTAATCTTATTCATATACATGTGATTTTATCCATATCCATATTCAAAAGAAGTTATTCACATCTTCTATTTTTCATTGCTGTTCTTATCATCTAGTATATTAAAGGAGTCATGCTTTGCTGCTGTAGGATAAGAACTAGACTTCTAATGTTAAGTTCAGCATGTTCAAATCTGCCAGCTGTTCCTGGTAAAATTTGTACAGGGTTGCCATGAGTTGTAACTGACTTGATAGCAAATAAAAATAACAATAGCACAGAGGCTAGCATAAGCTTTTCAGTGTGTATGTACTGAATAATAAAATGTTATTAAAACATATTTAAATTTCCATAAATTTAATCAATTGACTCAAAGGACAAAGACTACAATCTCTAATATATATTACATTTGAACTGAAGAAAATGAAAACATTGAAGTTGTCAGATTTCAATCTACTTAGATCAACAGGCAACAATGAAAAATCAAATGATGGATTTTCTTAGGCAAATCTGCTGCAACAGGAATCTTTATAAAGCAACGATATAACTTTAATATTTCAGATGAACCTGATTCAAGCCAAAGACTTTCAAACCTTCATACACATGAGAAAATTGGACAATGTAAAAAGTAGAAAGATTGATATATTTGACTTGTGGTATTTATGAAGATTATTAAACATACCCTGGACTGAAAGAAGAAGGAATAAATCACTTTTAGAATAAATACAACCAGAATGATCTTTAGAAACAAAGACAATGAAGCTTCCACACTTAAACCTTGAAAACATCATTGCCAGGTGCAATCAAATTGATTCTGATTTTTACCAACTTTATGTCCATGGCACTTTCAATATTCTCCTCCAACATCATAACTCAAAAGAGTCAATTCTTCTATAGTCTTCCTTATTCACTGTTCA
>NW_006408529.1:6989401-6990755 GCF_000296735.1 Chrysochloris asiatica
GTTCTCATGGACTTGTTTTCATTCTCTTCAGCTTCAGTTTGAACATGCATAGGAGATTGAAAACACCATGACTTGAGTCAGGCACATCTTAATGTTCTAACTTCGCTTTTGAATGCTTTAAAGAATTTTCTTGCAGCAGATCTGATGAATACAATATGTCATTTGACTTCTTGACTTTCATGAACATTGTATATCCAAGCTTACTGAAACTTGTGACACCTTCAATCTTTTCTCCATTTGTCATGCTGCTGTTTATTGGTCCAGTTGTGAGGATTTTTGCTTTTTTTTTTACTTTGAGGTACAAACCATAATGAAGTCTGTAATCTTTCATCTTCATTAGTAAGCATTTCAAATTATTTTTGCTTCCAGCAATCAAAATGGAGTCATCTTCATATTGCAGTTTGTTAATGACTCTACCTCCAATTCTGATGTCATGTTCCTTTTCATATAATGCAATTTCTCAAATTTTTGATCAGCATAAAGATTAAATAAATACAGTTAAAGAATACAGTCCTTATACACACCTTTCTTGATGTTAAGCCATTCGTTATCCTCATGCTCTGATCAACTGACTGATCTTGGTCTATTACCAGGTTTTTTATGAGTACAATTAAACATTCTGAATATCCACATTTCATGGTATTATCCATAATGTGTTAAAAGATATACAGTCAAATGCCTTTGTATTATCAATAGAACACAATAAATCATCTTTCAGATATTCTCTGCTTTCTACCAAGACCAATCTGACCTCACCTATGATAGCCCTTATTCTACCGCTTCTTCTGAATCCAGCTTGAGTTTATGGCAACTCCTGTTAATGTACTTCTGCACTTATATGTTCATTATCATTAACACAAAGTTATTTGTATGTGATAGTAATAATATCGTTGAATGATTTCTACATTTCATTGGATCACTTTCCTTTAGAATGGGTACAAATATAGATATTTTCTAATCAGATGCCCAGGTATTTGACTTCCCAAATTTCTTGACATTTGAATATTGGCCACATTCAGTGCTGCATCACTTTGGTGAAAGGCTTCAATTTGTGTCAATTCATGGAGACTGTTTTTTGGCCAATGCAACCAGGGCAGTTTGGATTTCTTCCTTCACTAACATCAGTCCTTGATATATGCTGCATCTTGAATGGTTGAATACCAACCAGTTCTTTTTAGTGTTTGACTCCATGTGATCCTTACATCCCACCACTTGTCTGTCAGTTTGTCCTACTGAGGTGGCTTGTGAGTTTCTGTGATTCTGGAAGCTATGACATGGGTATTTTAAATACCAGCAAAGTCACCCATGGTGGACAGGTTTCAGATGAGCTTGCAGACAAAGACAGAATAGAAAG
>NW_006408529.1:6991535-6993044 GCF_000296735.1 Chrysochloris asiatica
ACTAGATGGCACTAACAAGAACAACAATCATTACATCTTCTTTTGATGTCTCTCCTGCTTCAGTATCCTTCAATAATTCAACTGGTGTCTTTAATTTTTTCTTCAATTCTCTCAACTCCAGAAATTCTGAGTGTGATTTTCCCTTTTCAAATTTTTATTCCCTGTTTTTGTACATATCATTATATTAAATTACTTTGTCTTCCTTAACTGCCATTTATAATTTTCTGTTCAGCTCTTTTATGTCCTCATTTCATCCAGCCACATTGCTTCTCTATGGTCAAGAAGTTTCAGTCTCTTCTGACATCTATTTAATTTTCTCTTTCTTTCCTATCCTTTCATTGACGTTTTTTGTGTTTGATCTACTTGATGTCCTACCACAAATCTTCTGTTTTTCAGTCATTTGTCTACATGAACACATATACATACATATTTTTTTTTTTAATTTTTGATTTTTATTCTAAATTATGTATGGCATAGCAATTATTAGCCGGTCTTTCTTCTTGAATACCATTTAGTGATGTCATTTACCTTTTCCAAGCTATATATTTTTCACCATAGTTCTGTCTTATGTCTCTCATTACTTAAACAATAGACTACTATGTAGAAAGTAAATTTCCCTATCCTCTATCCCTCTTCACCTCTATGGAGTATTAGTTTCTGTATATTTATACATTTTGTCATTTCATAAAAGTGAGAACATACAATATTTTTTCTTTGATTAATTTACTTTACGCAGCATAATCCCCTCTAGATTTCTCTATGTTCTAAGATGTTTTGGGAACTTGTTTTTATTTATCACTGAGTTGACATCCACTGTATGTATCTTGTCCATTCATTCATTAATGGGCATTTAAATGGTGTCTATCTTTTTGTTAATGGGAATAGATGAAAGGAACATAAGTGTGATGTTGTTAGATATTCTCCACTTGATTCCTACTCATTGAGATTCTATATATAATTGTTTACTTCAGTGGCACTCTTACACTTGTCACCTTTGAGCCAATTTTGCATCAACTGTGTCAAACTATTTCTTTGAGGGTCTTCATTTTTTAGATAACCTCTACATTCCAAGCGTAGAAGTTATAGTTTATCTCTTTTTATCATGGAATAGTACTCTATTGTAAGGTTGTATATTGCAGTTAGTTTATCCATTTACCTGTTGAAGAACGTCTTAGTTGCATCTAATTTTTACAGTTGTTAGTAAAACTGTTTTAAATATTTGTGTTCAGGTTTTTATATGGAAATACTTTTTCACATAGTGCCTTCTTACACATTCCATCATACTTTGTTTGTTTACTTTTAGATGCAACAAGATGTTCAGAATCATATTGTACTTTTCCTGATCCAGCCCTAGAAATAATCATTTTCTTCTCTTTTTGTTTTAATTTCTCTCTCTCTCTCTCTCTTTTTTTTATTTTTTTTTTTTTGGTATCTGTGCAATGTGAGACATTTCTCTTTTTTTGCTATATAAATCAGGTTTTCTTTGAAGGTGAATAAAATGGTGTTGTG
>NW_006408529.1:7019165-7029533 GCF_000296735.1 Chrysochloris asiatica
GAAGTCCAGCCAAAGTGCTCCTTGGAGGCTAAGATAGCCAAACTTCATCTCTCATATTACAGACATATTTTCAGGAGGGACCAGTTGCTGGAGAATGATATTATGTTTCATAAGGTAGAGGGTCAGATAAAAGGAGGAAAACCCCCAGCGAGATGGATTGGCCAAGTGGCAACATCAAAGGGCTCAAGTGTGGCAATAATAGTGAGGTTGTCCCAGGATTGGGCAATGTTTCATTCTGCTGTTCATAAGGTCGCTATAAGTCAGCACTGACTCAATGGCACCAAACAACAACACAGATGTTAATATGCACAATTAAGTGTTTATTTGCAATGTTTCCCATATTTGTTATGATCCACATATTGCAATACTTTACATAGTCAATAAAACATCTGATGTTCTCAAAAAAAGGAATAATTAATATTACATTTTATTTTGACTGAAAATTAAGGTTTATACAACCTTGTACTTTTGAGATTTGTCCCACTTAATCATGATTTATTTTACTTGTATCTATTTTAAATTTGCTAGTATAAAATAGACTTTTTTGCAGTGATATTTACAAAAAAAATAATTGGTCTGTAGTTTTCTTTTCTTGAGATAGTTGCCTGTGTGAGGCACCATGGTAATACTGGTGCCCAGAAACAGTTTGAAGGTAGTCACCTGTCTTACTTATTTAGTTCTACTATGACAGATATAACACAATTGGATGACTTCAATAAATAGAAGTGTATTTTCTCTTAGTTTAGGAGACTATACGTTTGAATTCAGAACACTGACTGAGGAGAAAGATACTTGTTACCTTTCAGCATGTATAGTCCCAGCATTCCTTCGCAATCTCTCTGTGTCTTGCCATTAATCTTCCTCTGATTCTAAGTATTTCATAGTGCATGGACCTCAGATCCAAAAGAGGCACACCTCTCTTGACTCTTTTGTCTATTTGTCAGTGGGTCCCTCTTTTTATGCTCACTTCTTTCTCCATTTATACATCAAATGAGATTGACTCAATATTCAATCTAATTATGAAGATAGCATCTAGATTGCTTAACAGCATTTGTTGCTGTTGTTGCTAGGTGCCATGGAGTTCTTTCCAACTCATAGTGACCTGATTTAGGGTTTCCGAGAAGCTAGTGAGTACGAACTACCAATCTTGTGGTTCAAAACGACCTTTGGAGACCAATGCTTTATCTTACAGTACCATACTAGGACTCTCCTCACAATATAGAAGAGAGGATTTATGACTATAGGATAATCATATGAAATTATGGCTAGTCACATCGTATCACATTATAGAGGTGGTTAAATTATATTAGATTTTATCATGGGAAACTATTACATTTTAACTGCAGAACCACTGAGAATCCAGTACTATCCAAGTGCCACGGAAACATTAGCTATCACTATCCACCCTTGTCAACTTGGCACACATACATAAACTCTAATTTAAAACAAATATGAATTTATACTGCAGTTAATATGATGCATCTAACACATATACAACCAAAAATGTACTAACCCCATTATGTTGTCTCCAAACAATTACAAGTCTAAATTCTAACCTGGAACAAATTTCCCTTCATCTGAGAATCTAGAATATAAGTAGTAGTTATTGTTACATTTTATCAAGTCAGCATAGCCTCATAGTAACCCTATGAACAATAGAACCGTCCTCATCCAACCTCACAATTGTTGCCATGCTTGAGCTCATTAATGCTGCTACTTTGCCAGTCCATCTTGTTGGGGTCTTCCTCTTTTTCTCTAACCCTCCACCTTACCAAACATGATATCCTTCTACAGAGACTTGTCTCTCCTAACAATATGTCCAAAATATGAGAGATGAATTTTGGCCAGCCTGGCCTCCAAGTAGCACTCTGGCTGCACTTCTTCCAATACAGATTGTTTGTTGTTTTAGTAGCATATGTTCTTTTACTAACACCATAACTCAAATTCATCAGTTCTTCCAGGGTTTTCCTTAGTCACTGTTCAGCTTTCGCATGCATATGAGGTATTGAAAATATCACGGTTTGGGTCAGGTGCACCTTAGTCCTCAAACTAACATCTTTGCTCGTCCACACTTTAAAAAGGTCTTGTGCAGCAGATTTGCATGTAATGCATTGTTTGATTTCTTGACTGCTGCTTCCATGAGTGTCAATAGTTAATCCAAGAAAAATTAAGTCCTTGACAACTTCAGTCTTTTCTCCATTGAAGTGAATGTTGTTTATGGGTCCAGTGGTGAGGATTTTTGTTTTCTTTACATTCAGATGCAATACATAGGGAAAGCTGTGCTCTTTGATTTTCATCAGTAAATATTTTAAGTCCTCTTCACTTTGAGCTAGCAAGTTGTATCATCTGCATACTGCAGACTGTTAATGAATTTTCCTCCAATCCTGAAGTCATGTGTTTCTTCATATAAAACAATTTCTCGGATTATTTGCTCAACATACAGGTTTAATAAGTATGGTGAAAGAATACAACCCGGTCACACATTTTTCTTAATTTTGAACCATTTGATGTTCATATATTCTGTTTGAGCAACTGTCTCTTGTTCAATGTACAGATTCCTCATGAGTACATTTAAGTGTTCCAGAATACTCATACTTCTCAATGTTGTCCATATCTTGTCATGATCCATGCAATCAAAAAGCTTTGCATAGTCTATAAAGCACAGGTAAACATCTTTCTGGTATTCCCTGCTTTCAGCCAAGATCAATCAGACATCAGCAATGATGTTCCATGTCCTTTTCTGAATCCAGCTTGGTACTCCGGAAGTTCTCTGTCAATGTTTGCTTGCAGCCATTTCTGCATTACCTTTAGTACAACTTTACTCGCATGGAATATCAAAGATATTATCCGATGATTTCCACATTCCATTGGGTCACCTCTCTTTAGAATGGGTACAAATACAGATCACTTCCAATTAGTTAGCCAGATAGTTATCTTCCACATTTCTTGGCATAGATGAGTGAATGCCTCCAGTGCTGCCTCACTTTCTTGAGAGTTTTCAATTTTTATTCCATCAGTTCCTGGTGCTTTGTTCTTTGCTAATTTCTTCAATGCACCTTGGACCTATTCCTTCAGTATCATTGGCTCTTGATCATATGCTACAGTTGAAATGGTTGAACATTAACCATTTCCTTTTGGTTTCTGCTCTACTCAAACAAATATCATAATGCTCTTCAACTATATTGATAAGCGCATAGAGGCAATCCAATCTACTGTTGTTTTGGCCTGAAGGCACTCAAATCTCTAGGCTCAGAGACCCTAACTCTATCAAATACCCATAGGCAACCCACTTCACCAGGAAGCCCTATTCATGAAGGTGCTCAACTCCCTTGCTCCATAGGTTGGCTTCCATACCATTTTGTGTAGTCTCCTGATTCTGCTATTGCAGTTTCTTTATTGGTGCTTCTCAACATCTGCATCTTCTCTAGTGTTACAGTTCTTTTCACTTCCTTCTGAGTTCTCAACTGGTTTGCCTTTGTCAGCCATAATTCCATCATCAGTTCTTTAATGTTAGATATCTTAGCACTTTTTCATCCTTGCTAATTATCTAGTTCCAAAAGTACTTCTAAGTTTTAGGTACCACTTGGGGTTTAGGTCTAGAAGACAAAAGCCTCTGTATGTGTAGTTGCTGAGAGACCAAAAAAAAATGATCATGAATCAATCCAAGAGACATTAATTTATTACAGAAAATAAAATGCAAGGAATGTTTTTCAAACAGGGAAATGTATTAACCAGGATGTAGAAAAAATTGTCCAGTGATTACCAGCTAGACAGTGAAGTTTTCCATTCTGGAGGGGACTTGAAAGTCTCCTTTTTATACAATGTAGTAAACAAGCCCATATTCCAAGAACATTGGAAAGTAATATGCAAAATATATTTTGTCTGGAGTAATTCAGGGAGGGAACCATAAAGCAACCAGGTGCCAAGCTGTTTTTTAATCCTTTGTTTATAAGGGACTGTTCTGTGGGAACACAGAGCTCTAGTATTCAGGGTTACTGATATATGCTCAAGGGTAGGGGGTAGGGAGAAAGAGCAACAAAGCACTTCTCTTGGGCTAGCATTAGTGTGGCCATTTTGGAATATTTAGCTTTTGTCCCTACACCCCACCCCAATGCCCCTAAATGTTCCTTGTCATCTTACCACTGGTCTTCCACATTATCCCTCAGGCCTGGATACTGAAAAATTGTCACAAAAAAACACAAAACAATTTATACTACAAAAACACTATCCACTGGCACAAGATCCCAACAATTAATTGGTGGAGAATAATGTGACATGTTGAGGGTAAGGAGTTATGCCAGCTTGAAAAGGGGTCAGCAGATACTGCTGGGTTATAGAAATGTAGCTCTGTATCTGTTGCAGAGCCATAGGAATGTTATAGTGATAATCAGAGACATCCACACAACATTCAGCATGGATTAGAGCACAGGTACCTCTCTGAACAGCTGTGAGAATTTCTAGAGCTATACAATTTTGCAACACCAACTTATTCCTTTGCTCTGCCTTGTATAATAACAAGGTGAGAACCTAATGGTTTTCATTTAATGCAATGGCCATATGCTTTGTCAGAACTGGTACTATCCATTCCACTTCAAAAGATGCAGCGTTATGACTCCAGGCTACAAGGGGTACTCCCACCAGGAAGTACATTTGATCCAATAGTAACAGCTGTACGCAATGTCTCAGCTACTATATTTAATTAGCAGGTGTTTCTAAATGGTGCTAGGAATAGAGGACTGTACTCAATGCATCTACCTGTCCTATTGTTGGGTAGGTAGACTCATCCAGCAGCCCTACATACCCACAGGCAACCTCAAGATGAGGAAAAGTCTCTGACCCTAGTGTTGTCCGGTGCATTCACCCACAAAGAAAAGTTAATAGAAATTATTCAAAGGCATGCTTGTTGTGGGAGCCAACAAATATTATGACTGTATTTTCATGGGCTTTCTCAATATGTCACTGGAATTTATAGTTCTGTTGGGTGTATACTGCTGACAGCCAGACCAGGCATATGATACAGCATAATCCTGAGGATAGGTAGCATTAATTTGCTCCTACACCAAAGAGGTATAATATATATATTCTATGACTAAAGTTGTATGGAAAAATTGGGAATTGGTTCACAAACTATCTTACTGTCTCCTCCACTGTGTCAAACAAATCCAAGTAACGGTATTAGCAGGTACATTTCTCCATGGCATTCCCACAGCAGAGGAGGTAGGGAGCACTCCACACCCTCAGCAGTCTCACTAACTTTTCACATTTGCAATGTTGGTGACCCAACTGGAAAAACATTACTGCATACTATAAGGACATAAGTTACAGAGAGTTGGGCGGTACTAATAAAGTCAAGTCATGTCCATCAAGTAAAACATATGCTGTGGAGGGGGAGACACTTAACAGTCCCTGGTTGGAGTTGCTCCCCTCATTTGAAATAGTACACTGTTTGCCCCTAAAGACATTCTTGGACATTAGGCTTGTATAGTCCAATGTGAGGACAACAATTCTCCATAGGCTTAAAACAAGAGACCCCAGAGAGATGAGGTCCCTTCCGGGATGGAAAAATTGTAGGGTCTTATGAGGTGCTGGCTGAAACCATGGGAATACTTGTAAACCTACCTCTAGCCCTACTTCCCATGGGGCCAAAAAACCAAACCTATAAGGACCTGCGTGCCATACCCAGGGAAGGAAATAATGGACTTCTCTGGAGCTAGACTCTAAGACATTAGCAAGAGAAGATTATGAATCTCGTCACCAGCAAGAGGCAGTTGTTTGCAGTGGATATTTGTATTCTGATGTTCTCCTGTGATCCCTGTGTGAACATCTGGATCGAGTCTGTCTTTAATATTCATTGATGCATCACAGAGCTTTTGGTAGTCTTCATGTCAATTGTAACAAATGTGCAGCTCACTAAAGGGTTAGTTTTAGGATCCCATTCATCCGTCTCACTAACCCATTGACAGTAGGATGGTATGGGAAATGGAAATACCATGCAATGCCTAGATCATCTGCCCACTTCTGAAACTCTTGCCCAGTGCAGTACTTTCTTGATCACTACCTATATCAGTGGTGGTGTCATAGATCACACAAAACGGGGAGAGACCTCAACTAGTGGAAAGCTGAGTAGCCTGTTTACAGGGTTACACTTGCAAGAGTCCTGTAACAGTGTCTGCATGTGTCAGGGCAAACAGATGTCAGAATTAGGGAGTGGCCCCATGTAAGTACTTGGCAACATTTGGCTGGCACATCTACCCAGGGTATCTTGACCATTTGGTAGGGAATGGGCTTAAACCATTTCTAATGAGAAGCTGGGGCTCTGTTGGGAAGCCTCCATGAGAGATGTGGAGACCCATCTACCTGGTTATGGTCCATAGTGTACATTGCCCTTTATGTCCCATTTTTCTGAGTAGCTACTCAGTCACTAATTCTATTGGCACTTGTTGTATGACATACAGCTGGACCAGCTTGTCAGCTTGAGTGTTCTCCAGTAGAGGAAGAGGGCTGTGAGTTGACACATGAAAAACAACAACATCCATGCTCTGTGTGGGAACAAATATCCTTCCACAGCTCCTTCCAAGAGGGGTCATTGGTTCACTAGTCACTCGTGCTCTTTCCACTAGGTTAGCCATGTTATTCCTTTATGCAATGTCCACCTGTCCATGCACAGAAATTTGGGGTTGGGCTTGTGCATCAGTATCCTCCAATCAACCCTCATCTCAGCCCACTGGTTACTCTGTGCTGTGCCCTTGGTCAATCCACATAACTTCTGTGACTAGTGGTATAGCCAGTGAGGTCCACCATGGGGTTTTACATCAAGCAAAGCCATCTGTGTACTGAACTTCCTCAGAAATTTGCCCAATGCCTTTTTGTATGTGACTCTCTCTTGGGGACCCTTCTGTTGTGGGCTATTGCTGGGGCCAACTGCCACATCCAACAGAAATTACTCCTTCCTCTGAGCTAATACTGCCTCAGCTAGGGAAAGGGAGTTGATGGGAGAGTGTTAATTAGACTGCAACTCCAGCTCTATCCCTTTACTGGGTAACAGCCTCCAAAGCCCTATTTCTTCTATGTACTTGCTCGGTGCTCCCTTCACAGCTTATATTTAGAGTCCTAAGGATTATGATAACCATGGCCTAGCTAATGTAGATTTACTGATACAGTTGTACTACTATTGATGTAATACTATTATAACATGCATTGCTATTTATAATACTGAATGAATATTTGAAGAGACTTAGAACTGAGATTGCTGAGAAACTATTTCAAGTTACTCATTACCTCCAAATCACCAACCTTATTTGCCAATCCAAATTAAATGTTTTCCCAATATACATACAATTTAATTATATCATTTACCCCATATTATCATTATCAGAATGTATATAACTGTAGATACCTGAAGAGAAATGTTTCAACTTTATTATAATATTTTGTGAACACAGTTTATAATCAAAGTTAGAAAATAAAATTAGTTTTTTCTTCTTAAGGAGATATTTTATTTTCATAACAAAATTATTTCTTTTTTATTTTAAAACAAATGGTTGTCACTTGATTCCAGAAACTCTTTTCAACAATTTCCAAATATAAAATGCTATTTCTCTTATGCTTTTTTTCCTTATGATATTCTTTGAACAGTACTCAGAGCCATAGCATGGTTAGTAGTCCAGTATGTATCTTTATTTGAATTTATGGGTGCATGTGGATAGATATAAACTATTCATATATAAATTCACAGATTCTATTCTCAGCATGTATCCCTATCATTCCCAAGTTAAAGACTGTGGTGTAACTTCTATTCCATTTCATATACTTGATTTTTATAAAATATTTAACTTCAGAAATTTACTTGCCTATATTCCTTTCTCCTCCCAATTTCTATCAACATAATGATGAGTCTTCTTCCCACCTTGTGTTTTCTTTATAATTTTCATGTAAACTTGGAACTATTCAGTTATGGTCTAAACAACTTTAACATCACAAACTTTCAAATTCCTTTAGCTTATTTCTTGTTCCAAAGGCCTTATATTAAACTAAAAATAACAGATAAAAGCATTTACTGTGTGTCAAATCACAGGATTTTTCTACAGAGGATCTTAAAAAATTTTAGGAAAACGCTTGTGATCAGTGGAAGTTTTTGAAAGCCTGAAGTTCAATGAGACGTAGCTGTAGCTCTCATGCTGAAGGTGGAAGACTATGTCAGTTGTCGTGTTATACCTATGAATCAAAACTTCATGATCTCCAGCAGTGTGGTGTCATATGCTTCTAAACTTGGTGAAAACTGAATTAATACAAGAAATGAGTGAATGAATAAATACTGTTGTTGTGAAGTGCCTTCGGATTTGGTTCTGATTCATAGCAACCATTTAAAGTGTTCCCAAGGCTGTAAAAATTTTGTGGGAGCAGAAAGCCTCATCTGTCTCCCACAGGGATGAATATTAGTCATCAACAATGTCCCATGAACTTGTTTGCATTTGTGATCTGTATGTTTTAGTTAATGGAGCATGAAATTATGTTTCTTCCAGTATTTTTAATTCACAGTTTATTAGAAAAGTTAGGAAATTGTTTATAATTCCTATCCATGGATTCTTTCCCTCTGTCTCTTTTCCTTTCATGACTTTTTTCTCTCTAACACACTATTTTCATTGCTATCATCTCTTTCTACTTGGATACTTTCTCTTTCTAGCTTTATTTTTGCATTATTTATCTTACTCTTTCTTGAAATCATTTAGTCTTTTAAGAATCTGAGCACATAGAGATATGTCCCTGGAGTCTTTTCACTTTATCACTTAGCAGAAAGATTTGCTTGCATTTATTACATTCATAATTGCTGACTACCTGAGGCAAAGGACAAGCTTAGTTCACACCCTGCAGGTCCCTGAAATAGCTCCTTTGGTGTCCGTCCATACTTCCACAAGCTAAACTTAAATTCTTTGTGACTCGGGAATCCGTTTGTGCTCTGCCAAGTCAAACTGAAAGCCACTGCACCTGTTTGCTAGAAAATCATGATTTCAAGGGTACTGTTGACTTTAAAACTGGCTGAGCACGCTAATCTTCTAATGTAAATTTCTGATACCTTGTTTTCTAGTGCTAGTTATCAATAAATTGTGTCAAATATATGATAATTTCAGTATTTTCAACAAACACTGTACTATCTAACCCATATCCTTGAAAGTAATGCTGCAAAATATTTTATTCTACAACTTTTATCTCTTTTGAAATGTACATTAACACAAATCTTAAAGTGGCTTCTGCGAGTGTATATTGCATTTTGTTGTCATGTCATTTAGCATGTTGACATATAGACATCTGTCAAAATAAGAAGGAATTTAATCAGCTTGTCATTTATTTGAAAAAAAGGAAAATTAGAAAGTGCTATATTTGTTTTCTGTTCATTGTTGTAGAGTAAATTCTAATTCATAGTGACCCTTGATTCTAAGAACCAGTCTGGCTGTGCTTCACACAGATATATTTGTTTATTATTCTAATAGTTCATGATACTTTGAATATTCATCACCAACACTATAATTCAAATGCACAGATTCTTCAGTGGCTCTCTTTATGCATTGTCCAATTTTCACATACATATAGGGCTATTGAAAATACCATGGCTTGGGTTAGGCGCACTTGCCTTAAGTTCTCAAACTGACATCTTTGCTCTTGAATACTTTAAAGAGGTTTTTTTTCAGTAGATATTCCTAATTAAATACATCATTTGATTTTTTTTTCCTGCTGCTTCCATGAGCATTGATTGTGGATCCAAGCAAAATGAAGTCTCTGACCCCTTAATTTGCTTCTTCATTTATCATGATGCAGTTTATTATTCCATTTGTGAGGATTTTTGTTTTCTTTACCTTGAGTTGCAATCCATACTGGAGGATGTAGTCTTTGATCTTCATCAGTGAGCAGTATAAATTATTTTGGCTTTCAGCAAGCAAGGTTGTATCATCAGCATATCACAAGTTGTTAAGAATCTTCCTACAATCCTGATGCCATGTTCTTCTTCATGTAATCCAGGTTCTCTGATAATTTGCTCAGCATACACATTAAATAAATATGGTGACATTCTGTACATTAAAAACTAGAAAATTAACATTGTCTATGATGTCATTGTTTCTAGATGCTGTCAAGTTGCTTCTACTCATAGTGAACTTTTTTTTTTTTTTCTTAATTTAAGGTTTTTATTGTGGATTGAGTGAAAGTTTACAGGGCATATCCTCAGTTTCACATTCAACAATTCATATAACTTGTTTCAGTACATTGATTATAATCCCCTCCATATACCATCACTTAAAAGTATTTCTCTTTATCCACTTTAGCTTTTTTTAAAAAACACACAAACAAAAAAACCCACTCGGGCATATATAATAA
>NW_006408529.1:7032388-7039890 GCF_000296735.1 Chrysochloris asiatica
GCCATCTTGTTTGTTCCTCATAGTGAACTTTTGTAGAACAAAACAAAACCTTGCCTAGTCCTGTAACATCCTCACAATTCTTGCTATGCTTGAGCCCATTTGTGCAGCCACTGTGTCAGTCCATCTCATTGAGGGTCTTTATCTATTTATCAGACCCTGTTTTTACCAAGCATTGTACCATTCTCCAAAAGCTGGTCCTTCCTGATAAATTGCCAAATGTATGTGAGACAAAATCTCACCATCCTCACTTCTAAGGAGCTGTACATCTTCCAGCGTACATCTTTCAACACTGATTTGTTCATTCTCTAGGCATGCATGGTATATTCAATTTTATTTGCCATCCTTATAATTAAAATGCACTGCTTTTTATCCTATCTGTCTCACTAATTGCCCAATTCTTGCATGCCTATTATGCAACAGAAAACTCCATGTTCTCTATATCTAAGATCATACAGTTATTTTCATGTGATAGTGTATATTTATAAAGGAATGTCTAATGCATTAATAGTGAAAATCACAGATAATGAGTAGCTCTCAAACTTAATAGGAAAACTTGTGCCACAGAAAGTAGTTTAAAATAATTTTAGGAACAGACAAATAAAATTTAACAATTAAATTTACAAGTTTTGCTACATATTCATACTTCTAATCCTTAGATTTATAGCGATTTATTTTTCACTGATACATGTGTACAAAAATTCATTGACTGTTCATCAATTATATTCAAAAGAAAAAGAATTATATTATTCTCTTATTATTTGAAAATTGATGACTATTTGTTCTTTTGATTATAAACTATAATATTTGAATAAGTACTGACTACTTTTCATTCTTAGAAATATGAAAAAGTAAAAATAAAACACATTCAAGGGAAGATGCTGGCATAACCCTGGTGCCTTCATAATTCTATGCCACATATCATGGGGGTCAAAGCACATTCTGAAAGAATAAAACCATACCTTTAAAGTTTCCCATATCAAATGCATGAGAAAGAAAGTCATTCCTTCTTCCATAAAATTTTAGCTTAGTTATTCACAGTATAGCACCTTCAAAGACCATCCTAGAAAAGAAATTTTGGTGAATAATTTATAAGTCAAAAGTAAAGTCAAGGGTGCAATTCAATACATATATATAAATGTTATCTCAGAGTACATAGAACTCAAACAACATATCAAAGTGTGAAGAAAAGGAACCAAAACAAACTGGTTTACACTTACATGAAAAACAGAAATTGACTTTAAGAAAGTAGTTACATAATAAAATACCACAAGGATGATACTATAGATAAGCATAAGATAGTTTAAAAGCTTTGAAATATATATGTGTATAAGCAATTATTTTATGGAGAGGTAGTAAACTGAAAAAAATTAACATATTTCCAGAACATCTAATTTTTATTATTTTCTTACATAAAACATTGTACTGCTGACATTGAAAACATAAAAATAGAACAAACAACAGTTTGTATCTTAAAATTACAAACCAAAGTACTATTCTATAGTCCCTACAGCTCATTTCTCTCAATCTCAACCTTTAGGTATTTTGTGCTTTTTGTTTTTGCTTCTTCATTACACAGCTATACAGAAAGAATCAATATTAAGACAAACTTTCATCAGAGTAGGCATTAATGGCAGTCTTTATGAATGTAAGAGTCTTGACTCTACAATGACAAGATGGAGTTGATTTTTAATTTACACACACACACACACAAATGTGAAAATATAGATGGACAAATTTAATCACTTGAGATATTAATAGTACAAAATTTGTCAACATAAATCAGTCTATAGTCTACTGAGGGTAGGCTTACAGGCTTTGAATCAGAAAAGGATTTTTTTTTCTAGTCTATTAAAAATCATATAACAACTAAAAAAACAAACCCAAAAGCTGTATCACTAATTTGAATCTCAGAGTTTTTACCTATTAAGTAGCTATAAAGCATTTTCTTGTATGTATTAAAAGGTATATAATAAAAAATTAAATTTAAAAAGTGGTTTAGTCAGCACTTAGTACAGTGCCTACTACATAGAAGACTCTCTAATGCTGTGTATCACTATTTCTACTAACTCTATGACACCTAAAAACACTCTTCATACTATTTCTGGTGATATTAATGGTATTGTTGTTGCTGTTATTATATGCAGCCGAGTCAGTCCCGATATATAACAACATTGTATAGGGTTTCTGAGGAAGGGCATATGGGTTTGAACTTCTGACCTTATGGCTAGCAGTATAGCCATAATCCTACAATGCCACATCACGACTCCATTAATGGTACTTGTAGTTGAGTACCATGAGTTGATTTGACTCATAGAGAGACATATAGGGTTTCTGAGGATGGCCTTATGGGTTTGAACTACTGACTTGTGCTTAGCAGTCCAGTGCTAATCCTACAGAGCCACACCAGGAGTCCATTAATGCCGTTAAGTGTCATCCTGTCAGTTCTGACCCAGAGCGACCCCGTATAGGGTTTCCATGGAGCGACTAGTGAGTTTGAACCGCCGACTTTGCAGTCCTGTGAAGTAACCCACAGCACCACACTTTAGGAAATGCACTGTTGTTGTTACGTGTCTTTGAGTAGGTTCCGATTCATAGTGCCTTTGAGTAGGTTCTATCTATCAACTCCTTGTTGATAAATGCCATCTAGTCGGAACAGTGAGTTGTGAATTTGGACTACTGATCTTTGGGTCCAGTGCTTATCATACAGCGCCACACCAGGACTCCTTAACGGTAAGAATGGAGGCATTGAGGCATATGCAATTTCTGGTGTGGAGCTGCGGGTTAACGCTCTGTATGTCAAGGTTGGTTTGACCACAGTATTGCCTGTTCAAGCTCTCCAGTCGCTACTCGGAAACTCTTTATATGGTCGCAATTCGACGGCACTTAACACCAACAACACTCATTTCCTTGGCTCTGCAAGATAATGGACTGGACCCTAAGGTCGGTTTGAACTGCAAAATCGGCGGTTCAAACTCACCAGCCACTTCTTGGAAATCCTATATAGGATCTCTATAAGTCTAACGGACTCCACGGCATTTAACAACAACAACCAATTTCCTAAGGATCCCTAGTAATGCAGTGGACTTTGGTAGCGAACTGCAAGGTCAGTAGTTCAAATCTACCAGTAGTTCTGTAGGAGAAAGATGAGGCTTTCTGCTCTCATAAAGATTTTCATTCTCTGAAACCCTATACAGGATCCGAACCTACTCAAAGGCACTATGAATCAGAACCTACTCAAAGACACGTAACAACAACAGTGCATTTCCTAAAGTATGATGTTACTGTTGTTGTTAAGTGGCATCCAGTCGGTTCAGAGTTGTAGTGACCCTATATAGGGTTTCCCAGGAGCAACTAGTGAGTTTGAAGTGCCAGTCTTGTGGTTCAAACCGAGCTTTCAGTTCAGTGCTTTATCCCATAGCATGACACCAGGACTCCAGTTTCAATGGGTTTGGATACACTGATGTGGAACCTAACAAGTTAACAGTGAATAATCGAGTTCCAGGGTCACTACCAGTTGGAACCAACTCAACATCACTTAACAACAACAAAAGTATGATAGCACTTATCCATACACTATTATCCAGTAGGTGCCACATCAGTGTATTCAAACCCAGTAAAAACACAATAAATTAAAATTTGCCCAAACTCTGAAGACTCTCCTTTACATTGCAAACTGTAGTAATGACATCATCAGTTTCCCTAGATCACTGAGATTTTTTCTCTCTAGTGTTTCAGCAGTTCAGACGTCTATGGAAAAGGTAGCACAGGAGCTTTGGAGAGTCCTCACTTTGGGTTCAAATTCTGGAGTTAGCTATATAAACAGTCAGTAAATCACTTAAATGTATTGAATATCCATTTCCCATCTATTAATTTACACAATATAATGAACCTGAAATTTATCATATACATTTTGAAACATATTGACATAAACTTTCTCAGACGTTTCATACTAATTACTATAGAATAAGCACTTATAAGGGTAGATACCATATCTTAAAGGAGCCCTGGTACTGTAATTGGTTATGTGATGGGCTACAAAACATCAGGGTTAGCAGTTTGAATCTACCAATAGCTCTGTAGAAGAAAGTTGAGCCTTTCTTCTCTCATAAAGATTTTCAGCCTTGGAAATGCTGTACAGGATCGCACTGAGTTGGAACTGATTCAACAGCACACGGCTATCACCAACACCATTATATCCTGGATATGTTTCAGTCTTCTTCCCCTTCTTCTAAGTTTTGCATAATATAAGTAGAATGATGCTAAGTGATGTTGAGTTGGTTCTGACTCATAGCAACCTTTAATAGGGTTTTCAAGAAGCTGCTGGTGAGATTCAACCGCCGATCTTGTGTCTAGGCTTATACTATCATACCAGGACTTGAGAGCCACCAGGAGGTCGGTATAAACAGGTAGTAAACAATGATTGTTAGAGTGATTATACAAGCAGTCCCATGGAATGTAAACATCTAACTTACATACCCTTAGTTATGAAACACCCCCATAAAATCTATTATACTAAACACTCAAGGTACATATAATGGTTTGTAGTAACAAATGGGTGCTGCTTTGTGACATGCATCAAAATTTTATCATAACTGTATTTTTATGTTAAAGATGTATAGTGTACCTGGATGTTTTTCTTTCATGATTTTTTTATTTTCCAATTTTTATTTTGAGGTTTACTTGGAAGAACATCAGCTTTACACTAATCCTATTGTATTTCGTTTCATTGTAATGATTACAATCTCTTCTATGCATCATCAAATAGCCAAAGGGTACACCACACAGGGCCGCCCCCCGGCCACCAGGACACAGCCGTTCTCACTCCCTGAGTCCATTGTCCCCAACTGCTCCATCTGTACACGTCACCATTTCTGTCTCCATCCCTGGCATCACTGCTTCTCTGGGTAGGGGCTCACTTTCTGTTCTTCTCCCTCGGTGGTCCCAGGGAACTGTGCTCCTAGACTGCAAAATCAATCACTCCCCTCCTTTTGTCAAAAAACATCTACTTCTACATTTCCTACCCTCATGGTCAGTCCTGATGGCAATTATTCACTTTTGTACCACAAGAGTCTTATCCCCACTTCCCTTCACCAGTCTGGTACAAAGAGATTGGAAATCGTTTAGTGGTGATTCTACCTTCCCCCAGCCATCTGGAACTAGGCTCCCTCTTGAAAGCCTGTAAGCCAATCACTTCTTGCCTTTATAGTCTCCCACCCCCATTTTGGGTGTCCAATGTCTAAGTTGCCCATCCCTGTCAACCCTGTGAACTGAGGGGGTGAGAGTAATGCTTGCTGTAAACATTTGTTTCCTTTTTTTGAGCTACTACATCCGTAAGTATAGGAAAAGTTCATGAAATTGTAGCGGGTTACTCTTTTTTTCCACTCTTCATTCTTCTTCTAGTCGAGTTCTGATCATCCAACCATAAAAGCCAGCTCAAGTGGGTAGTATCTGCAAGTATGGTTGTTCTTGTGCATCTCCCCTCACTTCATATCAGCTGGAAGCTTCACTCTCCACTCTAGTCCTCTGTGGACATGTCACTGCCTCCCAGCCCAGGAGTCCCTGGGTCCTGCCATACTGCTGGCCATCCAGGTCTCCACCCGGGTTCACAGGGGTCTATTGAATGTGGTCGGACTTAGCTCCCAACTTCATTGCTGTTTTTTCCCCTCTTCCTCTTATCAGTGATCAGCATGGTAACCAGCCAGACCACATGCCTGCTCATATATTCCCCTTGAGTCTCAGTCTTGGGAGGGGTTTTGCTTTGAGGGGTCCCAACCACTTGCTTTGAGGGCTCCCGGGCAAACAGCTTACTTGTTCTTATAGTAATCAATCAGACTGCCATTATTATTTCTTTCACGAAATATCTTCTGTTTTTCTAGTCGCTCCAGGCTGGTTTACGTGTGCTTTCCAGTGGAAATTTCCTACCTCAGTTGATTCTGGATGGGGTTCTGGATTCCATCTATGGTCTTGTGCACCTATGGTCCACAGGAAGCCCCTCTCACTGGGCATCTTCTAGCCCCCTTTAAGGTATTCCAGTCAGTTATAGGCTGAAGAAGGGCTTACAAGCTTTGTGTAGTGATGGTTCTGGCTATTCTTTTCTCTCCCCATCAAGTGTCTATTTTACAATGGTAGGCAAGGGAAACCAAGATTTAAAAGGCAGCCAAGCACCTTAACATTATTCCCCTTTTTTCCTCCTTGAAACCATACCTCAATCCCTGTATCCTGGAGCCCTGTTGTTCCAAGGTTGTGCATACATCATCATTTACCTCTGTCCCACTTAGCCCAAGTGACTAACTATTCTCCCATCAGCCTTGTTATTCCATTCCCCTTCACCTTCTTGTGTATTGCCTTTCCATGCCCCCTGCACTGCCACCCCCCCTCCAAGCTATCCTGTGTCTATTCCTTATCCTGTGCTCTATCTTCCTCTCTCTCCCCTCCTCTCATCCCATACATCCTAGTGATCAGCAAATACATAAATAATTTTTCCCCTTTTATTGTGGATTCTTTTTCCAACTTTTTTACAATAATGGTCCTAAGCAGTATTTCTCCTTTTGTGACTGACTAATTTCACTCAAAAGAGCTCTGGTAGCGTAGTAGTTACAAATCAGGCTGCAAATCTCACGGTCAGCAGTTCTAAACTGTTTTCTGCTCCAGTAAAGATTTACAGCCTTGGAAACCTTGTACAGGGTAGCTATGAGTCATAACCAACTCCATGGCACATAACAACAACAACAATTTTACTCAGCATAATGTCCTCAAGGTTCATCCATGGTAGTGGCTTGCAGCTTCCTTGTTGTTCTTTTTAATGATTTTTATGCATACAAAAGTACATTAAATACTATATACTATAAACATTTGAGTAATTGACTTTAGAAATTTAGGAATGGGACTTGCTCATAATTTTGAGTTTGTCTGTACATTCTAAGGAAAATAATTTATGCCTATTTTTTAAGATTCATTTTGTTGTTGTTGCTGTTAGGTGCCATCGAGTCAGTACCGACCCATAGAGACGTTATGCACAGCAGAACAAAACACTGCCTGAACCTGGGCCCACATCACTATTGTTGCCATGCTTGAGTCCATCGATGCTGCCACTTGGCCAATCCATCTTGTTGGAGGTCTTCCTCTTTTTCTCTGACTCTCCACCTTACCAAACATGATATCCTTCTCCAGGGACTGGTCCCTCCTGACAATATGTCTGAAGTATGAGAGACAAAGTTTGGCCATTCTGGTCTCCAAGGAGCACTCTGGATGCACTTCTTCCAACATAGGTTTGTTTATTCTTTTGGCAGCAAATGGCACTTTCAGTATTCTCCTCCAATAACATAACTTAAAAGCATCAATTATTATATGGTCTTTCTTATTCACTGACCAGCTTTCGCATGCATATGAGGTTATTGAAAATAGCATTGCTTGGGTCAGTGGCACCTAAGTCCTCAAGCTGACATCTTTGCTTGTCAACACTTTAAAAATGTTTTGTGCAGCAGATTTACCTAATGCAATAC
>NW_006408529.1:7041915-7042836 GCF_000296735.1 Chrysochloris asiatica
TTTTTCTATTTTATATCTCATTTATTTCTGCTCTAATCATTATCATTTCTTTTCTTCTGGTGACTATAGTCATACTTTGAAGGTCTGTTTCTTATTTTTGGAAATGCTGTGCTAATGTGTTGATTTTGGTTTTTCCTTCTTTTTGGATGTATCCATTTATTATAATAAATTGTCGTCTTAGCACTGCTTTTGCCGTGTCCCAAAGATATGGGTATGTTGTGTTTTCATTATAATTTATATCTAGGGACTCTGTGACTTCACCTTTTATTTGTTCTACTACCTAGTCGCTTGTAAGCAGGGTATTACTCAGTTTCCATGTATTTGACTTTATTTCCTTGGTCTTCCTACTGTTAATTTCTAATTTTATAGTATTGTGGCCAGAGAAGATGCTTTGTAGTATTTTGATGTTTGTAATTTATGGAGGCTTGTTTTATGGCCTAACACATGATCTCTTCTGGAGAATGTTTTATGAGCACTGGAAAATAATGTGCATTGTGCTGTTGTTGGATTGAATGCTCTATGCTCATCAATGAGGTCAAGTTAGTTGATTGTGTTGTTTAGTTACTCTGCATCTTTGTCAAGTTTCTTTCTGGTTGTTATATCCTTTTTCGAAAGTGATGCATTAAAATCTCCCACTACTGTTGTACATCTGCCTATTTCTTTCTTCAAATCTATTGCTGTTTGGTTTACATATTTTGGAGCTCTTTTAACATTGTGTTTTAATCCATGCTGAAGGCTAAGTGTTTCAAGTCCTCTATGGACTTGATGCTAGAGAATGCACAGTCCTCTATAGACTTGATGCTGGAGGTGGCACAGGAGGTACTCACTCATCTCTGTCAAGAAATTTGGAAGACAACTATCTGGCTGACTGATTGGAAGAGATCCATATTTGTGCCCATTCCAAAGAGAGGTGACCCAACG
>NW_006408529.1:7043708-7055652 GCF_000296735.1 Chrysochloris asiatica
AGAGTGCCATGGCCTGCCAAAAGAACCAATAGATCTATTTTGGAAGAAGTGCAACCAGAGTGATCCTTAGAGGCCAAGATGGCCAAACTTAGTCTCTCATACTTTGGACATATTGCCAGGAAGGAACAGTCGGTGGAGAAGGATATCAAGTTTGGTAAGATGGAGGGTCAGAGAAAAAAAGGAAGACCCCCAACAAGATGGATTGGCCAGGTTCCAGCACTGATGGACTTAAGTGTGGCAACAGTAGTGAGGTTGGCCCAGGATCAGACATTGTTTTGTTCTGCTGTGCATAATGTCACTATGAGTCGATGCCGACTTGATGGCACCTAACAACAACAAACACTTTTAGCAAGCAAGGTTTTATTATATACATATCTCAAATTGTTAATGAGCCTTCCTCCAATCCTAATGCCACATTCAGCTTTTTGGATTATTTGATCAACACAGAAGTTGAGTAAGTATCATAAAAGGATACACCCTATAAAGTGTCACTTTCCTGATTTTCAACTACATAACATCGTTATGTTCTGTTATAATGACTGCCTCTTAGTCTGTGTACAGATTCCACATGAGCAAAATTAAGTATTCTGGAATTCTCTTATTTGCAATGTTATTTATAATTTGTTTTGATCCACTCAGTAGAAGGAATTAGCATTGTTGATAAAACACAAGTAAGCATCTTTTTTGGTATTCTCTGCTTTCAGCTATGACCTATCTGACCTCAGAACTGGTATCCATATTTACTTGTCTTCCTCTGAATCTGACTTGAATTTCTGGGAATTATTTTCAACATAATTTTCTTACATGTGATATTAATGGTATTATTTGACAATCTCATCATTCTTTGGGTCACCTTTCTTTGGAAAGGCCACAAATATGACCTAATAGCAGTTTCCAAATTTCTTGATACATAGGAATAAATGCTTCCAGTGTTGCATGTTTGTTAAAACATCTCAGTTATGTATTTCATCAATTTCTTGAGACTTGTTTTTTTCCCTATTCCTTCACTGAAGCTTTGACTTTTTCCTCCAGTTCCATTGGTTTTTGATCATATACTATCTTTTGAAATGACTGAATATAGACCAATCTTTATGGGAAAAAGACTGTATATATCTTCCATATTCTTTTGGTGTTTCTTGCATCATTTTTTTGCCTATGGAATATTTAAGTACTGTAAATAGAGGCTTGACTTTTTCTTCAGTTCTTTCAGCTTGAGAAATACTGAGTGTGTTCTTCCTTTTGCTTTTCTGACTCCAGATTTTTGCAAATTTCATTCTAATAATTTACTTTATCTTCTCTATCTACCCTTTGAAAATTTCTTTTTAGCTTTTTTGGTTTATTATTTCCTCAATTTGCTTTACCTCTCTGCATTCAAGAGGAAGTTTGAGAGTCTCTTCTGACATCCACTTTATTCTTTTCTTTCTTATCTTTTTAATGACCTTTTGCGTCCTCATATATGATATTCTTGATGTTATCCCACAACTCATGTGGTTAGTATTGCTCACTATATCAAATATTTTCTTAAGATGGTCTCTATGTTACAATTTTCTACATCTTCAATTTGAACTTGCAGATGAGCAATTAATGGTGTGTTCCCAGTCGGTCCTTGTCTTATTATTATTATTATTATTATTATTATTATTATTATTTTGGCTTATGATATTGAGCTTTCCCATCATCTCTTCCCAAAGATATATTCAATTAGATTCCTGTGTATTCCATCTAGCAAGATCCACATATATATTTAATGCTGTTGAAAGAAAGTATTTGTAATGAATAAGTTATTGATCTTGCAAAATTCTATCATCTTCAATAAATATCCATTTTCATATCTATTGCCACTCCTTCTTTGTTTCTAAAGTTAAAATTCCAATCAACAGTAATTATCAATGCTTCTTGGCTATATATGTGATCAATTTCAGACTGAAAAAGTAGGTATAATTTTTCAATTTTTTTGTCATTGGTTTCGGATCTTGCTGCATAAATTTGAATAATAGTTGTATTAACTGATTTTCCAAGTATGCATTTAGATATTATCCTATCATCAATAACATTGTACTTCTTTATAAATCTTGAAAGTTCTCTTTGAGGATGGGTGTGATGCCATTCCACTTCAGTTTGTCATATCCAGTATTGTAAGCCAAATGATAGCTTGGTTCAAAATTGCCAATCGTAGTCCATTTCAGCTCACCAATGCCTAGAATATTACTATATTTATACTATGGATAGTATGCAATTAGAAGGCAGATTTCTAAGCACAATGTACAAGTAAACAAGGAATGATATGATGTAAGTAAAATAAAGTACAACTTTTCTCTCTTCAGAAACATATACAAGAAGGTCATCTAGATATGTAAAAAGAAAAGAAGTCATAAGTATTTTTTTTTCCATTCAAGTTTTTAGTGTGAAAAACACTCAGTTTATTATATGCTGATCTCAGTTACTTTATTTACTTTTATTTTAGAAAAGATACTTAGCACAATAAATGAAGCATAAACTTTGGAGGGACACAAGTTTGAGTTTCAGTACAATCTATGCCATTCACTACTTGAATATATGCTGACACTTTGTCAAACATTTCTTTACTTAAGTTTTATCATCAGATGTAGTCATATTTTTATCAACATCAGAGAATATATCAAATACTAAAAATGGTTGCATATTATTAGGAATAATATCTATTACAAGGTGGGCTAGGATCCAAAGTTCAAAATGTCCAGCTTTCAGAATGCATAAGACTTTGTTTGGAATTCTGTTTTTACCAGAATTTTAACTACAATGCATTTCAAAACTTCTGAGAAACTCATTCTCTCTACTATGAAATACAATCACCTACATACTACAACATTGTTGTTGTTAAGCACTATCAAGTCAGGTCTGACTCAAAGTAACTCTATATATGATTTTCAAGGGGTTGCTGGTGAGTTTGAACCACTAACCTTGTGGTTCAAACCGACCTTATGACTGAGTACTTATACTACAGTGCCATAACAGGACTCCACATACTATCATACTTGTATGTAATAGGCAAAAAATAAATAGTGAACTCCATTATTATTAGGGTCATTGATAAAAATTTATATGCAAATGAATTTTGAGCAAAATCAAACATCAAATATACCAGGTCAATGTTAAACATAACAATGGCACCTAATAACCATGATGTTAAACCTACCACCAGACAAACAAGAAGTTGTCAAAAGCATGAGACACTAGAATTTGTTTTGGTGCATTCCTTTTAATTATTTTTGCACCATTCAAATTTAGCTTTAAAAACTCTTGAAGATACTTAAGTCTCATAAAAGAGATAAAACAGGTAGGGATGACAGTTTTTTTGCCAAGGACACAGACCACTGATTTCTCCTGGGTACAAGCCTCTCCAGTCAGTTCTTCTGTATCAATTTTTTTTTATTATTATTATCATGTTTAAATCTGTACATGGTCTGAGACTGGACTGCCTGAAGGATTTTAACTCATGAAACTGCAGTGTGCAAACTTTGATAGAATCTCCTTTAGGCTATTTAATGAATATCTAAAATTTTATTTTGGGGGATCACTTCCTTAGACAATATGTTCCATTTGGAGATTTGCTAAAGTTCAACTTAGTCGCATTAAGAAAATGCTTGGAAAAAATAATCAAGTCTATTTAAAAACTGATAATCCTAAAGACTATTTTATATTTCGTTTAATAAATAAAGATCCAAATTTTCCTTTGCTTGTATCTATTTGTTTGTGTCCTTTCTGTATGCTACAAAACTATCAAGATACTGTTCACAAAGTCTTATTTATGGCCTAGAAAGTTATAGTTTTTACACATCAGGAAATGTGTCCATTTCTAATTGGTGGCACATTAGATGACAATGCAATTTATGTGTTTCCAAGTATAAAGTGGAAGAGAACGGTCACTTCATTGTTTTTGTTTTGTTCGTTTATTTTCCTTTCACTGATGTCTTTTGACCTAAACATGTACAGTCTGCTTCTCTTTTCCTAGTTCAAGTACTGTAGATTATTTTCATACCCTCTTCCTACCAGCCAATATAATTGCTCGGTTGTGTGGGACACATTGATAATGCAACAGCCTTCCTTTTTTAGACAGCTATCAGCTGGATACTAACCTGCTTTCATATCACCTTTGCACATCCCAAAGATCTACTTATTGATGAGCCACTAGCTTCAGAACAGTCTAATAAAAACCCTAATATAGTTGTTTGAAAAGGTCATTGCTCTTTTCAGCACAGGCAAGAAATCTGATCCCACTCTGCAAACTGCTTTTCTACTATAATGCATAGATCAGGCTATATACACTTAGCCTCTTTTAAGATTAATTGTTTCCAGTTAATCTTTATATGAGAGAAAGAGACCTGAGGCAAAGTAACTGAAGTGGCTGTTCACACATTTCCATCCTACTCTCCTCCAGATATTCCCCATGATCTGAGCCCTGATTGTCTTAAAATTCCCACCCTATTAATACTCTGATTACTGTATTTCCATAGTTCAAACAGGTGCAAACAGTTAACATGCTTGGCAGCTAACCAAAAAAGTCCACCAGAATTGTCTTGGAAGACTTTGGAATCTCTGAAAAACTCAGGAAATGAAATCCCTAAGGAGTCCAATTCTACTCTGACACACATGAGGTAAACATGAATCAGAATCGACTCTATGATAACTCATACTTGTTGCTATGTAATCTATTAAATTATGCACAATTGTTATGAGTTGTCAAAACTATAATGTGATACCTTTTCAAGGAGTTCTTACTGTTTTAGGAGGAGGCTTTAATAACTGTATCAAAATGGTAACGAAGTTAAATAACATTTTTCTGGCTTATCAAAGCATTGTTGTTGTTGTTATGTGCCGTGGACTCATAGCGATCCTGTACAGGGTTTCGTTTCTGAGGCTGTAAATCTTTACAGGAACAGAACGCCTCATCTTCCTCCCATGGAACAGCTGGTAGTTTCAAACTGCTGACCCCGAGGTTTGCAGCCCGATCCGTAACCACTACGCTAGTATTGCAACCACTGTTTTGTTTTCATTACACACTAAGGTTTGTTTCCCAAAGCAGGTATGATGTTCCTTTTGACTTTGTATTCCAAATGTATGGGAGAATCCCTGATATAAAATAAGTACTGAAAAATAATTTGCGAAATGAATAAATGAGCAATAAGTAATGCTCAAATAATAATACTTACTGTTGAAGATCAAAGTCCACAGCCTTCATTGTAGGTTGCACTTCAATGTAAATAAAACAAAATCCTCACCATTGGACCAATAAACGACATCCATATAAACAGAGAAAAGATGAAAATTGTCAAAGGATTCATTTTGCTTGGATCAGCTATCAATACTAATGGAACCAGCAGTTAAGAAATCAAATGACATAACACATTAACAAATAAGCTGCATAAGATCTCTTTAAAGTAATCAAGAGCAAAGATGTCAGTTTGAGGACTAAAGTGTGCCTAACACATATAAGTTCATCTGCATGTGAAAATTGGACAGTGAATAAGGAAGACCATAGGAGAATTGATACATTTGAGTTATGATGTTGGAGGAGAATATTAATAGTATCATGTACCACCAAAAGAACAAACAAATCTATGTTGGAAGAAGTACAGTCAGAATGTTCTTTGGAAGCCAGCATGGCCAGATGTCATCTCTTATTCTTCAGACATATACATTATCTGGAAGGACCAGTCCTTGAAGAATCACATTATGCTTAGTAAATTGGAGTGTCAGAGAAAAAGAGGAAGACCCCCAACAAGATGGATTGGCACAGCGACAGCAGAAATGGGTTCAATTGTAATCATGATTGTGAGGTTGACACAGGACCAGGCAGTTTTTGTTCTGTTATGCACAGGGTCTCTATGAGTCCAGACCGACTGTATGACACCTAACAATAACAATTATGTTTGTGGAATTGGACTTCAGAATTATAATTGATTGTCTTTCAGTGTGTAACTATCCAAATGAGGGGAGTCCAAAAGACATACAGCTAGGGAAAAAAAAAATCACACACAAGCACAAACACACACACATTTTTGTTATTGTAGGAATAGTGACCCAAGGCATTGAACATAAAAATGTGTTCACCAGGCACACTGGAAACACGCAAATGTCATTACCTTAAGTGGGAATGAAAAAAAGAAAGGGAAATAAGCATACTGGAGATGCTCCCAAAGTCATAAGGAGAGAGTGCTACATAGAAAAGAGGAAAGAATAACATATTTCTTCAAACTATCCTGATCATACATATAAAAAATAATAGTGCTTTAGGATGTTTGTTCAGTTGAGAAATGCAATTTATAAGGAAAAAAACACCTAACTTTATTGACTTGAAAATAATTCAAATAGTTCATTCTTCCCATTTTGAAAGCAATATGTGCTCAGGATCAGGCAGTGTTTCGTTCTGCTGTGCATAAGGCCACTATGAGTCGGTACTGACTCAATGGCACCTAACAACAACAATAAATGTGCTTATGTTTGAACCAATGAGTTACTAAATGTGCAGATATAAGAATAACAAATCTTAGCCACATTATCTTTGATGTGGTTGTTAGATATATATTATATTGTATAATTAAAGTTATTCCATTTCAAAGAATGGGTCTCAATGTCATTTGAAAAAAAAAAAGTGCTGCCTGCACAAAAACACAAATCCATATTAGCAAAATCAGATACTAGTTTTTGTTTTGTTTTAATTTATGGGTGTTACCATTATGCATGTGAGGAAGTTCAGTGGGTGTCCAACCGTGTGTATGTAACCAGACTACTTTACTGCGGTGTTTGCGTTTGGTTTATATTTCATCTAAAAGCAAACTATAATAAAGCAAAAATATAAACACTAGTATCACTTCTCTTTATAGACACTTATAAAGATAGGTTTTAGGAATACGTTTTTAAATTTTGGGATTTATTAAATACTGTACTGCAAATTTGAAGTCCTAGTATGGTGATAAAGAATATAAACTAGACTGCAAAGTTAGTTTTAACCACAACGACACTGGTCCAAACCTACCAACTGTTCCATAGACTTGAAGGCACTTAACAACAACTGCAAAAGTTAGTTTCCATCCAACTTTAGGAAAGAAAAAGTGACAGGGGAGACTCTCTTCCTAGCATTATAGGCTATACTGAAATAAGAGCAAAAATAATAATAAAATTGGAAAGACACAAATAAAATGTCTGTTAAGTGCTAGTCACTCCCAGAGAACTACTATATAACATATTTCAACCAGGTGAGGGTAATCATTGTAAGTTTTTAAAAATATGTGGTGGGAGTCAGTTATTCACCAACTTAGAACTTATTTTTGGATTTGTAAAAGATCTCTATGTTGGATAATAACATGGTGTCAGCACGAATGAGAAGACTAAATGAATGATGAAGTCTAAATTGTTCTGAATGCCTGTAAATGAATCAAATGTCATTCAAAAACATAACTCAACTTTTTTATTAGGACTGTAACTATACTTGCAACCATTCCGATATTCATTCTTTAAGGTACAAAATATGCTTTATAAAATTAGCAAAATATGTTGTCATCTAAAAGAAAGAAATCATATAAAAATAGAAATAATGGAATGAAATACTAAAAAAGAGAACCCCTGTGAAAACAGCAGCATAATGTGCATGTTTTCAAGTTAATGGAGCCCAAATCTCCCTAGCTTATATTGTATAAGTTATATATACATTAAAAGTCTCAATAGACCAGTGGTAAGTCTTATTGTTTTGTGTTCTAAAAATAACAAACTTTGTTTTTATTTCTCTTTAGAATGCCCTATTCTAAAAATAAAGTGGTTTAATATAAAATGAATATCTTGAGATTATTCAATTAAAGAAAACAGTACTGTGGGAAAGTTCAATTTTATTTTGAGCTAAATTTTTCTTTTTTTCTATATCCATATAGTCCTGATGTGACGCTGTTGGTTAATGTGCAAGACTGCAAAGCCATTTGAGCTACAAGGTCAGTGGTTCAAGCTCACCAGCTGCTCCTCGGAAACCCTACGTATGGTCACTATGGGCCAGAACCAACTCGATGGCGCTTAACAACAACAACATATCCATATGATTCCCTTGAAGTTACAGAATTTTTGAGGAACACTGATTATCATTTATTAAGGGAATGTAGTGGCCCTGGAAGATAAGCACTAGACTACGAACTACAAAGCCGACAGCTCGAGCCACACCTGCTACAAAGATTGACAGAGTTGCTATAACAATAACTTCATTAATTGTATTAAAATAATAACAACGCCAGAATATATGATATGTAAGTAAATGAGAAAATGGAGGAGACATTTAGGAAAACAAAAGGAAATGTTTGATTTGAGCTGCTTTTCCTATATCTACTTTTAGCTCTAAATCTTGGGCAAAGATGTGTTACTGTCTTCCATATAGTGTCTTCAGGAACAACTTTCACCACAACTTAATTAAACTTGGATGATACAATAGGTTCAGTGTCCCTATGGTTGTAGCATGAATGGTATATTATTTCTATTATTAGTCAGTTTCACACTGAATCTTTGGGTACAGTCTAAGAGTATTTTGAGGTAGAATGGCATTTATTATGTAATTTTATATTATCTTTTTTTTTTTCAGTCTACACTATCAACTTGTACAGAGTTAACGTTAACATTAAATTTCCCAAGTTTAAGAATGACCTGTGCCATATCTCTTCTAGTATAAGAGATTATGCATTATTCATAATATCCAAGCTATTCAAAATTCCAGTAGCATGATTTAATTTTAAACAGGTAGATTACTCTGATATGATCAGCATTGTTATTGATTTTAATAATAAAAGAAACAAGCAGTTATCTGAATATTTCCACAAAAATCATATTTAATACAATATTCTAAAACATCCTACTATACAAGCCTAAACACTAATTCCTAATGGGCAATTAAAATAGTTCTTTTGTGTGTGTTCAAATAATACTTAACAAAGCACAAGGTTTGATTTCGCTCTCTTAAGAATACAAATTATCTGTTCAGAAACTTATCTGCTCCAAATTAAGGTGGATAGACTGTAAAAATTGGAGTAGATAGACTGACATTTCAGTCTCTAATCTCTCATGCTCTACCATGAGGTTCAAATCTTTGATCAATTATACAATAGCAGTCTTGAAGATCAAAGAATATATTGATAGACGACAGTGTTTTTTTTTTTTGTTTTTTTTCTTAAGTGACAAATATGGAAAATCAGGATAACACTAGATTGAAGTCATTCATAACATGATGTTACAGGAAAATCAGAAAGCAGTAATAGAATATATTTAATTTTTATTTTTCGACCTTACAGAATATAATGATGATGTTAAATGACATAATTTATAATGAAGCTTTTCAAGTAAATATTTTTAAATGAACATAATTTAAATTCTAATTGTAGTTGCTATAAAAAATTGTGTAGAGAGAAAAAAAATTAATAGGCCATAATATCAAAAAGTCTTTCAAACAAATTTATATCATTCATTAATTTCCATGCAGAGTCAGTTCTACATTGGCTTAAAATGTCATAACTGTAGAAGACATGTTGTTACTACATTGCTGTTGATTTAACTGAACTGATGAGTGCATCAAGCACAAAGAGATTGCACCATTGTGATACATCAGATTTTAATTTATGGATTTTTGTAGCAAAGTTCCAGGCATTTCTTTGTAGTCTGCTTTCGTCTGGAAGCTCCCTTGAAAGTTAGTCTGATCACTTAAGATTTTACTGTCAAATGGTTCAAAAGATGTTTTGGTCAGGAATCAAAACCATGTCTCTTAAGTGCCATAGAGTTGGTTCTGACTCATAGGGACCTTGTATAGAGTTTCTGAGGAGCAGTTGATTTATTTGAACCACCAATCAAATTCTATTACTAAACTATCATTGCTCACAATCCACTCATAGAGACGTTAAAATATAGCTAAGCAACATTTAAGAAGAAATATTTCCTTAATTTAGTAAATAAAAATTTAAAACAATAGAATAGGTGCACTGTGACAAATAATAGCCAATAATGAAATCTATTTTGCAAATATCTTCAAATATGCTAAATGCAGGAGTTATCAAAAATGTTTAAAGTCATAATTTGAAGATTAACTATGTGGGCAATAGTTTGTCTTTAAAATATGTGTTATGGTGTTATAGGATAATACTAAGAGTATTAAAAGTACCATGGGCTGCTGAAAGAACAAACAAATCTATGTTGGAAGTACAGCCAGAATGCTCCTTAGAAGTCAGGATGTCCAAGTTTCAGCTCTTAAACTTTGGATATATTATAAGGAGGGACCAGTTCAGGCAATTTAAACAGCTCAAAGACATTTCCTGCTTATTAAACATTCTCTTTATAAACTGCTGACATTATGAGAATAGATTTATCATGAATTGACTCTCAGTCATATTTTGAAATTTTGAAACAATATGCTAACTTATTTTTATACTACTCTGTGTCTAGTCCTTTTTTATAAATTATGACAATATTTAGCTATTTGAAAAAAAGAAACTCTTTGGTTAATAATGGTCAGACTAGTTCTATTTTGACTTTAATCTATTTAAGCAACATTATTTATAATCCAAATGCATGTGCATTGTATGTTAGATTATAGGCATTTCATAAAACTAACTTGCTTTTTCTAGTGCCATTATTGTTAAGTGCTGTCAAGATAGTATGGGCCCATAGTAACCCTTTGTACAACAGAACATAACACCACCAGCTCTAGTCCTGCTCAAACCTTGCAATTGTTACTATGCTTGAGTACATTGCTGCTATCACTTTATCAGTCCATCTCATTGCAGGGCGGGAGAAGGGTCCTCCCTTTTTTTCATTGGCATTCTGCTTTTCCAAGCATATGCACTTCTCCAAGGATTGATTCCTCCTGATAATACGTCCAAATTATGAGAGACAAAGTGCACTTGTTCTGTTTAAATCATTGCCTCTCAGTCTATGTACAGGTTCCTCATGACCACAACTAAGTACTGCAGAATACTCAATTTCCACAATGTTGTCTATAGCTTGTCATGATCCACACAGTTAAAAGTCTTAAAATAGTCAACAAAGCACAGATAAACAAAATTTTTGTTATTCTCTGCTTGAAGCCAAGATCCATATGACATCATTAGTGATATTCCTCATTCTGTGTATTTGTCTGAATCCAGCTTGAGTCTCTGGCTGTTCCCTTTCAGTGAACCATTACAGTTGCTTTTGAATTATCCTTAGCAAAGTTTTGCTTGTATGTGATATTAATGATATAAAGTAAGAATAACAAATCTTGCCAAACCCAGTTCCATTGAGCCCATTCCAACTTACAAAATCCTGTAAGGTTTCTAAGGCTATAAATATTTATGGAAACAGAAAGTCTCATCTTTTTCCAGGGACTACCTGGTGGATTTGAACTGCAAACCTTTAGGTTAGCAGGTAAGTACTTATTCTACAACTTCACCAGGACTATTTTCAAGTAGGGATAAATAATACTTTTTAACACTGACCCTTTATTAGTAATTAATGTGTGGATTTTGTATGCAATACCTGTACTCCAAAGGTGAGCCCAAACCTTTTGTCAAAATTAAAGAAAGGAGAGGCAGGGCTTGATGGCGGCTAGGATGGAGGTGCAGTGAAGTTCATTGTAACCAATACCACAGAATACCAGGCAAAGGAGATCCAGGGCCTAGCTCTAAAACTAAGAACCACAGAGATAGGAGTATTTAAAAGGTTTGAAGGCTTATAGCTAGTGAAACTTGTGTCAAAAGTAAGAAATTGCATAATTTTGAATCTGCTGGGCTCAGCAGCCCTGAGCCAACAACTTGTGTGAAACCAAATGGCAAGACCAAGCAGTGAAGCAGACACACCATGGAAAAATACCATGGGAAACTTGCAGCAAAAGTGAACAATACACTTTGTCAGATTTGTTTTGTTCTGATGTTCTTTCTTTCTTTTTTTATTTTTGGCGTACAACTCCCCC
>NW_006408529.1:7059262-7062709 GCF_000296735.1 Chrysochloris asiatica
TGTTCCAGAATACTCATACTTTGCAATGTTGTCCATAGCTTGTCATGATCTACACAATTGGAAGCATTTATGTAGTCAATAATGCACAGGTATACATCTTACTGGTATTCTCTGCTTTCAGCCAAGATCCATCTGACATTGGAAATGCTGTCTGTAATTCCATGCCCTCGTCTGAATCCAACTTGAACTTCTGGAAGTTCTCTGTTAATGTATGATTGAAGCCATTTTGGATTACTTTTAGTAAAAGTTTACTCACTTGGGGCATCAGTGATATTGTCCAATAATTTCTGAATTCCATTGGTTCACTTCTCTTTAGAATGGGCACAAATATGGATCTCATCCTGTCAGTTGACCAGGTAGTTGTCTTCCAAATTTGTTGGTGTAGATGAGTAAGTGCCTCCAGTGCCACATTAGTTTGTTGAAAGATTTCAATTTTTATTATAGCTACTCCTGGTGCCTTATTCTTTACCAATGACTTCAATTCACCTTGGACTTCTTCCTTCAGGATCATTGGCTCTTGATCATATCCTAATTTTTGAAACTATTGCATTGTCTTCTCTGATATCCATTTTGGACTTTTCTTTATTGTCTTCTTAATGACTTTTTGCTTTCTTCCTGTATGATGTTCTTGATGTCATGCTACAATTCTTCTGGTTTTTGGTCTTTAGTGTCTAATGCATTAAATCTGTTTTTCAGATCATCTGTGAATAGAATATTGAATATTGAATCATAATAAATAGCACCAGAATATTGTCAATTATAGTGCTCAATATTGAGTCCCTGAGAAAGATCTGCCTCTTTAATTCAGAGTTGACTCTGATAACGTGAATGGAGTAAAGTTTTTAGAGCTTTTATTTGATGAATGGGCTTAACTCAAAATAAGGAGAAATAGTTGTAAACATCCATTAGTATTCAAAACATTGAATGAAGCTTAAATCTAGGAAAATTGGAAATTGTAAAAATGAAATATAACGCATACACATCAATGTTGTAGACATTAGTGAGTCAAAATGGATTGTTGTTAGCTACTTTGATTCTGGCAAACTCATTACTCACTATGCCAGAAATGAAAAATTTGAGAGAAACTACATCACATTCATTCAAAAAGAACATTTCAAAATTGATCTTCAAGTACAACATGGGCTGTGATAGGATAATATCCTTATGCCTACAAGGAAGACTAGTTAGTACAACTATTATACAAATTTGCAGACCAAACACTAAAGCCTAGTGTTGAAATTGAAGAATTCTATCAACTTCTTCAGTTGGAAATGGATAAAACATGCCATCAGGATGTATTGATAATTATTGGAAATTGGAATGTAAAAGTTGGAAACAAATAGAAAATATCAGTAGTTTGAAAATATATTCTTGGTTATAGAAATTATGGTGAACATTACATAATAGAATTTGCAAATCTAATGATTTCTGCATTGCAGATTCCTAGTCTTAAAACAACAAAAAGATGACTACACATGGACTTCACTAAATGGAATACACAGAAATCAATTTGGCTGCTTATGTGAAAAAAGAAAATGGAAAAACTCCATATCATTAGCCAAAATAAGACCAGGTATAGACTGTGGAACATACAATCAATTGCTCACATGCAAGTACAGGATGAAGCTGAAGATAATTGAAACAAGTCCATGCGACCAAAATATGCTCTTGAATATATTGCTCTTGATCTCAAGAAAGGACTTGATGAATTAGACACAAATGACCAACATTGCAGAGAATGGGCATTCTGGAACACTTAATTGGACTCATGGGGAATTTATATATAGACTAAGAAGCAGTCATTCAAACAGAACAAGGGGATACTGAGTGGTTTTAACACAGGAAAGGTGTGTGCCTGAGTTATATCCTTTCACTATATTTATTCAATCTGTTCATGGAACAAATAATCTGAGAAGGTGGAATATATGGAAAAAAATGTGGCATTGGAATTTGAGGAAGATTTATAAATATCCTATAAAATGCAGATGATTCAACCTTGCTTGCTGAAAGTGAGAAGGGGATAAATTACTTACTGATGAAGGTCAAAGAGAACAGCCTTCATTATGAGTTGCTTCAATGTGAAGGAAACAAAAATTCTCACTACTGAACCACAAATTAACATTAATATTAATGGAGAAAAGACTGAAGTTGTCAAAGACTTCTTTTTGCTTGGAACCACCATCAACACTCATGGAAGCAGCAGTTAAGAAATCATATGATGCATTGCATTCAGTAAATCTACTACACAAGACCGCTTTTAAGTGTTCAAGAGAAAAGATGTCAGTTTGAAGACAAATTTATGCCTGACCCAAAACATGGTATTTGCAATAACCTCATGTATATGTCAATGTTGGACAACAAATAAGGAATACCTGAGGACAACTGATGCATTTGTATTATGGTGTTGGAGAAGAATATTAAAAGTACTTTGGACTGTTAGAACAACAAACATATCTGTGTTGGAAGAAGTATAACCAGAGTGCTCCTTAGAAGCCAAGATGACCAGACTTGTTATCTTCTACTTCAGACATATATTTCAGGACAGACCAATTCCTGGCGAAGGACATCATGCTTGGTAAAGTGGAGGGTCATTTAAAAAGAAGAAGACCCCCAGTGATATTGACTGGTGCAGTGTCAGATGTAATGGGCTCAAACTTAACAATGATTGTGAAATTGACAAAAGACCTGACAGGGTTTTGTTCTATTTTGCATAAAGTCACTATGAATAGGTGCTGACTTGATCATACCTAACAACAACAGCATGTGAAAAATGATTCAATTAAGCATTGATCAAAGGAACTGATAATAATGTATATAAAAATTCAATTGTTCTCTCAACTGGTAAATACTTACAGTTGATGTTAGAAAAGGTTTGTAGAAACAAGGAGCATTAGTCACATTTGATGGAAATGTACATTACTACAGCCTTTCTAAAAGATGATTTGGAAACACATATGAAAACAAAACAAACATACGTAGACCTGAATTCTATTTATGGGTGTTTGTTGCTAATTTACTGGCATGTAATAAACCTTCACAATATAAATATTAAAATATTCTTACATATTTTAGTGCATCTGGAAACTTGAGAATGATTTTTCAATGGACCAAATCATCCCTTGTAATTTTCAATTGCAAAATTCCATGTATTACAGGACTGCACAAATAAAGGGGAAAAAAAGAAGAAAAACAGAAACAGAAGGGGGTTTCATAATTATTTAGCACATGTAATACACAAAGTATACCTACTTTAGACAGGTAATTTAACTGTCATGTGCTCAAAAATTATATTGTTCATTGATGATTGACTTACTATAGACTACAACTTAGTCTTTATAGTATATTAGCTTACTTTACCAGCAAAAGAAGACGTTACTCTGCCATGTAAAACTGATGTGCTGATTTTACTCAGTTCTGATTAAGTTGCATAGTTTGCATTTTTAAGAA
>NW_006408529.1:7062904-7066469 GCF_000296735.1 Chrysochloris asiatica
TTTTTTTTTTTTTTTTTTGGTTAAGTGATAATGGAGTTAGTTCTGACTCATAGCGACCCTGAATAGGGTTTCTGAGGAGTAACTTTTCCTATGCTGTTATTGTTAAGTGCCTTCTATTTGGTTCCGACTCATAATCACCTTGTATGGGGTTTCCAAGAAGTGGCTGGTAAGTTTGAACCACCTACCTTGCAGTTCAAACCAACCTTATGGTCTATTGCTTATCCTACAGTGCCATAGCAGGACTCCCACCTTTTTCTATAAAAATTTACAAGACTATGTACACAGATACTACAAAACTACAAACAAATTTATACAAGCACTTGCGTGTATAAACCATAGTAGGCTCTGGAGGCATTTGAAGATTACCAAAGAATCTCTCTTAAATATGCTGTAGTAGAAACTTTTACCAAGTTCCCTAAGTTACCAGTATGAAGTACCTTTGTTGCTCATTGTTGTTAGGTGCCATTAAGTTGGTAGAGACTCATACAAACTTTATGCACAACAGAATGAAACACTGGCCAGTCCTGTGCCAATCTCACATTCATTGCTACACTTGAGTCCATTGCTGCTGCCACTGTGCCAGTCCATTTCATTAGGGATCATTCTCCTTTTTGCTTACCATCCACTTAACCAAGCACAATGTCCTTCTCCAGGAATTGATATTTTCTGGAAATAAGAGATGAAGTCTGGACATTCTGGCTTCTAAGGAGCATTCTGGTTTGTATTTCCAACACATATTTGTCTGTTTGTTTCTGGCATTACTTGTGATTTTAATGTTCTTCTACAATACCATAATTCAAATGCATTAATTCTTCTGAGGTCTTCCTTATTCATTTCTCAACATTCCCATGCATATGAGGTTTTTAAAAATACCATGGATGGGGCAGGCACATCTTTTGCTCACCATACAGACTGAATAAATATGGTGAAAGAATACTACTCTAGCATACACCTTTCCTGCTTTAAACCATTAAATGTCCCCTTGTTCTTTTTGAATGATTGCCTTTTGGTCTACGTACAGGTTCCTCATGAGCACAATTAACTGTTCTGGAATACTTGTTCTTCCCAGTGCTGTCCATAATTTGTCATGATCCACACAATCAAAAGCCTTTGCATAATCAATGAAGCACAGGTAAAAATCTTTCTGATATTCTCAGCTTTCAGCCAAGATCTATCTGATGTCAGCAATGATATCCCTCATTCCACGTCCCTGTCTAAATCGATCTGAACCTCTGGCAGCTCCTGTCAAAGTATTGCTGCATCTGTTTTTGAATTATCTTTAGCAAAAAAAAAAAAAATTGACTTGCATGTGATATTAATAATAATGTCTGAATATATGCACATTCATTTGGGTCACCTATTTTTGGAATGGGCACAAATATGGATCTTTTATAACCATTTGACTATACAGCTGTCTACCGTATTTCATGGCATGGTTGAGTGTGTGCGTCCAGTACACCTTAGTTTGTTGCAAGATTTCAATTTTTATATCTTCAATTCCTGGAACCTTGTTCTTTGCCACTGCCTTAAGTGCACCTTGGACTTCATTCTTTTGTATCACTGGCTATTGAACACCGACCATTTCTCTATGTTACAGTGAATTTGTGTATTCATTCCTATACTAACTGTGTATTTTTACATCTTCCTTTGTTTGCAAGTTTATGGAGGCTTTTATGTCACCTAATTCATGGTCTATTCTGGACAATGTTCCATGTGCACTGGAAAAGAATGTGTATTGTGCTGCTGTTGTTGAGTTTAATGCTCTGTAAATATCTATGAAAGGAGCTCTGGGAGCATATTGGTTATGAATCAGGCTGCTAATCTCATGGTCAGCGGTTCGAAACTATCAGCTGTTCTGTGGGAGAAAGATGAGGCTTTCTGCTCCCATAAAGATTTACAGCCTCAGAAACCCTGTACAACTCACCAGTTGCTCCTCAGAAACCTTATAAGGGATCATTATGAGTTGGAACCAACTCACTGGCACTGAAATACAACAAGAAAAAATCATTATGTGTGGGCACAGAAATTATTTAAAATGTTAGTCACTGCTGTTTTAAGAAACAAATTTAATAATATGCAATTGTTGCTGGAGATACAGTTATCTAAATATATAATTTTGAGATAACGTTATAAAATGTAAACTAGTCATAATGCAAACCAAAATCTGAGCAGTGTTTTTCCATAGAAAGTAGAATTATAGATGATTGCTTCTTTTATTTAGTTATGTGAATTTTGAACATGTATATCCTATATAAAACTTACTTTTAAAAATCTAAGGAAACTTTTTTTAAAAGGAAGCAAGTATTTTCCATATTCTGGCAGCGTAGTGGTTACGAATCGGGCTGCGAACCTTAAGGTCAGCGGTTCGAAACTACCAGCCGCTCCGCGGGAGAAAGATGAGGCTTTCTACTCCCGTAAAGATTTACACCCTCGGAAGCCCTGTACAGGGTCGCTATGGGTTGGAACCGACTCGACGGCACTTAACAACAACAACAACAACATATAATTAAAATATATATAATGATAAACAATTTCAATAAAAACATAAACCAACTTAATTATTAATCTAATAAAGTATTTATTCATTTTTGATGTGAAAAACTTCAACAGATCAGTGAAAAACAAGAACTTGATGAACTCATTAAAATACTCCCCCAAAAAAAAGCCCAGGCTGGCAAGGATTTACTGGAGCGTTATATCAAACATTTAGAGAAGAACTTGCACCAATGTGCTCTAAATATTCCAGAATATAGAAAGGAAGGACAGCTCTTAAATTCATTTTATGAAGCCAGCATAAACCTGAAACAGAAACTAGGCAAAGACATAATTTAAAAAGAAACTTATAGACCAATATCCCTTATGAACATCAATGCAGGATTCCAACAAAATCCTGGAAAATAGAATCCAACAATATATCAAAAAATAATGCCTCATGATCAAGTGGGATTCATACCAGATATGTAGGGATTGTTCAATATTATAAAAACAATCAACATAATCCAACATATTAAACAAAAAATATATATGACTATATCAATTGATACAGAAAAGTCATTTGAAAAATCAAATACCACTCTTGATAAAAACACACAATCAATAGGAACAGAAGGAAAAATAAATAAATAAATATAATTAAAGGCATTTATACCAAACCAACAGCCAGCATATCTCTCAATGAACAGAAACTGAAGGCATTCCACTTTCCAATAGAAATCCTACAAGGATGCCCTTTATCACCATATCCATTCATTTTGTGCTGAAAGTTGTAGCCAGAACTATAAGACAAGAAGAGGAAATTAAAGGCACATAAGTTGGCAAAGAAGAAATAAAACTATCTCTATTTGCAGATGGCATCACCCTATACATAGACAATCCCAAAGCAAGAAAATTATTGGAAATAGGACAAAAATTGAATCCTGAGTTATATCACAAGGACCACTAGTAACCTCTTGAAATTTCTCAGGTGGCCTTGAAGCAAGAAACCAAGAGTTTTTTTTCTGTTGTTGTTGTTAGTTGCCATCAAGTAGGTACCAACTCATAGCAACCTTATGCACAGCATAAGGTT
>NW_006408529.1:7066824-7067441 GCF_000296735.1 Chrysochloris asiatica
CCATACTGAAGGCTGTGCTCTTTAATCTATAACCAAAAGAGTGACATTAAAGTCATACTCATATTAGGCTGCAGAATTTTTTTCTTGTCTCTTTGAAGAGACAACAATTGTTGTCATATAGTCAAGCCACAATCACACTTTATAAAATCACACCATCCAGGAAAGAACCAATATCAGCTGCTATACACTAGGTAGGCAGCCAACACCTGCTACAAATACTCTGAGTTGATTAATAAGAACAGTGTAAAGGGAAGCCCATCCTCTAATCACATCTACCAGGAGGCAATCAGAAAGTATGATAAAACATCAACATACAGTCATCTAATTATTGATGAAACAACTAACTATTGAAGATGCCCAAGAAACAGATGGTCATATCAGCACATGTACAGAAAAAAAGATAGAATGACTGGGAGAGATGAGCAGAATACATTTAGACATCAGAATGGCAGAAGATCAGGCTTTGGAAGTGTCTGAGAAGGAATTCAGGTGAACAATAATGAGGTGCATCCAAATGACCCACAGAAAGGTTGAGAAAAATAAGGACTAAGTCAGGTAAGCACTACAAGGAACAATCAAATAAGATAGAAACTGTATTGGAAACAATTCAAAATCTA
>NW_006408529.1:7069306-7073818 GCF_000296735.1 Chrysochloris asiatica
TTCCATTTTCTTTAGCATCTCTACATTATAGAGCAAGTTTCAAGGCTCATTTTCTGGCACTATACCTGACAGTGTTTCTCTGCTATTCATAAGCTTCTCAGTGACTGAAGATTCAAAATTAGTTCATTACTCTTTCTTCCTAGTCTGTCTTTGTCTGGAAGCTCATCTGAAACCTTTCCACCATGGGTGACCCTGCTTTCAGAATGACAGCAACTCACAAGTCACCACGATATGACAAACTGACAGATGAGAGGTGGACTAAATGGGTAAAGGAGTAGAATAGAAGAGATGGAAGTCAGAACTAGTGAGCTGGAAGACAGATCTCTCAATACTGCTTAGATAGAATAGCAACCAGATAAAAAAGATTAAAAATCTGAAGAAAGTCTAAGATTCATGTTGGACAATATGAAGAGGAATTACTTAAGGTTTATTTTTATTCCAGTACAGGAAAAATCACACAAGTCCACAGAGGAGATAGTAGAAGAGCTCCTGGAAGAATATTTCCCTAACATCTTGAAAAATGAAAAGATAAGCATTAGTAAACTTAACAAACCCCAGTACGACAGACCCTAAAATAAAATTACATAGACATAATAATCAATATTTCCAACTTCAGAGACAAGGAAAGAATTCTGAAAGAAGCTAGGGAAAAGAGAAAGGTTGAATCCAAATAAAGCAAATCCAATTGATCTTTGAACTCTTATCAGAAACCATGCTGGTAAGAAGGCATTAGGGAGAAATATATAAAACCCTGAATAAAAAAAACTGCAAACCAAGAATCATCTACCCAGCTAAACTGTCAATCAGATACAACAGTGTAATAAAAGAAGATGGACAGAATAAGCAGTGTTGCTGTACCAAATGGAAATAGTTGATGTTCAACTGTTTGAAAGGTAAAGAGCCAATGATACTGAAAAAAGAAGACTAAGGTGTACTGAAGGAATTGCCAATGAACAAGGCATCAGGAATTGATGGAATACAAACTGTAATCATTCAACAAAGTGAGGCGGCACTGGAGGCACTCACTCGCCCATGCTAAGATATTTGGAAAACAACTATCTGGCCAACTAATAGGAAGAGATCCGTATTTGTGCCCATTTCAAAGAGAGGTGACCCAATGGAATGCAGAAATCATCGGACAATATATTTTGTATACCATGCGAGTAAAGTTTTACTGAAGATAATACAGAAATGGCTGCAAACATATATTGACAGATAATTTCCAGAGATTCAAGCTGGATTCAGAAAAGGACATGGAATGGGGAATATCATTGTTAATTTCAGATGAATATTGCCAGAAACAGAGAATACCATAACGATATTTACCTGTGTTTTTCAGACTATGCAAAGGACTTCAATGGTGTGGATCATGACAAGCTATGGACAACACTGAAAAGTATGAGTATTCTGGAAAACTTAATTGTGATCATGGTTAATCTGTACCTGGACCAATAGGCAGTTGTTTGAATAGAACATGGGAACACTGAATGGTTTAAAATTCAGAAGAGTGTGCAACAGGGTTGTATTCTTTCATCATACTTATTCAATCTGTTGTTGTTGTTGTACCATAAGGAATGTATGCTGAATAAATAATCTGAGAAGCTGGTTTATATGAAGAAAAACATGGCATTAAGATTGGAGGAAGACTCATTAACAATCTACCATACACAGATGATACAACCTTGCTTGCTGAAAGCAAAAATAATTTATACTACTTACTGATGAAGATCAAACAGCTCAGCCTTTGATATGGATAGCATCTTAATATAAAGAAAACAGAAACCCTCAACACTGGACCAATAAGCAACATTCTTATCGATGAAGAAAAATTTGAAGTTGTCAAAGACTTAATTTTTCCTGGATCAACTTCATGGAAGCAGCAGCCAAAAAATCGAACAATGTATTCCATTATGCCAATTTGCTGCACAAGGTCTTTTTAAAGTGTTGAAGAGCAAAGATGTCAGCTTGAGACTAAGGTATGCCTGACCCAATTCATGATATTTTTAGTAATCTTATAAGCATGTGAAACTTGGACAGTGAATAAGGAAGACTGTAGAAGAATTGGTGCATTTGAGTTATGTTGTTGGAGGAGATTATTGAAAGCGCCATAGTTTGCCAAAAGAACAAACAAATCTGTGTTGGAATAAGTATAGCCAGTGTTCCTTGGAGTTCAGGATGGCCAAATTTCATCTCTCATACTTCAGTAATATTATCAAGAGGGACTAGTCACTGGAGAAGAATGTCATGTTTGGTAAGGTGGAGGCTCAGAGAAAAAGAGAAAAAACAAAACAAAAGATGGATTGGCAAAGTGGTAGCATCAATGGGCTCAAGCATGGCAACAATTGTGAGATTAGCCCAGGATCAGGCAGTGTTTTGTTCTGTAGTGCATAGGGTCCCTATGAATTGGTGCCAACTCAATGGCACCTAACAACAACAATAGTATAGAAGGAAGACAACATTGTGGAAATATCAGCAGTTCCCAACTCAGGTTCCAAAATCATTCTTTGATGAGATGGAATATCATCAACTTAATATTGAAAGGAAATAGAACCTGGATAAGCAAAACATTACTATAAAAGGACAACCTTGGAGTCCTCTCACTTCCAGATCTCAAAACCTACTACACAGCCATAGTAATCAAAACAAACTTGGTACTGGTACAATGAAAGACACATAGATAGTAGAAACAGAATTAAGACTACAGAATTAAATCCACCCATCTATGCTCAGTTGATCTTTGACAAAGAACCAAAACACATCAAGTGAGGAAGAGAAATTTCTTCATCAAATGGTACTGCAAAACTGGAAATTCTTTTGCAGATTGAAATAAGACTCATTTCTAAATCACATAAAAAATAGTTAAACATATCTATATTAGTTTAAATGGCCTAAGTATAAAACCTGGAACTCTAAAGCTCATCAGTGCAAAAGTGAGACAAATTTGGAGGCTTCGATACATACCATAAATTCACAATAAATCATAACTGAAATTTATAAACAAAAGAAGACAAAATTGATAACTGGGACCTCCTAAAATTTATATGACTGTTGTTGTTGTTACGTGCCATCCAGTCTTTTCCAGAGCCCCTCTGGTTGAAAAATATTTAAAGAACAACTGGGGAAGAGCTGCCTCCTCAAAATAGAGTTGAGTGTAATGACACGAATGGAGGAAACCTTTCAGGAACTTCAATTGTGGGGAAGGTACAACTCAAATGAGGAGAAACAATTGTAAGCATCCATTTATAATTGGAACATGGAATGTACGAAGTATGAGTCTATGAAAATTGAAAGTTGTCAAAAATGATATGGTATGCATAAACAATGATAACCTCAGTACTAGTGAGCTGAATTAGACTGCTAGTGGCCATTTTAACATGAAAAGCACATGATTTACTATGTTAGGAATGGGAAATTGAAGAGAAATAATCATTGAAAATAACATTTCAGGTTTAGTGGCAAGTGAAGCACAGACAGGTAGGTGAGGCTTCTTTGCAGAGGCACAGATAAATCAGACAAGGTGCTTCCTGGAGCAGCCCTAGATTTTGTATGTGGTGCCGGGTGCCAGATTCCTGTGACCACTGGTGGAGAAATCTGAATGGGAAAAGCAAAATACAGTAATTGCTGAATTTATCTGGATACAGGACACTGGATGCTCCCGAAGAACCCTAGGCCAGGACCACGATCAGAGGGTGGGGCCATAGCCAAGCTAGTACAATGACACAGTGCTAAAAACCATGGAGTTTCTGGAAAAAGGGATGTGACAGATTTTACATTCTTCTATCCATCTCTCCTCTGTCACAACCTCACTGCCAGCCCGGACACCCTAAGGCAGGTGGGAGTGCACCCCCCAAAAAAAACCCAGCCCTGGCTATATAGTCAAAATGTATTTGCACTTTGTAAAACCTTAATATAAAACATAAGAGCCAACATCAACTATCATACACAAGAACACATGTATTTTGAGCATTACGCTGTGCAGACACAGATACCTAACTGACATTCAGAGATAAAAATAATGGACAATCTTTCTTCCACTCATTTCTCAATATCTGTGCACCTCCATGGTGGTAATTAGAGGAGGGGCCTGAGCATGTGGACACCCCCACCCATGACTGGAGGTTTCTTCTGTGCATGCATACTGACATGAACAGCAAAGGCTACTGGACAGTTGGCTATGGTTTTGTTCTTGTTTTTAAGTGGTGGTTTTTGTCTCTGATTTTATATTGTTTCTGTTTTTAGTCTTTTTGGTCTCACTTTTTTCCTGAGGGTGGGAGCTTTCCCCCCCTACTTTACCCAAGAAGAGACAGCAATCATTCCCATACAGTCAAGCAACAGTTATACTCCATAATATCCAGCCATCTGGACAGGTGCCTATAACAGCTCCTAGGCATTACATGTGAAAAGGGAAGCCTATCTACAGATCATATCCACCAGGAGACAGTAAGCTTAATAACATAGTGGCATACATTTATTTGACCATTAAAAACCCACCTAACTACTGAAAATGTCCAA
>NW_006408529.1:7074973-7079587 GCF_000296735.1 Chrysochloris asiatica
AAGGGGAAAATACAGGAACAGAGATCCAGGTGATGAGGAGATCAGGTAGATTGCAGGATACAATAGAGTGTCTTAAATGGAGGGAAAAGTTAATTGACTATAGGGTGACCCCAAAGAAAATTAATACTAATGAAAATTAACATATAAGTAGAACAAGGAGCTCTGGTAGCATAGTGGTTACGAATCGGGCTGCGAACCGCAAGGTCAGCAGTTCGAAAATACCAGCCGCTCCGCGGGAGAAAAATTAGGCTTTCTGCTCCTGTAGAGATTTACAGCCTCGGAAACCCTGTTCAGGGTCGCTATGGGTCAGAATTGACTCGACGGCACTTAACAACAACAAGAACAAGGAATATTAAAACTAAGAAGAAATTGACAAGAAACACCACAAAAAACATGAACTCAGAATAAAGGAATGAATAGGACCACAAAATTTATCATAATGACAGCAATTAATTCATACCAATAGATAATTTCACTGAATGTCAATGGATTAAATGCACCAACGAGGAGACAAAGAGTGGAAGAATGGAAAAGAAAACAAGACCCTTCAATATGCGGCCTGCAATAGACACATCTTACACACAAAGACAAACACAGACTAAAAGTTAAAGGATGGAAAAAATATTCCAAGTTAGTTGTAATAAAATGAGCAATTTCTGATAAAATAAACTTTTAGGCAAATACTACCATTAGAGATAAAGAATAACACTATCTCATGGCTAAAGGATCAATTGAGCAAGATGACAGAACCATAATAAATATCTATGCTACCAATGAAAGAGCACCAAGATATGTAAAACAAACCCTACTAGAATTAAAGAAAGAAATAGATAAATCTACAATTATAGTGGAATGAATTTTAATGTGTGGAATGAAACAATAACAGACAAACACAAAAACCTAGAATTTGATATAATGTTGAATTGTCCTTCAAAAGTGAAGCGAGAGCAAAGATTTTTATCAGAATAAAAACAGGAAGAATTAATCACTAGTAGACCAGCCCTGAAAGAAGTGTAAAAATAAGTTATTCAGAGTAGAGAATCTTAGCTCGACATAAACTAGAACATTCAAGAAGGAATGGATAAAGAAAATTTTTTAAATTAATCTTATTCTTAACTGATCTAACAAATAATATTTTGTCCCAAATAATAATAATGGTTGTTGTTGTAGTTGCTTTTAGGTGCCATGGAGTTGGTGCCAATCCATAGTGATCCATTCACAATAGAATGAAACATTGGTCCATCCTGCACCAGTCTCACAATCATTGCTACACCTAAAACCATTGCTGTTGCCATTGTGCCAATCCATCTTGTTGGGAGTTTTTCTCTTTTTCTCCTGCCCTTTCTTTTCTAAATATTATATACTTCTCCAGTGACTGGTCCCTCCTAATAACATGACGGAAGTATGAGAAATGAAATCTGGCCATCCTGGCTTCCAAGGAGAATTTTCATTATACTTCTTATAACACAGATCTATGTGTTCTTGTGGCAGTTTATGGTACTTTTAATATTATCCTACAACATCATAACTCAAATGTATCAATTATTCTACAGTCTTCTTTATTTATTGTCAAACCTTCACATGCATATGAGAATATTGAAAATACCAGGCCCTTATTCTGAAGAGGCAAAATAATATTAAGATGCTTGACTGTCTTATGAATATTGGTTTCCCTTGCCTACTATTATAAAATAGACACTTGAGTGGGATAGACAGGAATATTAGAAGACATGATTACAGAAAGCTTGTAGCCTGTCTTCAGCCTATAACTGATTAGAATATCTAAGAGGAGTTCTAGAACTTGTCTGGTGAAATAGGCTTCTTGTGAAGTCTTTGAAGTGTATAGGCCCTTAGGTGTAATCCTGAGCCCCATCCAGAACCTTCTGAGGTAGGACATTGCCAGTAGAAAGGACAAGTAGACAAGCCTGGAACAGCTAGAGCAACAGAAGTTATATTGTCAAAGAAAGATCTGCAGAAATAATCCATAACAAAAATGACAGTATGATTGGATACTGCAAGAATAAGCAAGTTATTCCCCAGGAAGCCACCAAGGCAAGCAATCAAGTCTCTTCAGGACAAACTCCCCTCTAAGGCTGAAACTTAAAGGGAACATGTGAGAAGGCATGTAAGCTTGCTGGCAACCAAATTGGTCTATTGGTGAGTGGAAGAGAGGGAAAGGCAGCAATGAAGAAATGGGTTGAGTTCTACCACATTCCATAGACTGACTCCTGTTGACTCAGAGATAAGAGAGAGAAGAGGAAGGGCTGATTGGTCCAAAGTGTGATGAGACCTGGGGATTCCTGTGCCCATGGATAAGGACATAGATACAGAGTTAGAGCTAGAGTGAAGCAAGCGGCTGATATGAAGTGAAGAGAAACACACAAGAACACTTAAACTTGCAGATAGTACCCATTTGACCTAGCCTCAATGGTTTGATAATCAGAACTTGATTAGAGGAAGATAAAAAAAAATGATAAAGGAAATGAGGGTAAATTGCTAGAATTTGATGAATTTGACCTATACTCATGCATGTAGCTCCAAATACCAACAGAGAGGGAAGGAGTCTTCACAACAAGTATTAATGCTATCCCCTCTGTATACAGAGTAGATAGGGATGGCCAACTTAGATGTTGGATACCTAAAATGAGGGAGACATAAAGGCAGGAAGTGACTGGCTTACAAATTTTCAAGAGGTACTTTAGTCTAAGAGTGTTTGGAGAAGATAGAATTGCCACTGAATAGTTTTCATCTTGTCTAGATGGGTCTGGTGAAAAGAGATGGGGATAAGATTCTTACGATTAAATAGTGAGTAATTGTTATCATGACTGATTGAGACTGTCACAATTGTAAAGGTAGAAGTTTTGTAATAAAAATGGGGGAGTAGTTAATCCTACAGTTCAGAAACAGAGGACCCTAGGACCATCAAGGAAGAAGCACACACAGGGAATGTGGGAACCTATCCAGAGAAGCAGAGACACCAGAGATGGAGGCAGAGATGAGGACATGGAAGTAGGGAGCAGCTGAGGACTCTAGACTAAAGGAAAGAGACGGACTGAGTGCTGGCGGCCAGGAGGCAGGCATGCAGAATGTGCCCTTTGGTTGTTTAAATTATAATATATTCCTGAATGATTTTTTTTTTTTTTAACATATCCCCACCCTCAATCCCCCAAAAAGAAAAAAAAAAAAAAAGTGATGCCTTAAATCAGGCATACATTAGTCCACAAACTGACATCTTTGCTCTTTAACACTTTAAAGAGGTCTTGTGCAGCAGATTTTCTAATGCAATACATTTTCTGATTTCTTGACTGCTACTTTATGAGTGTTTATGGCTGATCACAGCAAAATTAATACTTTGACAATTTCAATCTCTTCTCCATTATATGGATATTATTTATTGGTCCATTATGACCTATAAATAATATCCATATATAGTTAGGATTTTGTTTCCTTTACACTGAGGTGCAAACCATTCCAAACATTCCAAAGGCTGTTGTCTTTGATTTTCATCAGTAAGTATTTTAAGTCCTGCTCACTTTCAACAAGCAAGCTTGTATTATCTGCATATCACAGGTTGTTAAATAATCTTTCTCCAATCTGATGCCATGTTTTTCATTATATAATACAGTTTCTCTGATTACTTTATCTACATACAGATTGAATAAGTATTGTGAAATAATACATTGGTGCACACCTTTACTAATTTTAAACCATTCAGTATTCTCTTGCTTTGTTTGAACAACTTACTCTTAATAATTTTACCGGCTCCTCATAAGCACAATTAAGTGTTCCAGAATATTCATTCTTAGCAATGTTGTCCACAGCTTGTCATGATCTATACAATCAAAACCCATTGCAAAATCCTTTGCATAGTTAGTAAAGCACAGTCAAATGACATGTTGGTATTCTTTGATTTCAGACAAGATCCGTCTCACATCAGCAGTGATATACCTCATTCTACGTCATCTTCTGAATCTGGCTTGAACTTCTGGATGTTCTCTGTCAATATATTGTTACAACCATTTTTGGATTATTTTTAGCAAAAATTTAATTACATAAGATATTAATAATATTGTACAGCGAACTTTGCCTTCTGTTGCACCACCTTTCTTTGAAATGGGCACAATTTTGGATCTTGTCATTTGACCAGGTAGTTGTCTTCCAATTATCTTTATATACATACATAAGTGCCCATAGTGCTACATCTATTAGTTGAAAATTTTCAGTTTGTATAACATCTGTTTCCAGTGCATTGATGTTTGTCAATGCATCTTGGATTTCTTCCTCACTATCATTCACTCTTGATTATATGTTATTCCTTGAACTATCAACCATTTTTTTCTGGTACAGTGACTTTTATTCCTTCCATCTTCTCTTGATGCTTTCTGCTTCATTCAATATTTTGCCCTATGGAATCTCTCAATAATGTAAGTTAAGACTTGAATTTTTTTTTTCAGTTCTTTCAGTTTGAGAAACACTGAGACTGTTATTCCCTTTGGTTTCCTAACTCTGGTCTTTTAAAATTCCTTTATAAAATTTGACTTTGCCTTCTTGAGCTGACCTTGAAATTTTCTGTTCATCTCTTTTAGCTCCTCATTTATTCCATTTTTATTCCAT
>NW_006408529.1:7080194-7081632 GCF_000296735.1 Chrysochloris asiatica
ATACCAGGAAACCCCTCTATGTGAATCATCTGATTCTGCACCATCCACAAAATTGTTTATGTATGAGTCCATTGTTATTTTGAGTGAGTCAATCCATTTTGTTGGAGACTTCTATTTTTTTTTTGCTGGCCCACCACTTTATCAAGCACGATGACCTTTTCCAGGGACTGATCCTTCCTAACAACATGTCTAAACCGTAAAAGACAAAATCTCACCATAGTCACATTTAAGGAGCAATCTGGCTGTACTTCATCCCACACAGATGTTTGTTCTTCTGTCAGTCAATAGTATTTTCCATATTGTTTCCCAACAGCATAATTCAAAATCATAGATTATTTTCCAGTCTTCCTTATTCATTGTTCAACATTTGCATGGATATGAATGAATTGAAAATACCTTGGCTTGAGTGGAGTGAACCTTAGTCTTCAAAGTGACATGTTTTATTTTTAACACTTAAAATAAGCCTTTTACAGCAGATTTGCCTAATGCAATATGTCCTTTGATTTTCTAACTGTTGCTTTCATGAATGTTGATTGTGGATCCAAGCAAAATGAAGTCTTTGAAAATTTCAATGTTTTCTCCATTTATCATGAAGTTATTTATTAGCTCAGTTATGATGATTTGTGTTTTCTTTTCATTTAAGTGAAATCTATACTTTAATTTTCATCAGTAATTCAAGTCCTATTCATTTTCAACAAGCAAGGTTTACCCATCTGTGTATCACAGGTTTTTAATCATCTTCCTCCAATCCTGATGCCAGGTGTTTCTTCATATAATTCAATTTCTCTGATTATTTGCTCAGCATACAGATTCAATAAGTATGGCAAAAGGATGCAACCTTGATGTACACCTTTCCTGATTTTACACCATTCAGTATCCCTGACTCTGTTTTAATGACTGTCTCCTGATCTATGTACAGGTTCTTAATGAGAACATTTAAGTTCTTCTTAAAGAACTTTCTTCATAATGTTATTATTAATTCCCATTCTTCATAATGTTATCCATAGCTTGTTACAATCTACACAGTTGAAAAGCTTTGAAGAGTCAATAAAACACACCTAATATCTTCCAGGCATTCTCTGCTTTCAGACAAGATCTACTTTATGTCAGCAATGATGTTGCTCATTTGAAGTCCTCTTCTGAATCCAGCTTCAATTTCTGGCAGCTCCCTGTAGATGTACCACTGACATCATTTTTGAATTATCTTAAACAAGATTTACTTGAATATGATAGCAATGATAACGTTCAATTATTTCTACATTAAATAGAGTTACCTTTCTTTGGAAATGGAACAAATGTGGATCTCCTCCAATCAATTGGCCAGGTAACTATATTTCAAATTTCTTCACTTATATGAGTGTGCCCCTCCAGCAGTACATTAGTTTGTTGAAATATTTCAGTTTGTATTTCATTAATTCCTGGAGCCTTGTTTTTCTTT
>NW_006408529.1:7083447-7085216 GCF_000296735.1 Chrysochloris asiatica
CAAGTTGTTAATGAGTCTTCCTCCAATCCTGATGCAATGTTTTTCTTCATATAACCTAGCTTCTCAGATTATTTGCTTAGTATACAGGTTGAATAAGTATGGAGAAAGAATACAACCCTGCCCCAAACTTTTCCAAATTTTAAACAATTCAATGTTGCCTTGTTCTGTTCAAACATCTGCCTTTTAGTCCATGTACAGATTCCTCATGACCACAATTAAGTGTTCCGAAATACTCATACTTACCAATGTTGTCCATAGCTTGTCATGATCCACACAACCAAAAGTCTTTGCATAGTCAATAAAGCACAGGTAAACATCTTTCTGGTTTTCTCTGCTTTCAGCTAAGATCCATTGGACATCATTAATGATATCCCTTGTTCCATGTCCTTTTCTGAATCCAGCTTGAACATCTGGAAGTTCTTCCTTGTACTGTATGGATATTAGTCTGTCATTGACATCACTGTACTTCATTAAAATGTTGAAATACTCTTACTGACAATAAATGTGACAGCATTCCTCTTCAATTTGTTGATCCTGGCATAGAATAACATATGATTATCTGATTCAGTCTGGCCAATATGAGGTCATTTCAGCTCATTGTTATCTAAAATATTGATCACTATGTATTCTATTTAATTTTTCACAGCTTTCAATGTTCCTAGGTTCATATTCCATACATTTCACGTTTTCATCTTTAATTAATGTTTATAGTTGTTTCTTTTTATCCAAGTTGTTCACCATTAGCATATAAATGTTCCAAAAGTTTGCTCCATCCAGATCATTAAGGTCAACCCTACCATGAGGAAGCAGCTCTTCACCAGTCATATTTGGAGTGACCAAAAATTATGTTAAAAAGTACAAGGACCCAGCCACTAAATAAAATGAGATGCTAGGTATAAATCAAACAAAATAGCACATGACTGTAAGTGAGAGTTGGACAATGAATAAGGAAGACTGGAGAATAATCTATGCATTTGAATTTTGGTGTTGCCAAAGATTGGTGTTGGCAAAGAATAATGAAAACTCCAGAAGAATAAAAAAATCTGTCTTGGAAAAAGTAGAGCTAGTATGCTTCTTAGAAATAAGCATGGCAAAACTTCTCTTGTATTTTTGATATGTTTCCAGGAAGGACATCGTGCATGGTGGAGGCTCAGTGAAAAATAGGAAGACCCTCAGAAAGATGGATTGGCACAGTGTCAATAACAATGGGCTCGGTCATGAAGACAATTGGGAGGATTCCTGAGGGCCAGGCAGTGTTTCCCATGTTGAGAATAGCATTGGCATGAGTTTGAATCAAGTTGATTGTACTTAACAACACAATATGTGAAGACAATGACACAATTATGTATGAGAATACAAAGAAGATTTAAATAAGTGAAGAAGTAATCCATGTTCATGAATAGGAAGACTGATTATTGGTAAAAATCAAGTTTCCTGGACTTAATAGATTAATTTAATTTTATTTCAATCCATATCACACGAAGTATTTTTTTCACATCTACAAACGAATTCCAATTTTACGTAGGAAAGAAAGAGACATAATATGCTGAAGAAGAACAAAGTCAAAAGACAGTAATATGATTTCACTACTTATTCTAAGGATACAGTGAATAAGGAAGACAGTGTAGCACTGGCAAGTGAACAGACAAATAGATCAGATAGAAAACCTAGAAGTTATTATTGTTGTTAAGTTGTTAAGTGCTGTTGAGTTGGTTCAGATGCATGTTGTTGTTTTTAGGGGCCATCGAGTAGGTACCGACTTATATTGA
>NW_006408529.1:7085881-7086673 GCF_000296735.1 Chrysochloris asiatica
GTCCAGTTGTCAAGATTTTTGTTTTTGTTTTTGTTTTTTACACTGAGATGCAATCCACACCAAAGGCTGTGGTCTTAGAATGTCATCTGTATTTTAAATCCTCTTCATTTTCAGCAAGCAAGGTTGTATCATCTGCATATCATAGATTGTTAATGAGTCTTCCTCCAGTCTTGATGCCACATTTTCTAATATACACCAGGTTTTCAGATTATTTGCCCAGCATACAGGGTGAATAAGTATGGTCAAAGAATACAATCCTGATGCACAGCTTTCTTAATCTTAAATCATCCTCATTAGCACAATTAAATGATCCAGAATATTCATACTTCACAATGTTGTCCATAGCTTGTCATGATCCACACAATCGAAAGCCTTTGTATTGTCAATAAAGCACAGGTAAACATCTTTTTTTTGCATTCTCTGCTTTCAGTCAAGATCCATCTGATGTCAGCAATGATATCCCTCATTCAATGCCTATTTCTGAATTCAGCTTGAACCTCTGGAAGTTCTCTGTCAGTGTATGCTTGCAGCCATTCCTGTATTACCTTTTGTAAATATTTGCTTGCATGGGATATCAAAAATATTGTCCGACTGTTTCCTCATCCTATTGAGTTACTTCTCTTTAGAACTGGCACAAATAGGGATCTCTTCAAATCACTTAGACAGATAATTGTCTTCCAAATTTCTTGGAGTACATGAGTTAGTGTCTTCAGTGCTGCCTCACTTTGTGGAAAGATTTCAATGTTTATCCCATCAATTACTGGTGCCTTGTTCTTTGCCATTCCCACGAGC
>NW_006408529.1:7087103-7092859 GCF_000296735.1 Chrysochloris asiatica
GGTCAACTCTACTTTGAGGAGGTAACACTTCCCCAGTCACATTTTGAGTGCCTTCCAATCTGAGGGGCTTATTTTCCAGCATTATATCTGACAGTGATTCTCAGATGTTCATATATTTTCAGTGACTCAATATTTGCAAGTATTTCATCTCTCTTTCTTTTTAGTCTGTTTTCGTCTGGAAGCTCATCTGAAATCTCTCCATAGTGGGTGACCCTGCTGGTATTTAAAGTATGTTTGGCATAGCTTCCAGAACTTGTCTGTCAAGATTCTAATACTCTGGTGGTGTGTGAGTTGCTGTGATTCAGATTTCAGAGGAGCACATGGTAGATTTGAAGCACCAAGCTTGTAGTTCAAACTGACCTTGTGGTCCAGCACATTATCCTGCCCTGACAGAAGAAGAACAAAGTCAAAAGACTGGTACTATATGACTTCAATACTTACTATAGAGTTACAGCACATAAGACAGTGTGACCTTGGCACAGGAAAAAATAGGTCAGATAGAAAGTCCAGCAGCAGACACATACAAACATTCAATTTATGTTTGGTAGATGTGCAACAGTAATTCAATGGAAAAAGAATAGTCTTTTAAACAAGTGATACCATAACAATTGGAAATCCACATTCAAAAGGCAAAAAACAACAACAACAACAAAAATTGAGAAACTGAACTTACATCTTTTTCAAAAACTAACTCAAAATGGATCATAGACAAAATCGTCAAGTGAAAAAGTATAAAACATGTAGAGGATAAATAGAGAGAAATCTAGAACTAAATGAATTATTGTTTGAGTTAATTTTATGGCTATAACAGCAAAAGTGTGATCCCAGAAAGTAAAATTTGATCTTATCTGTGAGAGTGCTGGGTTGTGTGTTGGTCTGCAAACCTTGAAGTTGGCAGTTTAAATCCACTAGCCACTCCTTGGGAGAAAGATTAGACTTTCTGCTCCCATAAAGATTTATAGCCTCAGAAACCCTATATATGATTACTGTGAGTTGGAAATAACTCATGATATCACACAGCAGCAGTAGCACATGTATAAAAGTCAGTTAAGTAATGAAATCCTGAACATAGACTAGAATAAAATATTTGAAGAAAACAATTCTGATAAATTACTTGTATAAAAAATATAGAAAAGAAAATTTTATCTAAGAAATAAGAACACAAACAATTCCATTAACAGCTGAGAAAAAAAATAGAGATATGAATAGACACATATAAGTAAATAGCAAATAAGCATTTGAAAATATGCTTCTTTCCATAAGACCTTAGGGAATTACAAATGAAATAAGCAATGAGACACATCTATTTAATGCATGAATGTGAAACATAACACTAAATGGTGACAAGGATGTGAAACAACAGAAACTCTCCTTCACTACTGGTTGTTGCTGTGAGGTGCCATAGAGTCATTGCTGACTCATAGTGAGCCTATGCACAAAAGAACAAATGGCTTTTGGGTTCTGCATCATCTGTAAGATCCTTGACACTTGAGACCATTGCTATTGACAGTGTGCTAGTCCATCTAATTAGTAGTCTTCCACTTTTTCACTGATTCTCCCATTTACCAAGTATGAGATCCTTCTCCAGAGACTCGTTTCTGTATGGGAGATCAAGTCTTGCAATCCTGGCTTTTAAGGAGTACTCTGGTTGTACTTCATCAAACACAGATTTGTTTGTTCTTCTGACAGTCCATCGTATTCTCCAATAATCTTCTCCAAATCCCTAACTTAAATGCATCAATCATTCTACAGTATTTCTTATTCAATGTCTAACATCCATTTGCTTATGTAGTATTAAAATTAACATAGCCTGGGTTAGGAATACCTTAATACTCAAACTGACATCTTTCTCTTGAACACATCAAAGAGGTGTTGTATAGTAGATTTACCTAATGCAATAAGTCATTTGATTTCTTGACTGCTGATTCCATGATAAGTCTTTGACAACTACAAAATTTTCTCCATTTTCCATTGCTCCAGTGTTGAGAATTTTTATTTTTTTGATATTGAGGTGCAACCCATACTGAAGGCTGTGGTCATGATCTTCATCAAAGCAAGCAAGGCTGTATCCTTGGCATATCACAGGATGTTAATGAATTGTCCTTAAATCCTGAAACTATGTTCTTCATAAAATCCATTTTATCATATTATTTCCTCAGCATACAGATTGAATAAGTATGATGAAAGATTATAGCCCTGGTATGCACCTTTCCTAATTTTAGACAATTCAAATGTCTCCTCATTTTAATTTAATGATTTTCAGGAAATGTCTAGAGAAGAGTTTCTTTATATCATCATATAATTTTTGGAGCATGACTTATGTTAAGGCACAGTATGGCATATGCATTATCCATTTCAAGTGTTTTTTTGTTGTTGTAATTATTTTGTTTTTTAATGAATTAACAGTAGCTGTGACCTGAAAACTTTAATTCCATCTGAAGTAATCCAAAGATAAGGCCTGCCCATGAGAAAAGAAAAAAGAAAATACCCCAAAAACAAATTATATCAGAAAAGCACAAAATAAAATACAATCTGAAAAGAAATGGGAAAAAAAAATCCACTCTTGTGAGTAGGTAATATAGTAAAGTTTTAAACATAAAGTGGGAGAACATAGCAAAAAGCACAATACATTTTGGAAGCTCCAAAAATTCTATTTCTGTAAGATAAGGGTAATGGGACATTTAAATAGATGCTAGAACTGTCTATCATCAAAAAGTATGGGCAGTCCATGTACAACAATGTCATTACAATATGCCAGTACCCCTGGGATGTCAGCCAAAATGGAGGTAATTTTCTGAAACAGCTCAGTCCTAAAGTTAATCCAAAAGGCATCCATTCATAACAAAGTGTGTTTCTTTTAGTAAGCGAAATAGCTATGCCAGATAAAGAAATCTGCTGATATCTTTGCACTATAAAAACAAACAGCACATACCACTAAAAACTTAGCTCCTTGGAACAAACTTTGAACATGACTAAATAAAGTCATTCCAATATTAGGAATTACAAATAGCATATTTTCTTTCTTTTTAATTTAAGAATTTTATTATGTTTGTTTTGAAGTATCAGAAAAATAACATAAATTAAAAAAACAAAACAAAGCACATAAATAATTATTACACCCTAAAATAGCAACCTATATTGAATTTACAGGTGAGCTTATTTGAAATTCAACACAGCTTCTCTGTTTTCAAAATCCTATAGTTATGTTAAAACCTGAACACTGAGACCAACAAGGAAATATGATTGATTATTCATATCTAGTTTAAATCTGCCTTGTCCTGAGAGAAATTATTTGTGGAATAAAATCACAGAGAGTGGAAAAGAAATAACCAGGATCATGAATTTTTACTTATATTTGGCAGCAAAGTTCAACATGAATTACTATCAGCTTTCTGTTTCAAGGAATTGAAGAAGAATTAATTCATATATACTAGAATGTTAAAGCATTTAAACATTAATTGAAGTTTTGTATTATTAATCCATTCTTACAAGACATTAACCGAATGTATTTTACAGGTTAGAGACCGTAGTAGATAACAGTAATACAGGCATCATTGAACCTAGGGAAAGAAATTAAAAGTCAGTGGAAAGATATACATGTACAAGTAAGTATGTAAATATTATATGTAAGCAGGATAGCATTATATAGATATGCTATAACCAAAACCACCCCAATATCAGTGAGTCGATTCCAATTCATATTAGGTTCTAAGACTGTAAATTTTTGTGGGAGGAGAGTCACATCTTTTGCTTGTGGAACAGCTGGTTGGTGTGAACTTTTGCCACTTGGTTATCAAGCCTAATGCACAGTGTCAATAGATAAGCTTAATATATAGATATAGATATATAGATATATAGATGTGTTATCTTGGCTAGGCTTTTGCATCCAGTTGTTTGGTCAAACAATTTTCTAGGTAGTTCTATGAGATATTTATACATGACTAACATTTATATCATTTAGGTTTAAGTAAAACAGAGTACCCACTCTAATCTGGATGGACTTCATCTAACCATTTGAAGACTTGAAGGGCAAAACAGGTATTCTGTAGTATATTATCTAATATCTCTTCTAACCATAGTATGAAACTCCCACCAAACAACATTTCTGCTCTCCTGTGTCTGGGTAAGAGAATGTGGGAGAAGATACTGATAGTAACACATGATTCAAATATGAATGTTAGCAGAGTTCATTGTAATTGTAAAAACTTGAAACACCTATTATAAGTATTAAATGAACCAACTCAGAAACAGAAGTTGGGATCTCAAGAAGAAAGGTGGGGCAGGGCTTGATGGTGGCTAGGATAGAGATTCAGTGAAGATCTCCAAGAGCAATATACAGAACACCAGAAGTAGTTTCAGGGGAGAGCTCCAAAACTCTGAACCACATATATGAGTATATTTTAAAAGTTTGAAGGCTTATAGATAATGGAAATTTTAGTGGAAGCAAGAAATCTCATACTTTTGAAGTTGCCAGGCTCAGCAGCCTGGAGCCAACAACTTGGGCGAGACCAAACGGTAAGACCAAGTGGAAAAGCAAGCAGACCTGTTACAGACTAACACTTGCAGGAACCTTGGAGACAAAGATGGACAATATTTTTTATTTTATTTTGGTTTGTTCTGATTTTTTGATATCTGCTCATTGGCCTCCAGCTGTCTGTGCTCCTCCATTCTGGAGACTAAAGAGGGTGCCGGAATGATTGGACATCCTTCACCCCCACCACTAGAGGGTTCTTCTACCACACATGCATACAGATCCTTTCAGCATTTAAAGGGAGAGTCCCTGCTTAAAACGAACCGGCAGCACAAAACAGCCATAGTTGGACCTGAACAATTTATTAATAGGGAAAAGGCCAGAAAAAGGCTTGTGGAGTGGGAGAGAGACTAAAAACCAAACAGGGCAAAAATTTAATCTTGAGGTACAGCATAACAACAGTGGCATCATGAAATGTATCAAGCGACCTTGAAGGCAAGAAGCTGAAAGAGGATATTAAAGCCATACTTATATTGTTGTTGTTGTTATGTGCCGTCGAGTCAGTTCTGACTCATAGTGACCCTGTTACTGGGTTTCCGAGGGTGAAAATCTTTACGGGAGTAGAAAGCCTCATCTTTCACCCGTGGAGCAGCTGGTAGTTTCGAACCGCTGACCTTAAGGTTCGCAGCCCGATTCGTAACCACTACGCTACCATACTTATATCAGGCTACAGAATTTTTTCTTTTTCTTTTCTTTTCTTTTTTAACTTCTCTCTCTCCTCTCTCTTTTCTCTGATTATAGACTACAGTATCCAATCTGTTTTTGCTTTATTTTTTTGCTATTGCTCTTTGCGTTTTTTTTTTGGCTTCCCCTTTTACCTCTAGGGGGTTATTCCCCCCTCATATTATCCCAAAAAAGACAGCAATGGCTGTCATATAGTCAAGCTACATCACACCCAATATAACCCCACAATCCAGGCAAGAACCAATACCAACTGCCACACACCAGGGAGGCAGACAATGCCTGTGAACATTACTCTGAGTTAAGCAATAAGAAGAGGGAAAAGGTAAGCCCACCTCATAGTCACATCTACCTGGAGGCAATCAGAAAGCATAAAAAATATCAAAGTACACACTCAATTAAGTATTAAGGTCACAGCTAACAACTGAACATGTTCAAGAAACAAAAAAAGATGACCATATCAGCACATGTCCAGAAACAGGATAAAATGTCTGAGACAAATTACTCGGAGGAAGACCTATGTTCCATTCTGAAGGAAGGCAGG
>NW_006408529.1:7114640-7126671 GCF_000296735.1 Chrysochloris asiatica
AAACAATAAAAATTAAAAAAAAAAAATAAAAAAAATATTTAATCCAAATCTCACAGCATGTAACAAAAATGCTTATGAAATGATGGTATGGTAGATTAGGTGTTGGGCTGCTAACCTCAACATAAGCAATTCGAATTTGTCAAACTCTTTAAGGGAAAAAGATGAGGAAATCTATTCCCATAGATTTCCTGTAATCCTACACAGGCTCATCATAAATCAGAATTAATTCAAGGGCACACAACAACTATAATATCATCAAAGACACAACTGGAAAACCTAAAGTATAAAACTTCTAGAAGACAATATTACGTCAAGAAAATATTTCTTAGACATGACACCAAAAAACTCAATCCAAACAGGAAAAATTGAAAAATCAAACTTCAATTTTAAGGACATGTTGTCTTCTACAAATAGATTTCCACTATGCTGCTTGATAAATGTATGCCACAGGACTTATAAAAATAATATTTGTTGAAACACATCTCAAATAAAGCCTGCTTAGGAATCCATTTAGGAATCCTAGTGTGGTGCTGCAGATTAAGCACTGCATTGCAAGTTCATTTTCAACTACAAGGTCAACAATTCAAACTCACCAGTCACTCCTTGGAAAGCTTATGCATTAGTACTGTAAGTCAGAACCTACTTGATGGCACTTAACAGTAACACAGGAAACCATTAAGGCCCAAATGACTTCTCTCATTAGGAATTTTTTTTTTTTTCTTTTTTTTTTTTTGCCATGTTCAAAGCATTTTCTAACAGAATATAATGTTTGTTTGCTTTTTTCCTGCAGCTCATCTCTTAATTTTAGTGAAAATCATTATTAACTACTTCCTAACTTTGTGGTTACAAATCAGGCTGTGAACCACAAGATCAGCAGTTCGAAACTACCAGCTGTTCCATGGGAGAAAGATGAGGCTTTCTCCACCCGTAAAGATTTACAGCCTCAGAAACCCTGTACAGGGTCGCTATGAGTCAGAACTGACTCCACGGCACATAACAACAACAACAACTTTCAAATAAAATATTTCTTCTAAAATCTGATTATTTACATTTTAAAAGATATTACTCAGCTCTCCGTAATATGGAAAACTTGCACTCTATGAAAGGCTATCAACATGAATTAGGCAGCAAATAAATTTCATCACAAGCAATCTGAGAGAAGGATGTTTTTTTTTTTTTATGGGTGATAACTGTTTAAAGTTTTTAAACTAATACAGTAAAAATTTTCCATAATGAAACTATTTTTATTGTTCAATACTTTCAAGGAAATTATTCTTCATTTAATTAATAGGTTTCCTCTTTATATTGTAATTCATGACACATACTTTTTAGAATGTAGTGCTAGGGAAAAAAATGTCATTGTACTTGAGATAGTGACCTCTTTCTTGATTAGAAGTATGGAATGTGTGCTATCATTAATTTAAACCTAGGTATCAAGATGCTCAGGACCATATTTAATCCTAAATTTAACTGATATGTTTTTCCCTATTAGGGCACAATTTATTTCCTATTCCTTTGCCTTCTCATTCATTTAAAATTTATATTGTTATTTTATGTATGCATTCTCTCACATTATTAATTCACACATCTTTTATGGAAAGAAGTAGAGAAATTTCAAGAAAAATTGGTTGTTTATTATGGTAGATATAAAGATGTTCTATTTAGATATCCCTTCAATAAAGAACTGGTGGTAATGTGTGAATAAGAACACACTTTGCAGTGAAACAATTCTGAATATAAACTTAGGATCTTGTGATCTACTACACATATTCTATACTACATCATTCAAAGCCTGGTAAATCCTAGGCAGGGCCTACTATAAATCAACCCAATGAAATATCATGAGTGGATGGTTCACCATCCTCTAGTACCCAATATGCATATTGAATCAGAAACTTTCATATTCTATTATGTTCCCAGTAGGAAAAATACAAGGGTTTGAGGATCAAAGGTTCTCAGTTGAACAATAGAGATTTGTCTTTGGAAGATAAATTTTTAATTTGGTGAAATATAATCCCAACATCTCACTGGAGACGTGTGATAATCACACTAAAACTCTGGACTCATCAAAGTTCCTGGTTAAAAAAGAAGTCAGTCTTTCTCTAGAGAACAGTTCAAGATTCTCCTTGTGCAATGTATTATTTTTGCCTGAAACTTGAGATACTTGTGTCCTGAAACTAGTTTTTAGAAAGAGGAACAATAATCATTTTAGGATTAATTAAATGTATAGTGTTGTAGGATGAGCACTTGTCTGCTAACCACAAGGTTGACCTTTTAAACCCATCAGCTACTTCTCAGAGACTTTACAAAGGATCACAATGAGTTAGAATCTATTTGATGGCACTTAACAATAACAACGAAGCTTCTCTGTAGGAAATGTATTCTACTATTTCATAATTGGGTAGACAGGAGTATGTATGGGCAGAGGTAACCCAATTGACTGATCTTGGTACCATTTTGCTCAAGTATGGCTGTGAATGGAGAAATGCAAGTACACATTACTGAAAACGGTACAGTTTTCGGGACTTAGACTTTTCAGAAATCAGAGTTTGAATCATATCATGAGTTAAGTCATTAATACCAAAAGTGGTGGTATCTAAAGGAATGAGAAAGTAAAAATGGGCAAATGAAAAGTTAAATAGTAAGTACCAGCTGCATTCTTGAGACCAATTGCAAAGATGCTTTGACTAAATTTATCATCAGTAAGAGGGGTCACAATGTCTTGAAAGGAATTATTTCTACATATGTAAAAATAAGTGAACCTATGTAATATAAAGGGTAGATTGTGGAATGCACAAAAATGTGCCATTCAGATAACCCTTCAAGAAAAGACTTGCTATTCAGCTGTAAGTATAATTAGATGACAGACTTTGGATTCTACCAAGTTTCCTAACCACTTTTTTCAAGTGATCTCCATAAACTAACTGCAAGCAATGGAAATTGAGATAACCCTTCTCTTAGAGTAGCCCAGATAGTTAGTCATAAAGTTGCTCACGTCACTACCATTCCACAGAAGATATATATATGTATACACTGTGGAGCAATTTTTTCTCTAGCTGCCCCCTGTATTGGCAGACCCTTTGACATATGTATCTCACAGAAAGATGTCTGCCCTTATCCAATCCTACATTCTTTTCATTTCATGAACATTTTAATTGTTAGTTGATGTCAAATATGCTCCAAATATGGTAATCTTTTATATAGCAGCAAATATGTTGCCCAGTCTTATACTATTTCCTGATCATATGTTGAGGTCCATTGTTCCAGGTTTTGTGTCAGTCCATTTCATTGAGGGTTTCCCTCACATTAGCAATCCCCTTTCTTTTGTTGGCCTTTTAATTTACCAAGCTGATTCTGTTCTATCTATTCTATCTAGCAATTGTTCTTTCCTGATGACATGTCCAAAGCAAGTGAACCAAAGTGAAATCATCCTTGCTTCTAATGAACATTCTTATTGCATTTTTTCTAAGACTGCTTTGTTTATTCTTCCAACATTCTTTGTCAATACCACAAATAGAATTCATCAATTCTTTTTGCCTTCCTTATCTATTGTTCATCTTTCATAGGCATATGGGATGATTAAAATGATCATGGCTCTTGAGACAGGGATGTCACTATATAAGGAAAACAACACACAAAAGAGGGATGGTGGCAGATGAACAATGTAGATAGGGGAAAACTTAAGGAGGTATGCATGGCCCAAGTGGGATAGCAGTAAATAATAACTTATACACAAACTTGGAGTAACGGTGTTCTGTGATACAGGGATCGATACATAGTTTGAATGGGTAAAGGAAAGGAAAAAAATGTTTATGTGTTGAATTGTTTTATGGATATTGGTTTCCCTTGCCTATTGCAAAAAAAAAAAAAATGTAAAGCAGAGAGTTAAGTGTGATAAATATGAATATTGGAAATTAGGATTAGAGAAATCTTATAAACCTGTCTTCAGCCTATAACTGATTGGATTTGATAAAAGAGACATTAGAATTTACCAACAGAAATAGACTTCTTGTTAAACACTTATAGAATATGGGGCTTGAATCCCACCCATAACCTTCTGAGTTGGAGCATCCCACTTGAAAAGACATGAAAACAACTCAGAACTCTTACTGAAAGAAATATCAGCAGAAAAAAAGACATGAAAACCAACAGAAAAATCTTACTGAAAGAAATATCAGTAGAAAAAAGTGGACTGTTTGTCTGCTAAAATATCAAGCAAGCTGTTTTCTTTGGAGACATCAAATCAAGAAAATTCAGCACATTAGGGAAAACCCCTTTCTAATACTGAAACTCAAAGTGAACCTGTGACCAGTCTAGTATGCTTGCTGGTAACAACCTAGGTCTACTTGTGAGTGAAAGTGGGGGAAATGCAGCAATGAAGACATGGACTGAGTTTGGCCACTAACCTAATGATGATAACAAGAATAGGAAAGCCTGTCAGGTCTGAAGTTTACCCTAAACTTCAGAGAGATGAACTCCCAAGCCCATGGGCACTGACCCAGGCTCTGGGACCTAGAGCTGAAAGTGAAGCCGCCAGCCAGTCTGAAGTGCAGGGAGGCATAAGTGAACGAATTTGAAGCTAGTACTCATTTGATCTAGCTTGGATGGCTAATTGACCAGAGGTTGACCAGATGAAGATGTTTCATACAGTGAGCAGGTATAAATTGCTACAATTTGATGAACTGGACTTTTGTTTATGGATTCAATTGCTCAAAATTCCAACTGGAGTGGAAGGATTCTTCATATCAAGGAACAAGCTTGTTTCCTCAATGTACTGGGTTGATAGGGATGGACAATCTAGACATTGGCTATCAAAACTGGAGGCCTATAAAGGCACAAAGTGATTGGTTTATAAGCTTTCATGAGTAAGCTTGGTTTCAGAATGAAGGGATAAGGTAGAATCCCCACTGAATCATTTTCTCTTCTCCAGATGGATCTGATGAAATGGAATGGGGGATGATGCTAATAGGATTTTATTATTCAATTGTGAATAATTGTTAGCAGGATTAATTTTTTCAACTGTAATTATAGAAGGTGTGTTACTAAAAGAGGGGGAACAGACTATCCCTGGTCCATCATAAGTGAAGCGTGAGATCCTACCTAGAAAAGCAGCGACAGCAGAGACAGTGAAAGGTGTGATGACATGGAGATATAGAGCAGTTGCAGACTCTAAGGCCATGGACTGAGTAAGGCTGTGAGCCTTTGGGCAGGAGGCCATCTTGACGAATATGCCTTTAGAACATTTAAATTAATATACATTATTTGTTTTGTATGTGTACATAAAATATGTTTGCTTTGTCATTTGTGAAATGTAAGATGTAAAAGGGAAGCCACAAGAAGGAAGTAGGATAACTCTTGTGGCAAAGAAGTGAATGTAATCATTCAGATTAAGCAAGAGTTCAGTTTGCTAATTGTAATGTTGATGATCTTGTCTGTTAACCTTAACTGAATTCACAATAAAAAGTTGTAAAATTTTTTAATTAAATTAAAAGATCATGGCTTGAGTCAGGAGTATCTTAATCATCAATGTGACACCTTCAATTTTTAATAACTTAGAGGTATTTTGTAGCATATTTGCCCAATGCATAGTACTCCCCAATAAATCTTTTATACTCCTACCTCTGTCTCAGTATCTGCTTTCCAGAGCATATAGCCTGCTGTACTTGACCTATCTGCATTCTGTGCCCAACCACATATGTAACTTATATCTTGTATTCTTTTAACTCTTAAGACTTACATGATGACACACATACTTCTTTCCTGACCAAAACTCAGCACCCTATAAATAACAAAAAAATATTTTTTGTATATTTACATAAATGACTTCTACAATTACAAGATACCTGGAATATCTGATTGGATAAAAACGTTTATTTTAGATTGCTATTGTTTTTGTGTACTTTCTAGTTTGTTTTGAATCACAGTGACACTGAATAGGGTTCCCGAGGGGGCATTATGGTAGATTTCAACTACCGACTTTATGTTTAGCAGTTGAGTACTTATCCTAGAGGGCCACACCTAATCTACATTTTGTTGTTGTTGTCGTTAACTGCTGTTGAGTTATTTGTGACCCATGGCGACCTATATGGGTTTCTGAGGAACATCTGCTGAGCATAACTGGTGACCTTACAGTTCAAAATGACTTTGCATTCCAGCACATTAATCCACAGTGCCAAACCAGGACTCCTAATCTACATTAAAGAGCTAGAAAAAGGACTATAACGATAAACAAATACAGTCTGCATATAATAGCCAATCATTAAAAATACATGTAGTTAAAACAAATGTTAAAAATACTGCTTTGGCTTACTTTTCTGATAAACATCAAATATTCTATTTTAATTCTGAAAGAAGTAACAAATATTAAAACAAAGAGAAATTTAAAAGAGTATGAACATCTGTCAAAAAACAGCAATTATGCCACAATCAAATCTTCCTTCGTTTTGAATTTGGAGTTAACCGTATTGAAATAAAGCAGAAACAAACATGCTAGTATTTCTCCTAATGATTTTTTTAAAAAAGACTTGTCAAAACAAGATTGATAATCATACATTGACAATCATGTATGTTATATATAAATGAAGTCTACTAACACTGATATATAAAATACATGCTTTGTCTATAAAATCTGTAAGGTATTTTTGCTCTAATCTTTTGTTTTATTTATTCCTTAGTTTATTGCTTCATTTTTAATTATTCATCATGAATTTGATTTGTTATCTAATATTGTAGTGTTAAATATTTTTATGCATGTTTACCAATATCTGATTTATAAATGAAGACATATACTTATGTATGTTGTATGTGTGTGTGTATATATGTCTGTTTATAAAATTACAAAGAAAAAATTCTTGAAAACATCCTAATATTCAATTATTTTTTATTTTGTTTTTGCATTTAATTCTTAACTTCTTTTGACAATCCTTTATGACAGCCTTATTACTTTCCAGAATTTAAAGCTCCTTTTACACTGCTCACTGGATGCTGAACTTCTAATTCTGTCAGTTCACTCTCATATAAAATATTAGGAGTTGCTATCTTTGTTTGTCAAAATATTGTTTCACTGTATGACAGTCATTATATCATCCACATTTCTTAAATCTGTAGGTGGCTTTGATTTAGAGACTAGATTATTTATTTGACTAGTGATTTGTGAGTAAATTGAATTTAACTTCATACACTCAGAAGCCCTTTGGTAATAAATAATTGTCAAGAAACTGTTTTCATTTTATATATGTATTTGGAATTGGATAATTTCCCATAATTTAAGATGGAACTTAAGCTGAAAATACCTATAAAGTTAAGAATGAAATTTATTATTACTTCACTTCCATTTTGTAGTTAATATAGTAATTTATTTAGATGCCTTTTTTCTCCAAAAATTATGAAAGAGACCTATTACGGAATTCTGGCATACATCTGAAATGTAACATATCAGAAATGCTATTATTTTTAGACATGGTATATTTGGAGGGGGGGGAATAAAAGAGTTTTATGAATATTCAGGGAGTCCTAGTGTGATGCTGAATGGTAAATCCTAAACAAAAGGTCATCAGTTCAAACCTACCAGCCAATCCTTGAAAACGCTCTACAAGATCGCTATGAGTCAGAATTACCTCAACAGCACTTATCAACCACAACATATATATTCAAAGAATTTCTGAAAAACCATAGCCTTATACATATGCTGTCATGCTTTGCATATCAAAGAAAATGGTTAAACCTACCTTCAATGTACTTATTTTTGTGAAATTCAGCTCACGAACTTGTGACCTGTTGAGATTTCATCAGCAGACCACCATCTCTTTCATGAGCAAGACTTAAACTATTTGAGTTCACATTGACTTCTCCGCCTTTACACCTGACATATTTCAATATGGTCCCATGAAAATCAGTTTATTTATGTTTAATACATGATATCTGAGTGCACTTTCCTGTCATAACGGAGTCTAACAGTTTATCAAATGTCAGGTTTGAAGTATGTCAATAATCTCTATCTGTGGCTATGTTTCTCCAACTGTCAATAGCCTGATCTTTAAAAATATCATATTGTGTACTGCTATAATACCATAACATTTTTAGGTTTCCATTTAAAAATGTTATGATATGACTCTAGCTGCCTATCCTATGAAATGATATTTTCTTAAATTTTAGTATCCCTCAATATAAAATATTTATGAGGATGACACAAAATTTGTTACATAAAAAGGTGAGTTTTAATTTGTTAATATTGTTAAAAGAATTATATGAGCATCTGGTCTAGCAAGCTATAAGGAAAAACACTGTCTGCCATTTGCCATTTTTTGATTCAGCAGAGCTTTAATTTAGTTTGATTGCACTGGACCATTTTATCTCTAATTTTTCATTCAAAAAGAAAGAAGGAAATAACAAGAGGAAATGTATATTTGCATTGTATTTATATATTTTCACTCATTTTGGTTAAATTTTACTTTAAAACAAAGTGATGAAACCACAACAGTCTGTCACTATAGCAAACAAGCTTTAATTCCAGATAAAAGTGGCAAAACTTTCAAAAACCAGAATCTGTGTAAAGCAGAAACCTGTTAAATATTTTCCACTAATTCAGAGGGGTAGAAAGACTGCAGCAGGTCCAAGGAGAAAAACATGAAAATCAGAAAAACTAGGCACTCCTGTTGAGTTCTGACTCTCTCAGTAAATATGTGATTCTGTAAATAGAATTAGGCCAACAAAATATAGGGTTATACAACTTATTAGCAACAATAGTAAATAAGAAAATGGTACCTCAATGATTCTTTAAAGAATGTACTGATCTTCCTGGTATAGATACCATGCTCTAGTCAAGTGTTATTTATTTGAAAGAAATGTTTTGATTTCATTGAGTTTCATATAATTAAACACTCTCATAGCTTAAATTTTACATACTGCACTACCCATTGAACTCCTGGTGTGACACTGTATGATCAGTAGTGGACTATCAACCCCAAGGTCAGCGATTCAAATCAACCATCTGCTCTTACGAAACCTTATACAGGGTCGCTATAATTTGGAACTGACTTGATGGCATTTAGCAACAACAATATCACCCTAATCTCTTTTATATTATTTATTCACACAAGAATTCCACCTACAAGAAGTTTTTACTTTCAGGGGCACAAGCTTAGTCCAAAACAGGTTTTTTTATATTCGTTTCCTCCCTTCCCAGAAAAGGTGACATCCATTGAGAGAATGATAGGTATTTTTTGTTTCACTTTTTGTTTGGTGATGGTGAATGAATTGTCACTATGCATGGAGTAAAGACCCTGTGATTACAAAAATCTAGTATAAAAATTAGTGCAGGAGTGAGTGCTACCTCAGCAGAACTTCTGTTGTAAGCATAAGAAGTCAATAGAATACAGCTGTACAGACAAAGGAACAGATGCTGTTTTTGCTATTAGGTTCCATTGAGTTGGTCCCAACTCATGTGGTGACTCTATATACAAGAAAATGAAACATTATCTGGGCCTGAGTAATCACATTTTATTATATTACTTGACTATCTTCTTTAGTTGCACTTAGGACATTTTCTATTCTACTCTATTACTTCATAATTTCTTTGCATTGCTTTAGTTTCTCTACATTCAAGACAAGTTTCAGGGTATCTTTTGACTCCCATTTTGGTCTCCCCCATCCCACCTCCGTCTTTCTAATTTGTAACTTTCTTCATCTCTGATGTTCTCAATGTCATCCAACAGTTCCTCTGATCTTTGATCATTAATGTATAATATTAGTGTATGATATATTAGTGTATAATATATCAAATCTTTTCTTGACATGATCTCTAAATTCAAGTGGGATGTACTGAACAATATATTTTGGCTCTTGTTAACTGTTTTTATCTTCTACTTCTGTCTGAACTTGCATATGAGCCATTGATGATTTTTTAAACTGTCAGCCCTGTCCATTGTTTTAGCTGATGATACTGAGCTTCTCCATATTTCTTCTAACAGATGCAGTCAATTTGATTCCTGTGTGTTCTACCTGGAGAAATACACATGTAAAGACCCTCCCCATATTGTTGAAAAAAGGTATTTGCAATGAATAAGTTGTTCATCTTGTAAAAGTCTATCATGTTATCCCCATCGTTATTCCCAGCACCTTCTTTTCCAATTACTGATGCTTCGTTTTTGTTTCTAACTTTCATATTCCATTTACCAGTGATTATCATTGCATCTTGATTGCAAGCTTGATAAATTTCAGACTGTAGAAGTTGGTAAAATTCTTCAATTTAACCATAATTTGCTATAGTGTTTTGTGAGTAAATTTGAGTTACAGTTTTACTAACTGGTCTTACTTGTGAATGTATAGATATTATTCTATCATAAACAGCATTGTGCTTCAAGACAAATCTTGAAATGCTCTTTTTGACAATTAATGTAACACCATTCCTCTTCAACCTGTCATTCCTGGCATAGTAAAACATATGATAATTTTATTCAAAATGACCAATATCAGACCATTTAAACTCACTAATGCCTCGGATATTTATTTTTATGCATTCCATTTCATTTTTTATGCATTCCAATTTTCCTAGATTCATACTTTGTCCATTCTAATGACTTAGTGTTTCAAACTGAACTTGTCATACAGTGCTTATCCTACAGTACCACACTAGGTCCTCAAAATACTCTGATCTATAATAACGGACTCAAGCATATCAGTGAAAATAGTTGGGGCCAGACAACATTTTTTCTGTTGTCTATGGAGTTGTAATGAGTCTGAGCTGATTCAACAGCAGCTAAGAAAACAATACCATAGCTATGAATAAAACAGACAGGACCAGTGATTGATACAAAGTGTTCAAATGACAATAGATTAAATGTCTCTGTTTAAAAGTAATATCGAGGAAATGAACAGAACAAATAAGAGGATTTATTTTGTTATCTAGTTACATAGGGAGCTAAGGAAAACTCTCTAAAATTTAGTTCACAACACACAAAGTACGGGATTGGAAAGTTAATATTTAAAAAATCATTTCAAAAGTTTTATGAACTATTCCTAACCAGAGAAAATAGCATATGTGAAGGTCCCTATTTGAAAATAAGCTACTTTTTAATCTAGGAATTCAATGGAAGTGACTTGTGTTTGAAGTAATAAAGGAGAGAGGAAGAAAAAAAAAAATAGTTGAGTCTGTCAACATGTAAACATGTTTAAGCTGTTAAAATAAAAGCAAAAAACATAGAACAGTTCAAACCTGGATCAGTCTGATCTTACAAAGTATTATCAAGTGTTCCAAAATGGTAGAGTAACAGTGTCATATTTATAAAGCTAAATTAAGAACTAAAGTTTCAACATTCTGATTTTTAAGTTGTATAATCAAAGAAGCCCAAGATAGGTCAACTCATAAGGGGGTGGGGGTGGGGAGACTTCACAGTAAGAGGATGGAAATGTAACTAAGTTAAAATATATGACTAAGTGGAGGTTGACAGAGTAGCTCTAAGGTAACTATATTAAAACAACTTCTGAGGACAGCTGAGGCAATTTCTCATTAGTATCTTGTGTCAAGATCCTCTCTTACAAAAATTATTTCTATATCTTAAGCTTACCTATAGAGAAAAACATTTCCTTTGTTATGTCTGTGTAAGAGTTTGACAATTATAAAGGAAATAACTAATGTTTAATATGACATCTGGGCTTAGACGTAGGCAGATCATTCTGATAGCAGTAAAGCACCTCAATTTTAGGACTCTTAGACAATCTAAATTTGCATGTTTCTGTTGTTGTTAAGTGCCTTTGACTCAGTTCTGACTTACAGCAACCCTGTAGGGTTTCCATGTTGCTGCTCATGGATTTGAACTATTGACATTGCAGTTACTAATCCAGTGCATATCCTAAAGTGCCACTCCATATACTTGTTCCATGAAGTGGATTTATTTATGTTCAATATGGTGTCCCAGTGTGGTGCTGTTGGATAAGCACTGGACTGCTAACTGCAAGATCAGTAGTTTAAACCCATCAGTTGTTGTTGTAATGTGCTGTGGAGTCGGTGCCGACTCATAGTGACCCTGTACAG
>NW_006408529.1:7129161-7132311 GCF_000296735.1 Chrysochloris asiatica
CATACTTTGGACATACTGTCAGGAGGGACCAGTTGATGGAGAAAGATATCATGTTTAGTAAGGTGGAGGGTCAGAGAAAAAGAGGAAGACCCCCATTGAGATGGGTTGGCAAATTGCAGCATCAATGGGCTCAAACGTGGCAACAATTGTGAGGTTGGCCCAGGACTGGGCTGTGTTTTGTTCTGTTGTGCATATAGTGTCACTATGAGTCAGTACCGACTCCATGGCACCTAATAACAACAACAACAACATAGTATTTTAAACAACATAGACCCATGAAACTACATAAACAAATTGTCTGTCCTTAATCAAAAACCAAAAGTCCTGGTGTGGCACTGTGAGTTCATGCATTCGATTGCAAAGTTGATATGAACTGCAAGGTCAGCAGTTCAATCTCACCAGCCACTTCTCAAAAATCTTATATAGGGTCGTTATGGGTTGGAACCAAGTGAAAGGCACTTAACAACAAAAACAAAATCCATCATCACCACGTTGATTCTGACTCATATGATTCTGTAAGGTCTAAATTTTTATGGAATTAGACAGCCACTTCTCTCTTCTGCAGAACAGCTGATGGGCTTAAAACAAAACCCAAACCTTTAAGGTAACTGTTGAGCACTACCCACTCTACAACCAGGGCAAATAACAGGCATTGGATGACATATGTAAATATTTACTTCCCAAAAAAAGGGATAATTAATGCAAATAAAAATGTCCTTAGTCCTTGATAGTTCTGAAATTTAATGAAAAAGTCTGGAGATTTCTTTGATTAGTCTGAACAATTTGAGGTTTAACAAAAGATTGTACAGTCACACACCAGATTTTTTTCCTATGACACACTTTTGGCCAACATTTCTGACTTTTCACAATGTTTCATCCTTTTATATATAAAGTTGCCATTAGTCAGAGCTAATTTGATGGCAGCTAATAATAACAGCTCTTTCTGAGTCTGAAGTGCCAGAATTTAAAGTCCAGATTGTAACTAACAGTCTGTTCAAGATAATGTATGCTTTCTTTACAGTAGTGAAGACCTTCTCTAACATGCTTCTCAAAATTTTTTTCTGACTCTGGACACTGCTACATTTCAAACCTGTACCAATATTATTTTCTATATTGTTTTTCAGTTGCATGCTATTTTCAAGTACTAAAATATGTATCAAATGTATTATCTTAAAAATCCCTAGGTTAGGAAACTAAGCAAAATTTATCTGGATCCTATCCTCAGAATCTCTCATGGGTGCAATCAAGATGTTGATATCATCTGAGCCTTAAGGTTGCTTTTCAAGTTCATTGCTTATGGGCAAATCTCAGTTTCTTGTTTATAGAACTGATTCTAGAAATTGCCCATCAATCCCTACCACATAACCCTTATCTAAAGAGACATTAAAAAAACGACAAAAAATGAATCATCATATTAGATTAGGTCTGCCAAGGAAATATTTTCCTTTAAATTAAGTCAAAGTCAACTGATTAAGAATTATAGCTACTTCTTCAAAATCTTTTTGCTGTTGTTTTGTTAGGTGTCATAAAGTCAGTGCTGACTCTTAGCGACCCCAAATACAACAGTACTGTTGTTGATGTTGTTGTTGTTAAGTGCCGTCAAGTCGGTTCCGATCCATAGCATACTAGACACTGGCAATTCCTGCTCCATCATCACTATTGCCAAGCTTGAGCCAATTATTGCAGCAACTGTATAAATCCGTTTTATTGAAAGTATTCTTCTTTTTCACTGACTCTCTCTTATTATTAATTAATTAATTAATTAAATTTTTTGTAGATCCTCTACTTTACCAATTAAGATGCCCTTCTTCTTTTAACTTTGCTATCTAATGCATCCCAGTTACTTTACTGATAACCCATCATATTTGTATGCCATGCCCATATATCTGATGATTTCCACATTCTGTTGGGTTACTTCTCTTTGATATTGGCACAAATATGGATCTCTTCTAGTTAGTTGGCCAGGAGGCTTTATAAGCTATGAATATCCTATCATTGCTAGGTGCCACTGAGTCAGTACCAACTCAGAGCTACTCTTTGTACAACACAAAAAAACACTGAGCAATCCTGTGTCAAACTCATAATCCTTGCTATGCTTGAGCCCATTGCTGCCACCACTGTGCCAATCTATCTTGTTAGGGGTATTCCTCTTTTTCTCCAACCTTCCATTTTACCAACATGGTATCCTTCTCCAGTGACTGGCCCCTCTTAATAATATGTTCGAAGTATGAGAGATGAAGTTTGGCCATCATAGCTTCCAAGGAGAATTCTACTGTACATCCTCCAACACAGATCTGTTTGTTTTTTGGGCAATCTATGGTACTTTTAACATTCTCCTCCAACACCATAATTCAGATATATCAGTTTTTCTACAGTCTTCCATATTCACTGCCTACCTTTCACATGCATATGAGGTTATTGAAAATACTATGTCTTGGTTCAGGTGTGCTTTAGTCCTCAAACTGACATCTTTGCTCTTCAACACTTTAAAGGGTTCTTGTGCAACAGATATACCTTACGTAATATGTCTTTAATTTCTTGACTGCTGCTTCCATGAGTTTTAATGGTTGATCCAAGAAATATGAAATCTTTGAGAAATTCAGTTTTTATCCATTAATATGGATGATTTTTATTTGCCCAGTGGTGAAGATATTTGTTTACTTTACGTTGAGATGAAACTCGTACAAAAGTCTGTGGTCTTTGATCTTCATGAGTATTTTAAATCCTCTCCACTTTCAGCAAGCAAGATTTTATCTGTTAATGTTGCTGTTTTTGTTAATTGCCATCGAGTTGGAACCACATCATAGTGACCTTATACAGAGCAGTACAAACCACTGCTTGATCGCGGGACAACCTCACTATTGTTATCACATTTAACCCTACTGATGCTGCCATTTTGCCAATCCATCTCAATAGGTATCTTCCGCTTTTTCCCTGACACTCTACCTTACCAAACATGATAGTCTCTCCAGCGACTGATCCCTCCTGACAATATGTCCAAATTATGAGAGACAAAGTTTGGCCATCTTGACCTCCAAGGAGCACTCTGGCTGCACTTCTTCCAACATAGATCTGTTAGTTCTTTTGGAAGCCCATGGAATTTTCAATTTTCTCTTCAAACACTATAACCCAAAAGCATCAATTCTTCTA
>NW_006408529.1:7166136-7168719 GCF_000296735.1 Chrysochloris asiatica
ATAGGGTCGCTATGAATCAGTAGCCACTCAACGTCACCTAACAACAAAAACATGCTCCAAACATTTTACCCTCTTTATTCCCTCAGAACCTTTGAATATAGAATTATCATTGTTTATAAAATTTTTTCTTCCAGCCTCAAACTTTTCATATGGTTACAGTAAATATTACTTGAAAATCTTTTCTCAATCATGCCTTCTTATGGAGTGTTTTCTGACCTATTTGAAAAGACATGTGTCCCCACTAGAAGGCAGAATAATTGTTAACTGGTATAGCACTGAGGGAAAATGTCTTGAACTGCAACATCGGTGGTTCAAACTTACCAGCTGATCTTCAGAACTCTATACGCTGTTGCTGTAAGTCAGAACCTACTTGATAGTACTTAATAAAAACATCAACAACCAACAACCAAAGAACATAAAAGTGTCTGACATATACAAGAGCCAAACACACAATAGAAGTGCACTGATGAATAATTAAACTGTTAAAAAATCATATACCTACCCTTCATTGCATTTATTCTCACAGCTATTTATATGATTCATTAACAAATGCCTATATTTCCCTGCAGTTTGATGTTGGTGTTTCCAAAAACAAATAAAGTGATTAATGCATGAACTCTCCTTCTAAATTATTTACAGATTTTCTTATATTCAGACAAGAAGCCCAACATTCAAGCTGACTGGACTTAACCAGGTTTTTAATAAAATAAATATTATCAGAACTATCTTTATCCCATTTGTTCACAGAAATCCATATCTTAAGTCCCTTAAAGTAAAAGAAAGAAAGAAAGAAAGGAAACCAAAACAATCTATTGGCATGTAGTTAATTCTGACACATGGACACCCTACAGGACCAAGTAAAACTGTCCCACAGGGTCTCCAAACACTGATTACACAGCGGTTTAACAACTTGACTGCTATCAAAAAGGTCACCTGTTTGAAACCACTCTGCCAAAAAAAGATATGGCAATCTGGTTCCATAAATATTTATAGTCTTGGTAACCATATGTGACAGTTCTACTCTGTAAAATCAATATGAGTTGGAATCAATTAGAAGGCAGATTTTTTTGTTGCAGTTTTGTTTATTTATTTAGTTTTTAATCTATACATGAGCAGGACTCCTGGTATGGTGCTGTAGGATCATCGCTAGACGGTTAACCACAGAGTTGACAGTTCAATACCATCAGTTGCTCCTCAGAAACTCTATACAAGGTCTCGGTAAGTCAGAACTGACTGTGTGGCACTTAACAATAACAACAACATACATGAGAAAATTGCCACATCTTTCTCTTACAGAGTGGCTAGTGGGTTCAAACAACAGACTTTATGACTGATGCACCATCAGGATTTCTTTTGAAGGCTAAATGGACTCTAATATACGGCTTTTATAATATGATGAAAGAAGAAAAGTAGCATTTAAAGATAAAATATTCTTTATATGATCAAGAATTCAGAAACATGTGTTAGGTGAAGTATATAAAATATTGACTTAATGCATTGGTTGAAAAAATGTCCTAACATCATGTATTCTAATAACTCAGCTTTAAAATAGTTTGTGAATTGTCAAGGAGAGCTAGAAATAAAAAGAGAGACAGAGTAAAATTAAAGAGAAAAGAGAGAAGGAAATAAATACACTTTAATGGAGACCTGGTGTGGCGCTATGGGTTAATGCGCCAAACTGCAAAGCCATTTGAACTGCAAGGTCGGTGGTTCAAGCTCACCAGCCGATCCTCAGCAACCCTATACAGGGTCACTATGGGTCGGGATCGACTCTACAGCACTGAACAACAAAAACAACAATGATCTGTCATATTATCAGGTGGAACATAGTCACTGAGAAGTATCTGACTCAATAAATGTTAGGAAGCAAGCATTAGTAAAGTACACAGCTGCACCAGACATTCCACAGTTGTATAAGCAGAGAAGGTAAGTACTCTGGCAATAATCTCTAGTGACTGCTTTCAACCAATCTTCATGCCATCCCCAATCAACAGGAAAGTAAAAATGATAAACAAACCATTATTTTTATATATTCAGTTTAAATTGTGCAGGTTAGATTTTTTTATTATTATTATTATTCCCTCAAGAAGAAAAATAAATTATTTCATATTTACATGCAGAATTGGTTTTCCCTCAAACTGCCCTGGAAACACAATGTATTTACTAATAAACTTAGAATCATGTTCTTTGAAAATATTTCTGTCTTAGGTAATATAAATAATAGGTGTCTTCCACCCTCCTGCAACAATATTATACTTCCTTCAGGATTTGACCAAAAATTGTAATGCCATTACTTGACTTTCCTGCAAATCATTTAATGGAAGTATCATACATTCCTTTACAAGAATAACTCTTATCATTTGATACAAAATCAAAGAAACACTATTCTCTCAATAATAAATGTTATTCTTTTATTTATCCACTTTTCCATGTGTTAAATATATATTAAACAACTATTTTGCTAAGAACTATTCACACTCAGTGAAGTTGAAAATAAGGACATTTTTAAAACTGGTGTTGAATGTGTGATAAACTGAACTTTCTATAAGAAGCATTCTATAATGTGAGAAATTAATATGATGA
>NW_006408529.1:7169190-7170791 GCF_000296735.1 Chrysochloris asiatica
ACAGTCGGTGGTTAAAGCTCACCAGCTGCTCCTCAGAAATCCTATATAGGGTCACTATGGGTCAGAATAGATTCAATGGCTCTTCACAACAACAAGCTTTACAGAGGGTTGTTATGAAACAGAATCCATTTGATAGTAGTGGGTGAGAAGACTGATAAAGGAACATCCATAAAGATGATCCATATGTTTAGCAATATTAGAGTGCTGATGTATGATACAGAAACTGGACGTGAAGTAAGCAATCAGGACAACTACAATGCTCCATACATAATAAGCCTGAGAACCACAGATAATGATTTATGAAGCAAGGAAAGGTAGTCAAGAAATCTGTGCAGTTATTTAAGAAATCTATTAGGGTAAAATTAAAGAAAATTACATTATTCACAATAACAAAAAGATGTAGACAGGCTAGATGCCCATCAGCAGAAGAATGGTTGAACAAACTTTGGTACATACACAAAATGGAGTTTTATACAACAATGAAGAAAAATGATGAATCTGCAAAACACTGCATAACATGGAGAAAATTGCCAGTCATAAAGGAGTGAAATTAGTTAGTCACAAAAGGACAGATATTGTAGGAGACAACTACTGTAAAAAGCTAAGAAAATGTTATCATTCTATGTATAACTATTTTTGATGGTTACCAGGATGGGCAAAAAGGGTGAATTAATCACTGGGTAGAGTGTTGACACATGCAAACTTAGGTGACAGGGAAGGCAGTTAAAAAGAAAAAAAAAAAAGGAAAGGAGAAGGGAAAAAAGGAAATTGCTTAATTCTTTTTTTGTCTGTTTTTATTTTCATATACTAGAAGGGGGAAAAAGTATCTTTATTTTCTCAAGTAATGCAAGCTTATACATTATTTGCATTTGAAACCTGAAGCTCAGACTACTACAGCAGCATTTTCTGAGTTGTTATGACATGTTTAACAAACTCTTATCCCTCATTTTCTCTTATAACATGGCCTCTATGAATTATGGTATTCAGAAATATTTTTGAAGACTGACAAGTATAATAAAATAATTCTGAAAAAGATGTTTTAAATGAAGTTAAGTAATGCTTCAGAAAAATTAATTTAAAAGAAGACTAAGACCTATCCACTAGATTTAGTGATTTGAAAAATGACTTTGATAATATCAAAATTACTGACCAGTGAGTGATACAGTACCTTTGGATCTATAATTTATGGCTATAAGGAGATCATCTGATGGCTGTAGAGTTGAATCAAGGAGTCGATTCTGACTCATAATTGTCCCGAATAGTGTTTCTGATGGTGTAAATCTGTATACCAGCAGAAAGCCTCATCTTTCTCCCACAGAGTGCCTGGTGGACTTGATTTACTGACCTTGTGGTTAGTAATATTAGAGATGCAAACTTAGAGCTACAGTGGTTATGCAAAGAAGTTGTCAAAAATCTTATCAGTCAGAATGGGCTAAAATATAAGGGGGATTCAAACAGTTGATTAAAAAATCTGTTATCTTTTAATTCCATTTTCCACTAACTTTTTAATGTTTTCATATTCTTCCTGGGTTTTCATTCTCTTGGTATGTTGTGAAGTGTTAATTTTCATTGAGGTTGCCTTATAGACCATTAACTTTTCT
>NW_006408529.1:7173028-7175004 GCF_000296735.1 Chrysochloris asiatica
GTATGTCTTTAATGTCCTAACTCTCTTTCAGTCACTCTGCCCTCCTCTCCTGGTTGTTAGGCGCTGTTGAGTAAATTACGACCCGTAAGGACCCTATGGTTTCTGAGGAGCGGCTGGTGAGCTTGAACCACCGACCCTGCAGTTCAAAAGACTGTAGTGTGGTGCCCCAGCCCTCAGAGCCACGCTGGGACTCCTGCTAAACCAGCGGAAAAAAGGCAGACTCAGATAGGATTCTTGAGATGCGGCTGGTGAGCTTGAACCACCAACCTTGCAATTCAAAAGGCTCTGTAGTGTGCTGCCTCAACCCTCAGAGGCATGCCAAGACTCCTGCTAGACCAGTGCAAAAAGGCAGACCCAGATAGGTGCACATCTGCATCTCAGCCTGGGCTGAGCATGAGGTTTCCAGCGGATTGGCTGGTGGGCTTGAATCACCGCCCTTGCAGTTCAATAAGCTTTGCAGCAGGGTGCGTCACAGGGGGGTTCTTGGAGGCTGGGCGGGGCTCTAGCTTGTTATGGCTTGTGGGCGGGGTCAGCGGGGTGTGGGCATGCTGTCTAAGGCAGAGGGAATAATCCGGTGGGGGAGCCTGGTGGGCCTGGTGGGCGGGGTTGGGTCACGCGGTCGGGGTCAGTGGGGTGTAGGGCAAGCTCTGGTGGGTGCTCAAGGTCCAGTCTGGTCAGGGTCCAGGAAGGCGGGGGTGCGGGGATCGAGGGGGTAATGGGGCGGGTGAGCGCAGTTCCTCCACTAACTTTTTGAAGCCCCCTCATATGCAAAAAAGAAAACATAGATATGAAAATGAAAGAGGGATATTTTAAAATTCAGTAAAGCGATTTAAAATACAGCCCTTTAAAAGAGACGCTGTGTGAATAAAGGGGACACACTTAAAGCTTTCTATGACTGTTTCCATATCTGAAATGAAAAAAGTATATCCAGGTAATAAACTGAGAAAATACTTGGTGTATAGTAAATACTAACAATATCAATCATGATGATAGTAATGATATAAATAGTTGTTATTGTAAATTTTCCATGAAATCAGAACACAGATTGTTAGTGTGATGCTGTAAGATAAACATTGGATGGCATTGCCAGTTTGAATCACAAGGTTGGCAGTTCAAACTAACCAGCTACTCCTCAGAAACCCTATACAGGATCACTATGAGCCAAAACCAACTCTAAGGCACTTAATAGCAACAATTCCCTCAAGGTACCATGTTTAGAGCCTATAGTAACATCTAGAAACTTGAATATTTTGAAATTTTCTACAGTAATTTTTATGTCATTACAGGGTTATAAATAAATTATACCAATTAAATCTATCGTGGTTGAGTGTGTGGATAGTTGATCTGCAAAAAGGCTCTCCACTTTGCTTTGTACCTTAGAAAATAAGAGCATAGAAGCAGTGTGTAACTTTTCATTCACAACCAACATTCAGGGAAGCAGTAGTCAAGAAATCAAATGATGTATTGTATTAGGCAAATTTGCTGCAAAAGATCTCTTTTAAGTGTTCAAGAGGAAAAATATCAGTTTGAGGACTAAGGTGCACCTGACCCAAGTCGTGGCAAACATGTGAAAAAGTTGGACAACGATTATAGATGACCATAGAAGAACTGATGAATCAGATTTGTGGTGTTGGAGAAAAAAAACTAAAAAAGTTCCATGAGCTGCCAGAAGAACAAACAAATCCGTATTGGGAGAATATCTAAAATTGATCGTTAGAAGACAGGACAGTGAGACTTTGTCTCTCATAATTTGGGCATGCTATCAGGAAGGACTATTGCCTGGAGAAGAAAAACATGCTGATATAGTGGAGGACCAGTGAAAAAGAGAAAGATCCTATTGAGATGTATTGGCATAGTGACAGCAACAACGGGCTCAAATGTAACAGCAGTTGTGAGGATGGCACAGGACTGAGCAGTGTTCCGTTCTGTTGTACATACAGTCATTAAGTTGGAATGGACTCGGTGGCCCCTAATAA
>NW_006408529.1:7175770-7177150 GCF_000296735.1 Chrysochloris asiatica
TTGATAGTCAAACCAAGAAGAATGAAGTCCTTGACAACTCAATCTTTTCTCCGTTGATAAGAATGTTATTGGTCCAGTGGTGAGGAATTTTGTTTTCTTTACATTGTGATGTAATCCATATTGAAGGCTGTGCTCTTTGATCTTCATCAATAAATATTTTAAGTCCTCTTCACTTTCAGCAAGCAAAGTTGTATCATCTGCATATCGCAGGTTGTTAATGAGTCTTCCTCCAATGCTGATGCCACATTTTTCTTCATATAACCCAGCTTCTCAGATTATTTGCTCAACATACAAGTTGAATAAGTATGGTGAAAGACTACAACTTTGTCACATACCTTTCTTAATTTTAAAGTATTCAGTGTTCCCATGTTCTGTTCGATCAACTGCTTCTTGGTCAATGTCTAATAGGATACTCAGTTATTGTTCTAGTTTTAGTAACCTAAATGTGGCTAATAATTGTATAAGTTACTGAGCTCAATCCAAGTCTCAAATATACCCCCTATTACATGCTAACTTTTAAAACAGTTTTCTTAATGTGAATGGAAGAAAGGGCAGTTGGAAATGTATTTGAGGATAAAAAGTAAGTTTGTGAAGATTTGCTAAATGTAGACATGGTTGTCTTAATCAAGTGCCAATCTTTCTAAATAACTTTAACTCAGTAATATTTAAAGGTGTTTTGCCCCCATTGTCTGTTTCCTATGAAATTATGATGTTTATTAGGGAGAAACAATGCTCTCTGGCATTTTCTGTCAGGTGTTTCCTTTCATTATTTAATGTGAACCTGTCACATCACAAGCAAGGTTTCCAAACAACTCTTTGTGTAGGAGTTATTATATTGTCTCAGAAACACTAGGATTTAAAGAGATTGACAGAACAATTTAGGGAGAAAAAAATTACAAACTGTAGTCTTTCTTTTTATTTAAGTACAATGAAAATTTGCCAAGTAATTCTACACACAAGGACAAACTTACCTTAAAGTCCAAAAACAAGTGTCCCCAGAATTTCCTAAATTTAAATATTTCAGCTTAGTCTCCTTATATTTTTTCAGACTCTAAATGGATATAATGATTTGTATAAAGACAATTTTCACTTAACATCTTAATAAACCCATACATCCTTACAAGATGAGTTGTTTTAATTTGGTAACTGTGAGAGTTATGCTGTGAGTAGTTTGCTGGACCAGATTACTGGTGGTTTGGCAGTTAAGGCAACGTAACTTCCAATATAAAATCTGCTATGAACAGGCCAGTCAAGTGAAAGTGTCCTTGAGGGTGTGATCTGCAGCATCTTTTATCTTACAAAGACAAAAGGGACCTACTACTACCAATAAAGATGAGTCAGGAGTTGAGTACATCCTATGGACTCTGCAAAGTGAAACTC
>NW_006408529.1:7178205-7179330 GCF_000296735.1 Chrysochloris asiatica
TTCTGCTGTGCATGGGGTCACTATGAGTCGGTTCCAACTTGATGGCACCTGACAACAACAACAACAACAACAACAGTGGCAAAATATTAAACTTCCATAATATCTTTACATGTTTACAGAAAAAACCTGTAAAACTATGCCTTAGGGTATTAAGATTAACATGAAAACTTGGAGTTTTAAAATATTGATGTAATTCTAGAATATTGTCATGCATATATATCCCAGTAAAGGTCAGATGGAGTTCTGTGTTGCACTGTGGAATAATGCAATGGACTGCAAAATTGGTTTGAACCACAATGTTAGTGGTTCAAATTCACCAGCTGCTACTTGGATACAGAAATGGTTACAATCATACATTGACAGAGAACTTCCAGAGGTTCAAGCTGGATTCAGAAGAGGCCAAGGAATGAGGGGTACCATTTCTGATGTCCGATGGAGCTTGGCTGAAAGAAGAGAATATCAGAAAGATGTTTACCTGTGCTTTATTAACTACACAAAGGCTTTTGATTGTGTGGATCATGATGAGCTATGGACAACATTGCCACGTATGAGTATTTCCAGAACATTTAATTGTCCTCATGAGGTATCTGTACCTGGACCAAGAAGCAGTTGTTCAAAAAGAACATGGGAACACTGAATGTTTTAAATTAAAAAAGGTATGCAACAAGGTTATACTATTTCACCATACTTATTCAACCTGTATGTTGAGCAAATAACCAGAAAAGCTGGGATATATGAAGAAAAATATGGCATCAGGATTGGAGGAAGACTCATTAACAACAATGCAGATGATACAACATTGTTGAAAGTGAAGACGACTTAAAACATTTACTGATGAAGGTCAAAGAGCACAGTCTTCAGTATAGTTTACATCTCAAAGTAAAGAAAACAAAAATCTTCACCACTGGACCAATAAACAACATTCTTATCAATGGAGAAAAGATTGAAATTGTTGAGGACTTGATTCTTCTTGGGTCAACTAGCAACACTCTTGGAAGCAGCAGTCAAGAAACCAAACGATGTATTTCATTAGGCAAATCTGATACACAAGACCTTCTTAAAATGTTGAAGAGCAAAGATGTTAGCTTGAGGACTAAGGCATGGTATTTTCAATAACCTCATATG